>NC_133981.1:12575833-12878863 GCF_047716275.1 Strix uralensis
TTGCGGTCCCGGGGGTTTTATACCAATCTCATTCTAGCTGCTTTTTTACACTTGTTTGACATGGGTCTGAAGAGCAGATTTGTCCCCCCTTTTCTTACCCACTGGCTTAAATAATGCAGTGTGATTTAGAACATTTCCTTCTGGCAGTGATAGAGAAGGAGAACCCTTTGCAGGTGTCCCAGACATGGCATGTAGCACTGGGTTGCAGGATCCCACTGACAAACGCAGCTCACTGCAATGACTTAGGACCCCAAGGTTACCGGGTGAGATAGAATATCCCCATATACACCCCCCCTTACTGCTCAGTGCTGATCTGGCACCATATGATACTGATTAAATACTCCCTGTTACCTTTTGTGATGTCAGTGTTTTCCTGAATGGGCACAGAAAAATCTGAAGCTTTTGTCCTTTCTAGCAGAGTATTTTTTCTTTCATTATCCAAGCATTATGAACTTCTATGTTTCATCTGAGGATACAGCAATATACCATTTCATGTTATTACAGAACTGCGGTAATTCAGGTAATTTGTAATTTAAATAAATGCCAGACAGTGTATCTATTCAAAATATATTTGGAAGGACATATTTTATCACTGGGCGAATCCAGTGGTTCTCCTCTTGTGTTGTGCAACCTCCAACCTCCAGAGAATTTCCAGGAAATGTCTAGACACAGAAAGTGATTCTGTGATCCTGGTTTTATGTGCTCTCGTCTTCTGATACGGCCATCTGCAGACTGGTCCTCCTCAGATGCCAGAAATACCCTGCAAGCCACGGCATCGGTAATTGCATTGCTGTAAGTGCTCTGCACCGCCGCACTAATGAGCGCGAAGATTCCCAGGGTGCTTATGCAGACAGCTGACAGTGGAAATGGGAAGCAGAGTCAAAACCTAAAGGCCTGAGAAACCCTGTGTGGAACAGGCAACAGCATTATGTACCCAGCTGAGTGCTCAGTGCTGCCTTTCTGGTCATAGTGAAAGGCATTCTGGAGAGTCCCATAACTCGAGGTGAATGTCAAGAACATACTATTAACTTGATGTAATTAGTTTTATTATTGAGTTTAGACAGACTTACACAGCTTTTGTTATGCTACATGTTATAGCAGGATTTCATTGGGAGAAATATTCATGGTGTTCAAACACAGACATATGAGAACCTGAAATACTCTGCAACTTCACCAGGCTTGAGAGAACAGACACAACATCCCCATTTGCTGGCTCTGGAAGCAGCTGATAGTAAATCACAAGTCTGTTGCGTGAACACACGCTACAGATGAGAAGAGACTTCCTCTGCGCAGCATTTGCAGCCCATGTAGAAAGTGTCTGTGGTATCTTTGCAATTCAGGGAGAGGGGGCATCATGTTGTTGTTTTCAGCTATAAAAGTGCTCTCACACTATTTTGTTCCAGTGGGTGAATTAGCAAATTGGATTCGCTCCCAGGAGTAAAACATTCATTTATCATTTAATGGAAAACATGACTGCTGTGTAAGATGTGCTGTTGCCTGTTCCACATCTGTTTGCAGTGAGCTGTGACGTGTACCTCAGGAAGCTTTTATCTCTGAAATAACGACGGACGTACAGAAGCAACTGACCACGCCGACCGGCTCTTAGCTGGCTCTTGGAATCCTCCTGCCTTGGCATAGCTTCAACCTTCCGTGAAATCTTGAACATATATATACAAGTGCAAACCACACTCAGAAAGGGACTTTTGGAGATATTATTCTCCCGCGCAATTGTGTAACGAACAACTATTAAAGAATATTATGGGCTGCCAGGTCCTCAGACAAGGCATGAAATATAAACAACCTGTTATTTTGCCTCCTGCAGCAAGACAAGTGCCCTGCACTCCCATGCGAGCTCAGGCCGCCCTGTGTCTTTTCAGATGAGACCTGTGTTGATAATGATGATTAGTGATGACCGTACTGGAATACGCCAATTATGTTTCTTGCATGTTTTATCTGTCCTCTTATGTATGTCCGTGCTAAAATCCACACTTGTGATGTGCAGTATTACAGCTGCATTTACCTCATTAATGCTGGAGCACAAAGCAGAGGAAAACCAGCAAAGGCATGCAGAAGCAAGCCACGCAGGAACAGCACCTCCACGATGGGCTGATTTTACCTCAAAATACGGTTGGTCTTAGCTATTAAATGTGTTATCCTCGGGTGTTTGGGGTGAACTGCGATGTTGAGGCACTAGAGGGGAGAGTGGAGCTGCGCTGCCGCAGGGGAGCCTCGGGAGGGTGTGTGCAGCGCTTGACTGCCCGAAATGCATCGGCTGCACATGCCGCTGCTCGCTCTTCATCCTGGAGTAGAACGGCCAGCTGCGTATGTTATATCACAGCCTGCCCGTGCTTAAAAGCGGTTCCTAGATGTGATTTTTGTTAGCTAAACTAAGCTTTAGCATTCCTCTGAAAAAAAGGAAAAGGCCTGCTACCTTCTGCTGGCTCTGGATTACACCCGGTGCTGTATTTGCTGCTCTTCGCAAATATGAGCAATGGCAAACAAAGCCAAAATTCCCAGATACTGATCGTACTGCTTCCTCGTGTGCTATTCTGCACCACCTGAGCTGCTTGGCCCCTCTCTCTTCATTATTCAGCCACCATAAACCTATGTCACCTGCTTCCCCTGCTCCCCTCAGAGCTGGGATGTCCGTAACCAGGTGGCTCGGACGGAGGTGAGGGAGGAATGGAGCCCAGCCCGCACTGGTCCTTCCTCTCCCCACGCAGTGCTGGGTGAGCCCTTCAGGGTTATGGAGGCTGCATGGCTAGGGCTGCGGATCCCCAGCAGCTGTGGAGTTGGGGAGTGTCCAGAGGCAGAAGGTTTCCAGCTTTGCCAGGGCTACTTTGTACTTCAGCTCTCATGAGGGAGGAAAGTTGTCCTCAGCCTGATCATCGTCCCCTGAAAGATGCTGCAGAATTAATGAAGCACAGCAAGCTAATAAAGCATGGTAGAGAACCTTGACTCTGTTTCCGCTCTTCATGCAGTGGCTTAGGTCCTTAGTATTTGTGAAATATTTTGAGAACCATTGCAGCTAGGTGCAAAACAGTAGCTGTTTTCCAACCTGTTGGCAACCAATAAATCCTGTTTAATATCCATCAATATCTCTTAATTTGAATCATGAAAGTTTTTCTGCAACATCTTAAGAAGTCCTGAAGGAAAAGATTGTACTTCAGGTGAAAGGAAAATATTCTTAATCCTTGGGCATCTTGTAGACCCCTCATGATTTTGTTTCAGCTATATCTTCATTTGCTCAGCTCATGTGCCTCCTGCCTTGGCCTCACACTGCAGAAGTCACCGCTTAACTACCTGGAGAGATGGAGCTACACAATTTGTGAACGATACAAATACTGGGACCCTCAGCGGTGTCTCTCTGGAGGACAGATGTTTAGGGAAGGTGTGCAATTTATGATGTAAATGAAGATGTCTAGAGCTTGTAAGTCTGTATCACCCCGATCGCCTTTCCTTTTAAAAACCATGCAGGCATGTGCATTGGTTTGAATTCTCATTCTGCTGTTCTTTGAAGTTGGGGGATTTCTAATTTCCACCTGCTGTACTGTACAGAACTAGGCTCAACTTGGTCAGGAATGAAAATAACCAGTTAACTGACTGGTACAGCAGCAAGGACCACAGTAAATCACCTGAAAAAGTCCATGCAAAATGCACGGGTTCCTGGCAGAAACTTCTAGAGAATGGCTGGTTATGTGTGAATAACTGAGAATAACGAGGTCATGTGGGGTGACCCTTAGTTTTTGTTAGTTCTAAGAGCACACGCAAGGTTTTGTGAGGTATTTCACTTAAAAAATACTCTGCATTTGTCATGTGAAAATATTATGGCTAATATTTCTTAATCCCTAGTCCTCTGAAAGCCCAGGATTTGCCTGCAGGCTGGCTGCAGCTCAGTGGTTCAGGGGACAAAACAGCAGCTCTCACGTGGACAACCCAAGAGACCAACAAGCCTAGAGGATGCACCAAGAAAAGCCCCCACAATCGATTTCCTTTGTAACTGGAGCTTCGACCCACCACGCAGTCTTGGTGGGGTCCTGCTGCGTGGCAGAGTGGCCAGGGTGTCTCTGAGGGCCTCGGCAGGTGGCTGGGGCACTTCCGTGGGACCAGGTGGAGGGAGCGGCTGGGGATGGGAGCTAGAGAAGTGGGCTGCAGAGTTGGGGTGTCAAACGTGGCTGTGGCATTGAACCCAGGCAGCCCTGAGGGGCCAGGACACTCAGTTGCCCCAAGATGGCAGGGCTGAGGGGGTGCGAACAGACATCCCCTCACACTCCCGCCCAAGACGGCGAGGCTGAGGGGGTGCGAGCAGACACCGCTCACCCTCACCCACCCAAGATGGCGGGGGCCGAGGGCTGGCGGCAGCCGCCCCGCCCCTCCCCACCCCGCGCGGCGCGGCCCCGCCTCCGCCCCGCCCTCCCGCCGCCGCCGGTCCTCCCCGGGCGCGGCGCGGGCGGCTGCCGGCAGGGGTCGCTGCGGCGCGGCGCAGGGCGCTGGCGGCGGCGCGGCCTCTCTTGGTGCGCCGCGCGGGTCATATGACCGCGGCGCGGGGGCGAGCCGGGCCGTGTGGGAGCGCGCGGGTGTCCGACAGCCGCCGCCGCCGCCGGAGTCAGTCCCCGGGCTGAGCCTGCTAGTGCCCCCGGCCCGCCCGCCGCTGCCGCCGCCATGCTGGCGCTGCTCTCCCGGCTGCTGGACTGGTTCCGCTCGCTCTTCTGGAAGGAGGAGATGGAGCTCACCCTAGTGGGGCTGCAGTACTCGGGCAAGACCACCTTCGTCAACGTCATCGCGGTGAGCGGGCCGCGCCGGGCCGGGGGCAGGCCGCGGCGGGGCCTGGCGGAGGTGGGGGAGGGAGCCGCGGGGCCTCGGTGGCCTCAGCGGTGCCGGCGGGGCGGCGCGGCCTGTGCGGGCCCGCCAGGAGGGGGCTGGAGCCGAAGCAGCCGCCGGGCCGGGCCCGGAGCGGCCTGGTGTTCGGCCTGGCTGTCAGCAGCCTGCGGCTGGCGCCTGCCCGGGCTCCCCCCCGATACACGGTCTTGTCTCTTACGCGTCGTATGTTGAGCAGGACTGCGGGGATGAAGCTGTTCCGCGGGGCTGCCTGGGATGGGGAGCAGGCGTGTCTGCCCTTGCTGGGTAGGCTTGTAGGAGAGGTGGCTGAGCCAGCCGTATCGAGCCTTGCTAGCACGCTGTGCCTCCATAAACCTTTGTGTGCTAATGGGCCCCTGAAAACACCGATAGCTGTATCAGAGCACAGCTCTTCGGCGTGCTCTGAGGGTTTGTTTCAGTCAGCGCATTAGTACAGCTGGGCTTGCGTTAGCATAATGTGAAGATAGCATAATGTGTCTGCAGCTACTTTCTTCCATTTGACTTCTTCTTCCAGTGGTCCTCAATAAATGATTTAAATGTTTCTCACTCACGGTTCTTCTCTTCACTTTTTTATGCTTATACTGATTACTGAGACCTGTATCAAATAATCTACTTTCTCTTAAGGTATGCACTAAGAAGTACAACTTCCAAGCCTAACAGCAGCAGACTGCTGAACTTGGGCCTACTTATCTGATGATCTGCCTGGAGCAGATGAAGGAAGGGTGTGGGAATCCTCCTGCATGAAACTTTTCCATTGCTGAACAAGATAAAGAGTCACTTACTTAAATGGCTCATTAGGCTTTGTCAGTGTCCTGTTCTGTGGATGCATGTGACAAGAAAACACTCCAAGAGACAAGCTGGAGTTCAGAAGCCCTTGTAGGGAGACTGAAGTGGGAAACCAGGGTACCTTTTGGTTTTGCAGGGAGCATGACTGACTTGAGTCCAGTGAACTTATAATGAGAAAGCTGATATCTTCAGCCATAGATTGAGCAGACCTTCAGGCTTTTTTTTTTTTTGAGGCTGTCTCCTTTGTTTTTTTAGGAAAGTATTTATTTGTCAGTTGAATGGGTTACTGGATAGGAAAAGGACTCTCATTCTCTTGCAGTTATACATAATCCTTGTTACGCTACTATACTGTTACACTGCTGTAACCAAGTTCTTGTGTAACTGAGGATGTTAGCACTCAGTGGGCTTCACCATAATTATGTGAAATGGCTCTGCCGTCATAAAAGGTAACTCGTCCTCCATCTAGTTACATTAGGTGAAAGTTGCCGGACTAACCCGAGAATGCCGGAGGCCATTTCTTTCACACACAATAGTGGCTGTCACTATCTCTGGGTTTGGATTTCTAAAAATGGAACTCTGAAATTGTTGAGCAACCTCAATCTGTGGCTGCTGAGCTGATACTGATTGGTGTGTTCATGCAGCTTTGGGCACTGAGGTTACTCTGCAGGTTTTTGTCTTCTGGAGTTCTGGATGGTGATGACACTTGACAAAGTACTGCTTTGCTCTTCTGTCTGTACAGTACCAGCAGCACATCTCCTTCAGGGAGTTACCTGTGAAACTGCTGCAGATATGTGGAGTAGTCCAGAATTGTTGTAGTAGTTGCATGTCAGTTTAGTCCATCTAAGTAGTCTCAAATGGTGGAAGTACTCCTAAGCAAAGCTGACATCTGTGTCCAGCTTTGTGTCAGGGCTTGAACCTTGCAAGGTTTCAACCGCACATTAGGATCACACTCAGACATTTATCTGAGTAAGTGTCATTCAAATAGTCTTGCAAAACTGAGTGAAATAAGGAAGTTATGCATAACGACACAGCCTAGTTAGCTGTTTCAGGTTTGGAAGTAGCAAGTCACATTTCTGAAGTTTTTAATTAGGGAATCTAGTGACTCTTTACAAAAAGCAGAGTGAGTGGACTTGCTTGGGTTTTTGTTATTGGTTTAAAAAAAATAATAGCATGAGCTTCAGTTATCAGCGCAATATTGCTTTTTGCAGAAGGAGTAGTGCTGTCCATGGCATGAAGAGCTAACTTGTTAGTTGCTTCATTGACTGACTTTAATTCAGAGTATGCATTTGGAAATGAGTGCTGGAAAAGAATAACTACTCTCAGCAGGCCAGTTAATGGTTTGGATGGATGTAGCTGTCAAGCATTGGGATTCCATAAAACTAAAATGAAAGGAATGACACAGCAAGATGCTAGTCCTATGGAATAGCTCTAAAAGCTGGATTACATACCAGGAGCTTGGTGTGGCTTATAAGGTTGCATTCTGTCTAACAAAGGGCTGTTGCCAGTCTCTTGACAACAGTGAGTTTAACCTAATATAAATCTCTAATGTAATCTATGCCAATCAAATCAGGCATATGTAACTAGAGGAAAAACTCAAGCCAATTATACAGGAGGCTTGATACTATGCCTGGCTGCTGCTGAAGTGGAAAGGCCGCAAAAGGCAGACAGTCCAGTTCTAGAATAATCCTTTTCTAGGTTGCTAGCTGGTTTGGGCCGTATTTATTCCTCCAGTGTAAACAAGCACTTGGCTTGTAATCAGAACAAACTTAAGTTTGACTAGAAGGTTTAAAACCCAACCTTAGCAGTGAAATCTAGTTATAGCTGGATACAACTAATGCAGCTTCTGCTTTGCTAAGGCTCTATATTAGTCACTGTCTCTAATTAGATATTAAGCATAAGTTTTCCGTATGCGTGAGTAAACTTGCTCACAAGGGAGGACTTCATTTCTTCCTGGTCCTAATTTCCATAATGTAGATGGCCATGGCTCTTAGAGAAACTGCATGTCATCCTGGTATCGCATTTTGAATTGTTAGCTGCTTATCTGAGGGCTTGAAATGCCCATTATTTACTGGAGTCTGCGGTATCTTCTGTTGTTTGCATCTCTGCAGCTAGTGTCTGTTAACAGGCTTTCATCAGACTTGCTGTCAAAGCTGTGAGTCCCAGCCACGCTGGTGTGGGGAGGTTCAAGAGGCGACCGAGCTCCACAGCCACGTGACACAACTGAAACATGACTCGAGTAAACTGACTCCGCTTCCAGGCTGCAGGCAGTGCGTGCTGGTGAATAATGGGACACTTGTTCAGTTTCCAAAAAGTACTCCATGAAAGAGTGGTGTTTCCTATTGTGAAGTCTTGCTTGAAGCCTGGTGGATTGGTCCTTGATCCAGGCATTTGGCATTGGAAGACTGCAGCTCGATAGCCTGATAATCAGCCGGCAGGGGAGGAGAACTGCAGCAGTGGGAGGAAGTCAGACTTTCCTGAGACAGTTGTCAGGTTTAAGAACTAAACTCAGCCTGTTCTGTTTGTGGTGATAGGATGAATAAGATCCCTTTTTAGGACTTGTATCAAAGCCTGAATTAGTGTGGTTTGGTTTTTAACTTTGGAATATCTCACAAGCCTTTGAATGAGGCCTTGGTTTCTAGAGAGGCCATTTTTGAAGTGCCTCTCAACAAAAGAGTCCTTTGGCTGGTTGGAAGCTGTGACTTCCTTCTGTCCCCATGACTACTATAAGTAACTTTGACTTAAGGAAATCACACTGGAGAAGTGTGGAAAAAGATTGCTCTAAAGAGCTTTGCTGCTGCTTTAGTGATTTCTGAAACACCTAGGTAGGTCATAAATAGCGTACGTTGTCACTTCATACGTGTAGTAGTTAAGTGAGAGAAGGTTGATACATTTTTTTAAGTGAAGTGTTTCTTAATCGCAGAAATCTCTTGAAATGGATTGCCTCACTTTATTAGGTAATACAGCTAATATGAGGTGACTCATACTCCAGCTAATACTCTTTTTCAGGTCCTGCTTGCTCTACCCCAGATGGTCTGAAACAGGTGATTGAAATCAGAATCTATTTTTTCCATTGTGGTCATAAGTTCCTGTATAGCACTCTTTAGGCAGTGGAAGAGCTAGATCTTTAAGCGGTAACACCTGGTGAAAGATGCTTTCGTGACTCCCCACGAATATTCTCCCCATAGAATTCCCATAGAAGAACTGGCCTGGATGAGCTATGGTCTGCTGGATCAAGCACTGGCTGGGTGGACGGTCCCCGGGAGTGGTGGTCAATGGAGTTAAATCCAGCTGGCGGCTGGTCACAAGTGGTGTTCCTCAGGGCTTGGTGTTGGGACCATTTCTGTTTAACATCTTTATTGATGATCTTGATAAGGACATAGAGTGTATCATCAGTAAGTTTGCAGATGACACCAAGTTAAGCGGGAGTGTCGATCTAGATGAGGATAGGGAGGCTCTACAGAGAGACTTGGATAGATTGGATCAGTGGGCTAACATTAACAGGATGAGCTTCAACAAGGCCAAGTGCCAGGTCCTGCACTTGGGCCACAACAACCTCATGCATCGCTACAGGCTTGGGGAGGTGTGGCTGGAGCTGTCTGGAAGAAAAGGATCTGGGGGTTCTCATTGACAAGCAGCTGAACATGAGCCAGCAGTGTGCCCGGGTGGTCAAGAAAGCCCACAGCATCCTGGCTTGTATTAGAAATAGTGTGACCAGCAGAAGTAGGGAGGTGATAGTCCCCCTGTACTCTGCATTGGTGAGGCCACATCTTGAGTATTGTGTCCAGTTTTGGGCACCTCAATATGAGAGAGATACCGAGGTGCTGGAGCAAGTGCAGAGGAGGGCAATGAAGCTGGTAAAGGGCCTGGAGAATAAATCCTATGAGGAGTGATTGAAGGAGCTGAGACTGTTCAGTTTGAGGAGGAGAAGGCTAAGGGGAGACCTCATCACTCTCTACAACTACCTGAAAGGACGTTGTAGAGAGGTTGGTGCTGGTCTCTTCTCACAGGTAACTGGTGATAGAACAAGAGGGAACGGCTTTAAACTGCAACGGGGGAGGTTTAGACTGGACATTAGGAAAAAAATTTTCAGCGAAAGAGTGGTCAGACAGTGGAACAGGCTGCCCAGGGAGGTGGTGGAGTCACCATCCCTGGATGTGTTTAAGGGTTGTTTAGATGAGATGTTGGGGAATATGGTGTAGGGGAGAACTTTGTAGAGTAGGGCTGATGGTTGGACTCGATGATCCCAAGGGTCTTTTCCAACCTGAATGATTCTGTGATTCTGTGTGACTATCAGAAGCATGAAATGTCCTAAGCTCTTATGTGACTGACTTCTAGACAGAAATATGCCTTTTTAGTTCTTGTTTCACTGCTGTGTGGTAGTTATATGGTAAGCAGTCCATGTCCTTTTGAATATTCCATTGAAGTCAGGGTTGGGGAGATAAAAATGTATTTTCTTGTCAGATACTGCTATTTTGATTTCTGCAGCAACCATTCATAGAAGTGCTGTGGTGAAGCCTTTCAAGGGACTGTCAGATCACAAGGATTGAAGCTTCGAAAGTGGAGTGAAGCTTCGAAAGCTTCATGCTTATGAATGTGATCACAAGTAGCTGAAACACTGAAGTATTTCAAGAAGAAAGCTAGACTACAGAAACTAGAGAGGTGATTTGTCCAAACATGATGCACTTCTTGGTTCAGGCTATGAATGTTGCAGAGGAGGCATAGTGTAGGGGTAGCTTTATATAGTGCTAAAATGACTCTTTTTTTTTTTTTTTTTTTAAAGGAGATATTTCTGAGACTTGCAGCATTTTTCTTAGTGTGAAAAGAAAGAAATTTAGGGATGAACAGCAGGGCTTAAGGTAGTATTCTGGTTCAGGTGGATTGGGAATGTCGTGGCTGGAATCCATACTCCGGGGATGTTGTCTCCTAGTTGGCTAAGCTTGTTCGTGATCTCTTCTAGATGGATGAAAAGTATTATGAGTAAAGATTAAAAGAAATCTTTATTGTGTAGTAACAAAGACTATATGAAGAAATTTGCCCTCTGACAGTAATGAATCATGTTAGCTTTATGAGATGCAAGCTAAAGGCTGCTCTGATCTTTCCTGCTGATACGAAGAATCTCCTTGTGCAGGCTGTGGAATCAAAATCTGGTGGCAGCGAACTGGTGGTTGAGGACCATGTGGCTGGACTGTTGTAGGCAGTTGCTTTCCAGTGCCAGCAGGAGAGAGCTACCACTCTAGCTGGAAAGAAAGAAGAGGGAACACCGGTTCTACTGCTGCAGTTTGAGTTCTGCCTTTAGTGGTTCCTTCAATGTATTGAAATGAATTTTTAAGGAAGATAGAGGAGGCAGGAATTCCAGTCTTACACTCAAATCCTTGATCAAGCTGCTTAGGGCTTGGTGCTGACAGTCTGGAAGCATAACTCCCTGGAAGTTGGCAGTCTTCTGGCTTTAGCTTATGGCTGTGGAGAGGCAGATGAAGCAGCCAGAGTGTGGTTTGTTTTGGTTTGGGTTTTTTTGACTCAAGACATCTGGAAGTGGTAGGTTTAGTGAGCAGCTTGTTTTAATATTAACTAAGTATTAAAAAAGACTAAACCTGCATCCTTTGTATACTGCTGGGATGTTAGGTGACAGTAGTTTTAAATGCTTGTCTGAAGCCTTCTGATCCTGCCCTCTGGGAAATGAACTGTACCTGTAGCTGACACGCTGCTGGCTTGTTCCTGAGGCAAGACTTGGGGGTGCCGGCTGGCAAAGCTGCCCCTGGCCTGACAGTGGAAGTGGGTGCAGACCCAGAGAGGCTGTCTGCCAGTTACAGGTAAAAAGGAGGGCTTGTGAACGTGGCTGTGCTTTGGCATGTGTGGTGGTGTTTCAGAGCTCACACCAAAGCTGATGTTAGCAGGTGTGTAACAGGTGGGCCAGGCTTGGATCTGGTAGTGAAATGGAGGGTGCAATTTGTAAATGCTACAGTCTGCAAGAGTTAGTGCTAATACTAGAGACAAAGTGAGCTCAACCCAAACCCATTCATGCAGGCAGGTGTCAGCTCTGTACTGGAATACAGTGCAGGGGCTTAGTTCAGCCTGGAAGCAGTCTTGCTCCTCTGAATAATCTTTATCCAACGTAAGTCTTCAGGCAGGTAAAAGAGTTCATGTTGCGCTAAAATCACGTGCTTGGGTTTTCCAGGAGCTTGGAGTATTGAAAAGGGAGCATCTCTTAAACCGGGAGGCTTAAAGACTAGTCTTGCAGGTTCTTTCTGCATGTGGTCTCTGAAATTTGGTCTGTTTAGTCTCCCTGGTTTTATCTTTTGCACAGGGTCTGGAGTTAACTTTTTTTGCGACCTTCAGTGCACAGTTTACATTGATGCTGTATGGTCTGTATGACCCATTAAGCTAATGGCTTAATTCTTAATCATTTCTAATGCACAAGGCTGATCTTCCAGGAGTCCTGGATGAAGTACAGTGTCTGCCTGTTGGAATATTCACAAGTGCTGAAAAGAGATGCTGTTGCTAGATTTGTAAGCAACTACTCTTGCGTCCTTGATGAGTGTTTGAGCAATGCTACTGTGTATGACAACAGCTGAGCACTTTCAGATCAGGAATTGAAAATATTTCTGTGCTTATCAAACTTGTTTTAAAGCTGATGCCTATTTTAGAATGAGAAAGCATCATATTGTGAACACACAGTGATAGGGCTGAGTAATCTGCTCTAGGGGAGACAAAGGGAAGTCTGATTCAAACAAAACTGCCTATTAATAAAAGCATATTCTTCTTGTTCTGCTGTTCAAGTAGCTTTTGCATATGAATAAGATGCAGCTGAATTCCTTTTTTCCTCTGTAGAGGTAGTAAACAGAAGCCCTCTAAATTCTGGGTTTAGAGAATCATTTCTGGGCCAAGACAGTTGGATACAATAGCAGAACCTATCAAAGATGATCACTGCCTGCTAGCAAAATCATTACAATTGTTTTAACCATTTTTTGACCTGTCTTAAAAGATAAGGTGACTGCCAGTAGCTTTTTTTATGTATACTAACTGTGAACAGAGGAACACTCACACATATCAGAGTAAGGGCTTTCAAACGAGATCTGAGTAGATCAATATGCTCAAAACCTGCAGTCAGGAGTGCCCCTCAAAGCTATAAAGTGCCTGCCTTGCCTCAGGATCCCCAACCTCCAAACTTCCAGTAGAGAGGAAGGGCATGCTTGTGGTTTGGAGGCAGCTCAGTGAAAACACCTGCTACCCTTTCCTTCTGGTTCTGACGGTTCAGATAGCGCTGGCTTGTCTGGCCTGCAAAGCAGGGTACAGAAAACTGAAACTCAGGCTGTGAGTGAGTGACTGTAGCATAGTTTTTAAGCAAGTCACAACAGGTTTTTATTCCACCTGGATGCGTAGTGTGGGTAGGGAGTACTTGGAAAGTGGTATAAGGTGCAGCAGCTTTTCTGAATGTTCTGTTCAGCTTCCTTGTGGTGGATCATGGTAATTTCGTCAACATTGCATTAAACATGTGGCAAATGAGGTGCTGCTCCAATCTGAAGGAATATGTATCCTGAAAGAATGGTGAGAGAGCATGAACTGTTGATAGGAACAGCTCTCAAGTGAAGAAGCTGGAGTTGGAGGTTCAGGGAGTGCTTGGGAGGTGTTTGGTTAGAAGATGTGGGTGTAGGGTGTGACTAGAGGCAGGAATGCAGTGGTTCTTGAGCAACCATGGCAAGCTGACCCTTCAAAGGCAAGATTGGCAGTGCGTGCTTTATGAACTGAACTCAGCCGCATCAGAGGCGGAAGGCATGGGTCGCCATTTGCTGCTGAGCTACACATAATCGAACTGGCTGAAACAACGTACACAGGGCTTTCAGGACAGGAGTGGGGAAGCTAATGAGCAGGCGTTCAGGTTGTGCACCACTTTGCGAAGTTAGCAGAAAGGTGAGAGCAACTTCTGAAGCAGTGCTGCATGAGATTGGTACCTGCTCTTCTGTGTAGCTTAAACAGTTGAAACTTCTTTCAAACAAGAATGCAGAACACCTGCCTAATGAGGTTTAAGCTGTCCATTTCTCAGGTTGTTGCTGCTTTTGCTGTTGCATTCCTTGGATTCAAGGACTCTTTTTTTTGCTCCTTTTAAAACACTGTTAGTCTGTCTAGTCATGCACCTGGAAAGCAGCTCTTAAATGTGAAAAATCACCACCTATTCAGGGGACTGCTGGCTTCAAATCCAAGCTCTGGATGTATTCCTGGTTTGGAGGTCAACAGCAAGATCAACGTGTCATTTAATTGAAGGACTTGGCTAAATAAGCCCAAATGAGACTGCCATGTTGTCTGTAGGTTTTCAGTTGACTTCCAAGGTTTATCAGCATTATATTAGAGTCTGTATTGTGTGAAGCTTGCGGTTTTGGTTTGCTAGCGGAAGATCAGAGGGATTTTTGGGGGGGCAAGGCAGGGAGAACAAGCTAAAGAAAGTGTGGGCTGCTAGGTGTAGAAGTGAATGACAAAGCATTGGTATTACAAGCTGATTGGTTGGAAACTCTGAGCAATACGTACTCAAAGCATGTCCAGTCAGACTAGTTACTACTTCCAGCTTGTAAGCAGCAGTTGGGCCCGAACTCTGTAAGGTGATGTGATGTCTGCTTCATAGATCCTAAAGGGCTTTCAACTCGGGCTAGCTTCTCTGTGCAACATCAGGGGAGAGAAGCAGACTTTCTGCTGCTGTGATATCAAACCCTAATTAAACAACGGAATGAATTTGAGTCGACCTTTTTTTCCAAATTGGGTTGACTGTCTGGTTCTATTACACATAATGGATGTAGTGAGATGCATAATGACCACCGTGACTGAGATTCACCTTCTGCCAAATAGCCAAGGGAGCATGAGAGAAATCTGTACTACTGTTGATAACGCTTGTTATGGCTCCTGGGTTAGCTACAGGAGATAGCTGTGAACTCGGCTTCCAAGCTGTTGCAGATAAAAGTGTAACAGATAGTAAAACATCTGCCACGAGAGAACCTCTCTGATACAACACTGTTTTGCAGCAGTTATGTCGGAGCTTAAAGCGATGCTGAATTTCTGGTGGAAATGGGCTGAAATACTCTCCAGTTGCATTTCAATTGCCTCTGCCGAACAAGTTGGACGCTGTGTAGCCTAGCAGGAAGCAGACCTGTCAGGTCCTTCCACCTTCCAGCCTTTTAAAACTCCTCAGGGAGTTAACCCATACCTGTGGGTTGGAAGCTTCCTCCACAAGAGTGATTTATTGCTGTAAATGTAGTCCATAGAGTAGCTTGCATCAGAGGAAAAACTTCTGGATATTTCTAGCTGCCAGGTAACTAGGAGATCCTGACGTACAGAACTTGAGTCCAGCACAAGTAGGTGAATGGCTCTTTCCTACACTTGCTCTGGCTGTCCATCTGTTAAGCTATGCAAAGCTGTTCTCCGCAAGTAACTTTGCTCCCCTGACTGCCTCAAGGCTTGAAAAATTAAAGTGCTTGTAAGAAATTACTTGACTGACTTCACACAGGCTTCAATACACATGAGTATAATATCTATGACTTCTTGGCTATAAAGGCTTCAGTTAGAAGGCAAATGGTTAGAAAAAGCTTACAATATTTTACGATGTAAACTAGCTGCATCAGATAAGCACTAAATTTAACTTTCTTTTTTTCCAGTCAGGTCAATTCAGTGAAGACATGATTCCTACTGTGGGCTTCAACATGAGAAAAGTTACAAAGGGTAATGTTACAATAAAGGTATGTTACCATTGCTGGCTGTCTCTTTTTAAACCCATGCAACGTTGTCTTCAGCTTCTAGTTTAAAATTTGTATGTTTGCTCATGCAAACTTCCACCATTGGGACAAATGTAGGAAACTGAAGAGGCCCAGCTAAATCTGACAAATAGGTTAAGAATACACTTATGTTTATTTATTGGGTTTCTTAAATGAGAATCTATGTGTGATTTCCAGGTTCGTGGACTAGTTAAAGCAATTTTGTGATGATGCTGTCTGTCTTTAATCTGAGTTATCACATGTTAAGGGCCCAGAGATCCTCCTTTTTGGCTCATCAATACTACTTAAGGGAAGGCTTATATCAAAAGCAAAGTTTTAAGTCATATCTTATTTATTTTCTTGTATGTGTGTAAACTTAGTACACAGGTGTGTTCTTGCATCCGGTGTAAGATGCTCTAGTTTGCTTCTTACGCTATTGGGCCTGCAAGCTTTGAGCAGCTGTACAAGGGATTATTTCTATTCTAATATGCGAGAGGTTTTGCAGCTGGCCTAAGGAGAAAGGAAGAACTGTGTTTTGATTTCTTGTCTTGTCTTTGTGTGACCTGTTTAAACATAGCGCATGGCTAAATTGTCTTTTTCCCTTTGCCTTAAGATTTGGGATATAGGAGGGCAGCCACGATTCCGAAGCATGTGGGAGCGATATTGCAGAGGAGTTAATGCTATTGTGTAAGTGTCGTCTTCCTTCAGCTAGTACTTAACTTCAGATTTGCTTCTCTTCTGCGCGTAGCCTTTCTAACAGTGCATGCTCGACTCGGTAGTACTTGTTTTTAATTTTGAAACTGTACTGCTACCACATTGACCTCTTTTTACCCTTAAGTTCAGGGCTCAAGAAGAATTATTTTCTTATCAGTGTCTGATCTGGAGTACTAAGTAATTCCTGTCTGAACTGGGTGGCAGTGCTGTCTAACTAAAAGAATCTTTCATCTACTCTGATCTTAGAGAATTTTTTTAAAAGAACCAGATTCTTTGCTCAGTAGACCTAGCTTTGTTTAAAGCCTTGTTGAATGTGCTCAGAACTGACAGTGTAAAGGAAACACTGCTGTTTCTGAAGTAGTTCAGTCTCACTGACCTAACCTTAAATTCTCTTTAAAGCTACATGGTAGATGCTGCAGATCGTGAAAAAATAGAAGCTTCTCGAAATGAACTGCACAATCTTCTAGATAAGCCACAGTTACAAGGAATCCCTGTAAGTAATATTGCCTTACACAGTATTAAATTTGCTGAGGAATGTGTATAACTTCAGCAACTCTGAAGTCTGGCTTAAATGCTTAAATCAAGTGTAAGGAAGGCCTAACTTTACTGGTTAGTATAAGCATGAACAATACCAGCCCCTAGTGCCTTAAATCAAATTGTTGATCTCATTAATCCTTCAGTGATCTTATTCTTGTTCAGTGCCCACAAAAAAAATAAAATTGGAACAGTAGTTTAGAGTATTCCGTAGTATGAGTTTGTGTTTTCTTCTAGAGTCTACTATAGTACAGGTTAATCAGTGTAGTACAGAAGTAGAGTAAACTAGGATTGTTCTCAGTTCTATGAGCTGATGTGTTCTCATGCTTGCTTTTTGCAGATAACAGTTTATTTGTACCCCCTCTTTCCCTGTGACTAGGTCAGTCTTCCTTCTTGATCAGGTTTAGTAGCAAATATCTCATTTTGTTAGATTTAATAGCCCAGTGCAGGCTGCTTGTCAAACAGGCTTCCCTGAAGTTTGTTTTTTGTGTTGTTTGTTTGGTGGTGTTTTTTTTAAAAAAACTAAACAGTTTCCTTCTGCTCTGGATTTCAGGTTCTAGTACTTGGAAATAAGAGAGACCTTCCTAATGCTTTGGATGAGAAACAGCTAATTGAAAAGATGTAAGTCTTAACCCTTCCTAAGAAAGGCTACTTTAAGTCAATAAATTAATTCATGTACATAGGGTTATTAGATCAAGAAGCTTGCACTTATAAGTAGAAAACCCAGCAACAAGAGGCAGCTGAAACATTATACAGAAACAAGTTATATGGAGAAGATGAAGGGAAGAGTTTAGATTCTCAGTTTAACTGTCCTTGTAAGTGAAGTGTATGTTGAATTGTTCTCTCTTTCATAGGAACCTTGCTGCTATTCAGGACAGAGAAATCTGCTGCTACTCAATTTCTTGCAAAGAGAAAGATAATATAGGTAACTATTAACCTAAAATGCTAAGGATTATGAAGAGCTGTCAGAGGATGGATTGGGGGATTGTAACTTCTTAAACACAAGCTTCCTGGCTTCAGGAAACGGGTAACAAATCAGAAAACAATGTGTAAGTGCACTGGTTAAATTTGGTGTAACTCCTGATGGCAGTGATGAAGCTTGACTGGTATTAAAGTTGTAGGGGTTGTAGTTTTCAAAACATATGTCAATCTCCTGTGAAGTCTGCTGCCATTCTTTAGTTTGCAGCAAATAGCTGCCTATTCTCCCTATTAGCTTGGCCTCAATGATTTTATAATTCTATCAGATGCTCTCAACTCTGCCTCACTTCATGAGGCTAGCAAGTACTTGCAGCAAGTTTTTCCTCAGCAGTCATTCCCTTGAAATAATCATCTCCCTTTGCTGTCTTATCAAAGAAGTTCATGTTGTGGCCTATGCTAGTCACTACTCCGTTCAGCCAAAAACTCAAATTTTCTGGTGCTGACATGAATTGCCTTAGAATTTTTGGAGTTCAAAGGCAGAAACCACAGTACTGTGTAATACCAAGTACTTGACACTAGTATTGTAAATAAACTGAGTAATCCCAACTGAATGGAAACACAGTACTTAGCGACACTTGCCATCCTTCTCCTGATGCCTTCTGGTGGCTGCCATGAGATTAACACTGGTTCCTTGGCAGGCTAACCTGAGTTTACTGATGAGGGAAACTTCAGCCTGGTGGTCACAGGAACAAGCTATAGAAGATACCAGAACTGCTCTATATCAAGGACTCAACTTCTTTCCAAGAAGGATGAACAGCCTGTGGAACTCTTCTAGCTTCTTATCCAAGAAGTCCCTGTCGCCTTACCATCAGTTAAAGATTCAAACATGGTGGATAGGAGAAGCAGATACTCCCTCCTCCTGTCATATCTCTTGCAGAAGGCTCACAACACAGCTGTGTAGGAGACCCTCTCTCAAGCATGGAGGAGCTTGATGCCTTGTACTGTAGGGCAAAATGAACTTTGCTCTCATCAGGGAAGGAGAGGCAGACTGGCTAAATAGAGCAATGTTGATCTAAAACTAATTATGCAAGCCATCCCAAAGTATCAGATTAAGGGATGTCTCTTTCCTAGACATGTAGAGGAACCAGGATGTCTGGGGCAGTTCCTTTAAATGTTACTTAAAGGATGCTGGGCAGTTATAGGACCAAAGCACAGACAGCAAGCATTCAAAAAAATCATTCTGTTGATCTGTCTTGGTCCATCCTCTAGAGAAGGGCTGGATATTCCTGCTGTGTATTTGAGGGCACTGGCATACCAAAGTGATGCTGGTTGTACAAATACAGATAGACACTTGAACATGGAACTTCTCTTCTCTTTCTCTCTCTAGATATCACGCTTCAGTGGCTTATTCAGCATTCAAAATCTAGAAGAAGCTGAAGTCTTCTTGGAATCTCCAGTACCAGTTGGCCATAATCTCAATTGTCCACTTCCCTCCATAATGAGATATTACCCAAAAATCCTGTATCAAGAATCTGCCTTTTCACGGTTCATTTCTCATGTGCACTGCTGAAGACTTGTATTCCTATTCTGTCACGAAACAACTAGAGTTGTCATGATAAAGTCAGCACAAATATTTATTTTACAACCATCTATGGTGGGAGGGTTGTAGGGGGGCTTTTTAAAAAAAAATCTCTACCATGTTAACTATGATGGTACACTCTGTTCTGGTTTTTCAGGGCCAGGTTTTTATATGATTTTCAGCAAGTGTTTTATTTCTAGTGTTTAGTGGCTTGAAGATGCTGATGCTTGACAGCATTAAGATTCTGTAAGATGCCACATACAGTAGTTAGAAAACATTTAAGCGTGAGTTGTGGGATACTGATTTATCTCACAAATGCATGTGATGTGTGTATGTAAGCAGAGAAATGGAAACTGTTTGCAGAGGGGAGCACAAGGCATAGATCAGCATCACTAATCTACAGCTGAGATATTATCCTGTCACTTGAAAAAGAAAACTCATGATGAATTAGGAAAGAGTCAACTGTTTAAAATCATTTTGTTGCTTCTGTTTAACATTTGTGTGGGGGATGGGAATGGACTGTTCTGCAAGCTTTCAAAAAAAATTGGAGTATTCCAGCATGAAAACCAATTGCTAGGAACATCAGACTTTGTTCAAATACATTTTTCTATCTACAGATACTAGTGGTCTCTATCTGAAACCAGAACACACATTCTGAGCAGCTGCATGACACCTAAATTACTGATGTTTTTGTATAGAGTCAGTTGTTGACCTTTAGCACAATATCTATGTAATTGTCTAGTGTCTCTCCTGCTCATGAAATGGCTGGGCACAGTTTCATCTGGTGCTATGGAATATCTAGGCTATTGTGACAACTCTAGACCTGCCTGCTTTCTTGATGTAACCATGTGCAAAGTCTGTAAGTTGCAAGATGAAATGTTCTACTGTGTCAAAGCACAAGAGAGCCAATGAATTGATCCTGTTTCTTGATTAGCTCCTACGGTATAGGGAAGTATGTATAAACTAAAGATTGTAATGTTTTTGTAGCTTTACTTTCTCAATGACTTCAGTATATTTAAAGGGACAGACTTGTTAAGACTGGTTTGTTCATACAGTAATGTCAGTGTAGCTTACTAGTGTATGCAAATACATGGTACACCTGCTTGTGTTGCCTCACACTGTGTGTGATTCTTCACCTAAATGTAGAGTTTGCATTATGTCCAAGTCTTTGGTTGGGAACACTGTTTAGTCCATATCAGTTATGACAAGCCAGTTTTAATTTGGACTGCCATGGCCTTACTGTTCTGTACCAACTATCGCACTGTTGCACAGACACTACATGCTGCCTGCATTCAGTCTGAACTTGCATTTTAACTTTTTGTCCCCTTTCAGTTCTCTGAAGCATGATTTCAATTAATTCATACTCTGGTGCTGTAGAGGAGAGGGTATATTAACTTGCTACTGTAGTCCCTAGTTCACCAGGAACTGCTACAGTTACTTTTATTTAGCAAACTTGCTTGTGCCTAAAATAAGGAAACTAAACTAGAATGTGTGAATCTTTGTGGGGGACCAGGTCACTGTTTAGTTAACTGGCCTATAGCTAAACTTGATGTGTTTGGTGTTTATATACTTCACTGCTTTCAGCGTTTATGGCATCCAAACACTACCAGTTGTTAACCTGTGCATTACTCTCTGCATGTGAACAACTTATACAATTACTGAACTTTGTAAATACGTGAATTTTTTTATTTAGGTGGATGCATATGTTGGTTTACTGCTCTTCAGCTTTATTCAATAAACTTATGTTTTGAGGGTTGTATTGACACTTAACTGACTGACTTGATGTGGCTTAACTCATGGAGATATATTATGGGATGTCTCCTCTCCCACAAGATTACAGTGGGGGAAGAAGGCTTGGTAAATACCTGAGATTCTTTATGTTCTGTGGTTCAGCTATTTGAGTGAAATGCTTATAAAACTACCTTTTAGGCCTGGGGCTTTCTTGGCGTACATGAGCAAGCTTAGCTAGTCAGTCTCAGCAAACTTCGGTGCATATGATGTTTATGAAAAGCACTGGTCAGCTGAAGGGTCTTAAGTAGGGGCAGCCTTCTGGAGCTCTGTTTTCAGGAGAAAAATGCATGTGTCTACAAGCTTGTTTCTTGTCATCAAGCCTAGAGTAAAAACCTTTGCTTTTGTAGCACAAGTGTCAGATCTAGCAGTGCCTGATCATTCACTGCCCCTTAAAGCATAAAGATTCTTACCTCACTGGAAAGTGAGGCTTTCTCTGTCTGAGGTCTTGAACAAAATCTTTGTTGTGATTTTAATCTGAACTTACACTGACTGCTCTTCCCAAATGCTTTGTTGCATTAATTTTTCTTGGGTCACTGATTAACTTATAGGACTGTATGTCAACATCTTCCACCTAATGGTTACAAAGTGGATGTCTTCTACTCATGGCCTGCCTCCATGTAAGCTTTCAAACTTACTGAGCTGTAACAGGTTAGTTTTTAGGCCTGGGTACTAGTCAGTTAGCATCCTTCACATGTAACTCGACTAATGAACTGTTGAGTAAAAGATCATGTGCTTATTCCTTCAGCGGATGGGGCTTCCTGCATGCAAAACAAGCTGCCTGGAGTTAACATTCAAAGCAAAATGTCTCCAGATGCAAAAATCTGAAGACAGTATTACTGCTGTAAGATTTGTCACTCTGGTTGGTCTGATACCAGTACTGATCACTGAAATCAGCTGTGGTGTGAACTTGGGCAACAGCTGTTTGGTTGGTATGATATTTAAGTAACAGTTTCTACTTCTACATGTAAATAGCAAGGAGAGCTACACTGGCCACCTATGATGTGTGTACTCTAAAAAGTATGTTTGTATTACTTCACAAAATGATTCCACCTAGGTTTTCACAGCTGTTGTACACTTCTTCCAGATGCCTTCAGCTACTCACAAGACAGAAATGTAGACCTTGAGGAGACTATTTGAATCCAGTGCAGAGGTTTACACTTCTTCTATTTGAAGGGTTGATTAACTTTCCAACTACCTTCATTTTGAAACAGAAGGGAAGTGTAGTAAGTCTTTTCAGAGAAGTGAGGCTGTTGTTGCTATCTTTCAGCCTTGGACTTAAAAAGAACTACTCACTCATCTGGCACAGTTAAGTCCAAGGTTAAACCTTTTCTGTTCTAATAAAGGTGTGGAGCCCAAGATGAGCATTAGCAGTGTTGTCTGCTGAACTTGGATGCTATAGCTGCGTTCTGCTTCTAAAAATCTGTTGGGCCAATCTAATCTCTCATGATTACCTGTCTCGGGCTCTGTAGTGAGCCTGGACAGTAACAAGAGACTGGTTAAATTTGCCATTCTCTTAACAAAAGTTGCTTTTGGGGATGCATTTAGTAAATTATTATACTTGAACTTCAATAGCTGTAGTCCTGAAACTCTCTTCTGATGAATCTGCAGTAGGCCTTGACCATTAGCGTATTAAGAAAACTGGGCCTTGTGAGAAGGCAAATACTGAGCCAGAGAGAACTCTTGGTCATGAATATGCATGGCAGTTAGACACCAGTCATACCTTTATGACCCCATGATGTGCTGGTATTGTGTGGTGTCCCAATGCTTTAAAATAGCTGTCAACTCGAAATACTTGTTGGTTTTGTTCAGTACAAGTGATTGCTCTTAGTGATCATAGAGCAGTGTAGCTCTAGACTATACTGGGAAGAAATGTTTGTGCGTGCACCCACAGCACTGGGCTGTGTGAAAGTTTTCCTTGGAGTGCTAATGTCCTGTCAACTTTAGTGTGGATGGTGGCTTCTTCAAGTGCAATTACAGTGCAGCATAATTCTCATCACCCCGAGTACAGTTGAGTGTTTTAGCAGTTGCACAGAGCAGTTCTGTCCTACCACTTGGCAACATGAGAAATGTGGAGCTGTTTCATGATCTGTGGAACTAATAATCTAGTTTCTTATTGATTTGTGTTTTCTCTTTGCATCTTTATGGAAACAGTTGGAAAGACAGTCCTTTTTGGATACTGACATAAAAAACTGCATAATCTTCACTTTCTGGTAGAAGAAAGGAGGCCAAAGAAAATGCCTTAAACAGTCTCTCTGGTTAAATTAATATAGGAATGTTGTGCAGGGATCTATCATAACTTGAAGTATGATTTAGCTGGATTATCGAGCTTTTAACTTTTCTAAGGTTTAATTTTATAGTTACTGTGGCTGTGCAATGCATGTCATGAGTGGCTTTGTGCGTGTTTACTGGATGTGAAAGAACCGCGCTTCCTCCCGGCCGCATGCCCCGGCACTGCTCCCTGCTGGCTTGCTTTTGCACCGACCCTGACTGGAGAGCTGTGGGAATTCTAAACAGGGGCTGTAAATCAGGTTATTGAAGCTATTTTGCTAAGAGTGGTGCATTGCCGATTACACGAACAGCAAAACAATGAATCATGTTAAAGGAGAGGTAATGTGTGAATGCCTGAGACTGTGCTTCAGGATTTTTATTCCCAAAATGTGAGTGTAGAATGATTTGTCTCACTAGATCATAAACCTTCAATGAGTAGTCTATTGCTTTAGGACTACAGATGCTGAACATTACAGTATGCCTTGGTGAAACATCGGGGAATTTCTTTTACATGTCACTTAAATGACAAACACGGAATGGCACTCAAAGGGGGTATGCACATACTCTTTTAAAGGAAAAGGAAAATACTTGATGTTTTTATTTCCATCACAGTGGAAGGTGGGTAAGTAGACCTTTGTGCCAGGATTAGTGCCTTTTAATTATGACATTATAGGTTTTATTCTGTTAAAGGCAACATCTATCATTGTGATCATTTTGAAGTGCTTCAATAAAGTGTTGTTGAAAACCATTCTTTTGCATATTCATCTGTAGTAGTACAGCTGCTTTTATTATTGTTAGAAGTATGTAAGAAGCCCTCATTACCAAATTGTGGGAAACACACTCAAGCTAAACTGAAGATACCTGTGCTAAAATTTAATTCTTCAGATCACCTGGAAGAGGAGCAAAGAGGTTGGCTCCTTGAAGCACTCTTCTAACAGTGAAGAGAGTAGCTGGCAGATAAATCCAGGTAGTAAATTCAAGAAGTCTTTCCTGGCCTAATTAGGAAACTTCAAGTTTTAAACACTGTCATAAATGGTAATCTTGAGTATATGAATGAGGCTAACTCTAAATGAATTCTAAACTGAAAAAAAGATGAATGCAGTTGCCTGGTTGATGCTTGGTCAGTGTGTGCTGTGTGTTAGCAGAGTGGTTTCTGTGGAAACTGGTAGGAGCATTAACTACATCATCTTGAGAGAGTGACTGTAAGCCTTGTGCTCCGTGGGGAGCAACTTTGAGTAGTCCGTCTGTGAAACTGTCATTTCTGATTACGGCTTTGCTTTAGATGCCGAAAGCATTTGTTGGTCTCATTTGTGTTTCTGAGAAGACTATTGAGTAGAAGCTCATAAAAAATGTTACTGAACAAACAAAGCAACTACATGAGTAGAGAAAGAAAAGCTGTTGTGATGTGTGAAATTTAAAGCTAAACTTGATTCTCACAAGAGTCTCAGTGAAGTAAACTGGTAAGTTGCTTCTGTGTAACTGTGTTAACTTGGGATGTAGAAAGATATTTCAGTCTCTTCAGCAATGAGGGACTTTCCTCATTTTTTAGAGTCAAGAAATTAATCTCCTTCTTGGTGTGAATAATATTTCTGGTGCATGAGGGGAAAAACATGGAAAAGATGCGTGATTTGCACAGATTGAGGAAAGGAACTGAAAGAGCAACCTCAGGCTTCTATGTTTAAACAGGCTGTAGAGGATTTTAACAGGAGTCTGCATACAGAAGTCTTGATGGACTGCTGAATTGTGCTTTTTCTTAGATTTATTCATTCTACTGTTCTGTTGCCATGAATGGAAATCACAGAGCAAGATTTGACTTCTGAAATAGAAAGTATAAAATACAGGCTGAAGACAAATCATTACTGTCTGGTTGTCTGTACATGATAACAGTCTTCCTGCATAGGGATTTTTCATATTATTATTGAATTATTATTATCATTGAATTATATTATTTCTATCAAATTTCTTTGGAACAAATCATGCCCTTTCTTGCTGAAAGGATGCAATGCTAAAGTGAACAGCAGTCCTTAGTTTAGTGACAAAGCAGTCACGCTTACAACCACAGTTATTGGTGATGCTGTCAAGGTTTCTGGGGTAGCTCAGAGATGTGTGTCCCTTTTTACCTCCCCAGCTGTAGCTTTACTCACTTTTCTGTTCCTTTGACTGTCCTTGAAGGGTTTTGTTTTTACCAGCACTGCCTCACTCTATTTTTTTCACTTTCATATCTCCAAGTTGCAAGTGGCATTCGTCAGCTTTTCTATTTATGCTGCTTTCTGAAAACTCCAGCTGCTCTTGTGCTCTTGTTCTCTGCTCTTGTGCCCCATTTTGATGCCATAGTCACGCCCATCCCTCTCTTTTCTATCTTGTTGTTTGATCGGTTGGGCCGGCGGTTCTGCCCGGCGGTGAAGGGAAGCCCTGCATCCCCCTTCTCTGGCCCAGGAGTGCGGCATGGCCGCTTCTGAGCGTCTGCCCTCCCTCCTTGCCTGCTCTCTCCCTCAGGCGTGGAGAAAAGCTTGCCCTGCCCTCGCCATGGAGGATGTTTTGTTGCTGCAGGTTGCAGTGAGGGTCTCCTGGTGCTAGCAGCAGGAGGAAGGGATTGCAAACTACTTGAATGGTTGGTTGGGGGGCTTTTTGCTTGGAAAAAAACTATTGTTTCTCATTCTTCACCTTCCCCAGGCAGCACCGTGGCTGCCAGGCCTGTTTTAGACTCCCGGCCTAGGCCTGACCTCTTGACCCGGGCGGGGCGGCTGCCGCCGCCTCTCGCCGCCCCGCCCCCGGGCCGTGCCACGACAGCCCTTTAAGGCAGGCCGGGGCTCAGCCCGTGAGTGACGTCACCGCGTACCCTATAGCCGGAGAGCCGGTCCCGCCTCCGGAGCGGCTCAGCCAATAGGAGCAGGGCGGGGGCGGGCCCTGTGCCGTCCACCGCCCGTGTTTCCCTTCCGCTGTTAAAGGAGACGCGTCGCTCTGGGGGCTGCCGAGCGGGCGGGGGAGCGGCCGGCCCCTTTAAACTATGCGCGCGGCGCGCGGGCGACCATGCAATGGCGGTCGCTGGTGCTGGGGCTGCTGCTGCTGAGGTTGGGGCTGCAGGCGCTGCTGGCGCTGCTGCCCGCGCTGGCGCCGGGCCTCTGCTTGCGCCGCCGCTTCCCCTTCCCCTTCCCGCCGCCGCCCGCCGCCCTCAGCCCGCCCGCCGCCGGCTCCTCGCACTGGGGCTCGCTGCTGCGGCGGGGTGGGGGGGCGGCGGCGGTGGTCGGGGCGGGGGACGAGTACGAGCGGCGGTACAGCGGCGCCTTCCCGCCGCAGCTGCGGGCCCGGCTGCGCGACGCCGCCCGCGGTATGTTCGTCTTCGGCTACGACAGCTACATGCAGCACGCCTTCCCCCGCGACGAGCTCGATCCCCTCCACTGCCGCGGCCGCGGCCCCGACCGACACGACCCGTGAGTCGCCGGGCTTGGGGGGGTGTGTGTGGGGGTGTGTGTCGAGGACGGGGCCAGGCCCGGGGCCTGACGCTCGGTTCTGCTTCTTCCAGCTCTAACCTCAACATCAACGACGTCCTGGGAAACTACTCGCTGACGCTGATCGACGCTCTGGACACGCTGGCGGTGAGTCCTTGAGAGGACACACACACCCCTCTAAAACCTGCTCAGCCCCGTCTTAGCTAAGCCCCCCCGCTCGGGGGTTCTGGAGGGAAGAGTTTGGTGCGTCCAGCTGCGAGCGCGGTGCTTTGCTGCACGGGAGGGCTGCGGGGTTGCTGCATCACCCCGTTAAATTTGATCAAGAGGGAAATTCAGGAGGGTCGTGTCGGCAGCTGGAGTGAACAAAATTAGTTTGAAGGTGCATTGATATAGCTAGGATGTATTGCCAAAGAGTAATTCTCCTGCTAATTAAACTCCAAAAGCGGTGACTTAGTAGGAGATGGATGTTAATGTCTGGAAGGCTGAAGCCAGTTGATGAGAGGCTTTGAGAGATGAGAAACCCCAGATGCTCTTGAACATCCACGAGTCTTACTTGCTCTGTTGTCAGTCTGGCCCTTGGCAGTGAAACGGGTGCCTGTTGCAATTCGCCGGGTGGTTTATTCACAACCCTGGTGTGGGAAACAGGGAATGAAGGCTCTCTCTTGGGCACAGAGCTTCGTTTAGAAGGGCTGTGAAGCTGCAGGTCTCAGCTGTGCGATGGGTGGAGTGAGGTGGGAGCATGGTCATGAGGTGTCACCTTGACGGCAGGCAGCGTGCTTGGAACAGGCTTTGAAGGAAGGAGTTAAAGGGGAAAATGAGGATGTAGTACAGCATTAACTTAGTCAGTGTGCACTTGAAGATGGGTCTTGATAAGTTCAGCTGCCCTGGTACTGAACAACACTGATACTGTCCCTTGCTCTGAGGTTGAACTTACAACCACAGTAGATGTGATATCCTGAATCAGCTCTGTATTTAAAAAGAAAAAAAAACAAACAAACAAACAAAAACCTACAAAGAAGCTAGTGGAGCTGAAGAAGAGGGGTACTTCGTCCAGAAACTTGGTGAGAAGTTGAAGGAAGACGGCAACAGGAAGTTTCAAACTGGAGGTAGTTACTCCGCAGTGTTTCCCAAGGACCTGCCATGGGCCCAGTGCTGTTTAGTCTTCGTGTGTTAAAGCAAAAAGGCAGGTGAGATGATACTGTGAGGAACTAATTTAAATTGTGGTGACCTTCAGCAGTATGAAGTAAAAAGTCTAATAGTTTGTAAGTGAGAGGTTATTAAATCTTTTACTTCTGAGGAGAAGGTGGTGCTGGGGGTGTATGCTGGCTAACAGCTGGATCATAAGCCAGCAGTGTTACACATGCAGGGAAGGATGAGAGTACTTGGAGATGTATCAGCAGAGATTTCCAGAACAGACAGAGGAAATTTTGGAGATCTTCTCCAAGGCTCAGGTGAGATCTCTTGCAGGATATTGCCATCACTCTGGTATTCAGGAAGGGTGGATTTGAACTGGGGTATGCATGGGTTGCTGAGAGCTATGTCAGGAGGAGAGTTTGTCTCACTCAAGGTGACTGTAAGAGCTCTGATTGTTTTGCTTGGCACAGAAGGCCTGACCAACACACAAATCTGTATGAAGAGAGGTGAAAGGAAGGAGAGGAAAAAGCTGTAAAGCTGCTTCTCGCCTACTAAAATAGGCCATCATATGCATTTCTGATAAAAATTTGAAGATAATGTCAGAAGCAACTCAGTTTTATGTTAGTAGTACCAGTAGTATGGAATCATGGAGAAGAGCCCCTTGAAGTCCTTATTTAGAGACTCCCTTAGGTTTCATTAGCCTCATTTTTGCAGCCAGGGCAGATTCTTGGCCTTCTGGAGTGTCAGGGCTCATTGATGCAGTGGGTCCGTTGTGTGTTTCTCTTCTCTCATGCAGAAGGTGGTGCATGCAAGGCCTGTATGTGCGCTTCAGGTTATAAAATACTTCTCATTGCTACAATGGAATTGCAGCTCTGTGGTGAGGAGCTTTCAGCTGTTTGACTGAACATGGCAGTAATGAACAGAACTGAAAGCAGGAAGCGAGGAGAACGTTAGTTTTAACTGAAACAGCAGTTGGATCTGGGCTACGTGGCTGATGGTGTGTTGGCTAAACAGTTGCCTTCCTGTCCTCATTCACCTGTGGCTCAGTGTCCTATCCATACTTTTTGGGGCAGTACATAACTTTTTTTTCTCAAAAAGAAGACTTCTGGTTCCTAGAGTCTCTTGTGTTTCAGAAGCTTCTGCATGGAAGAAGCCAGTTTTGCTCTTCGTCTGCTCAAATCAAGCATGTGAATGCTTTTCCCACTAGGTCTGGGTAATGGAAAGAGCAGACTGGCTGGCATGTGGTGTTTTGATGGTTAAAGAGCTCGACAGGTTCCCTGTACACCCAGCCTTATCATGAACTTGTGCAAGCGAGAACCTGTGTTTTCCTTCCACATTCCTGCTTCTTTGCAGCTGGGGCTGAATTTATGTCTCTCTCTGAATGTAGTGGAAATCAGTTGCTAAGATATACCTAAAAAACTGGTGTGGGGAAGTTCCTGGGCCTGGCATGCAGCGTTGAGTCAAAAGCGCAAAAGCTTGGACTCCCCTGGTCAAATAAATGTCAAATCAGACTTCATTGTTCTGCAAGTTGTGTGACCTTTTAAGCTAAACTTATCTCTTAAACTGATAGTTTAAGCAGTTAAAACACTCCGTGTTTTAGATCTTTAGAGTTTTTAGACTCCTGCTCTAAGACATCACCCACAAGGCTGATGTTGGGTGTGGAAAGAGTACCTGAGTGCATAGATTAGTAAAACATACAAAAATATATCCTTGTGGCTTTTGCTGTTTTAACATACTTTTTTTTAAAAATGCACTTTTACATGTCAGTAGGATGGGTAACTTCCTGGAAGGTCTTTTTAGCATGAGCTTGAAGTACTCTGTTCTGTATCTAGTTACTACAACTGTTGGTCTGTGAACTTAACATTCTCTTCCCCAACCCTCTTCTGAAGCAACAATTAGACAAAATGGCTTTGTTTTTATGTAAAAGGTAATGGGAAACTCCTCAGAATTCCAGAAAGCAGTGAAGTTGGTGATTGACACAGTTTCATTTGATAAAGACTCAACGGTCCAAGTTTTTGAGGCAACAATCAGGTACGTTGCTCTAGGTTTCTATTGTTAAATCAGTAATAAGGTTAAAGATTTGGTGTGCATATACAGGAGAACCAAAGTAAAATCATTGATGTCTTTGGGCTTTATTCCATAATTGTTCTTTGAGTAAGTTGTTTTTTTACTTTTTATGAAAATATTCTATGCTTTCATAATTAAAGCAATTCTAGTCAGTTGCATGTGTCTTGAAGCAATGATATAATGGCAGTTTCAACTGTGTTTGGCTTGCAGACTGCTACGTTTTTGTTGTTGCTCTTGCAGCTGATAGGTTTTCCCTTCTTTTGTTTTCTTCCACGGACCTTTTGCTTGCTTTCACTTTTGTTTTAGATGAAAAACAGTCCCGTCTGTCTTGGAGATGAGTTTGAGATACTGTCTGATTTCAAATGGCTTAATTTTCTGAATGTCTTAGTGTTTATTCAACTGCTGCTTCACTTGGCTAGGCTTTCTTTTTTCTGAATAGTAAGTTTATATAACAACCTTACTGCCATTTGCAGGGGCAAGGAGGTCTTCACTTGTAAATAGATTTGGTATGTTGTAAGGAGCTACTAGGTTAGGTAAATTTTGCAGAACCGGATTTTGGGATTACTGTGGGTGACAAACAATGTGACTTCTAGATGTTTTCACTACCGGTGGGGAGAAAAGCAGATCTCCTTCTGTAGGGCCTGTAAGGTACACAAAGTAATGCTTCTGTTAAACATGGTACTGGTAAGGGTTAGCTGAAGAACTAGGTTCAGATCAGATTTAAAAATTGAAGATCTTTTCCTTTTCCCATAGGGTTTTGGGAAGTCTGCTCTCTGCCCACATAATAATTACAGATACCAAACAGCCTTTTGGTGATATGACCATTAAGGATTATGACAATGAATTGTTGCATATGGCTCATGACCTAGCAGTGAGGCTGCTTCCAGCCTTTGAGAACACCAAAACTGGAATTCCATATCCTCGGGTAAGTGAGCACACCAACACAGTGGGGAAATAATGTGAAAGTTGTAATTCACCTGTCCTGCAACTCCCATTCTGTGCCCTGCGTGTGCACTTGGGGTATTGAACCTGCTCTAAGTTACATTAAAATGGTGTGGGAGGAACTGGGCTGTTACGGTGACATGGACAATGTGTAAGTTGCTCCTTATGTCTACTAAATGTTTTCTTTAGGCTGTTTTTTTCACTCTGTGTGTATTGTTCCTTATGGGTCATTTGTTTCCGTGCTGTTTGGCTGGAATGTGCCCTGCTTTATTCCTAGATATCATGCAGCAACAAACAATGCTGTCATTAAGGTTAACAAGAAACACTGTAAAGGCAAATAGTTTAGGAAAGTGACTTCACTGGTGACTCAGTACTAAGATAATTGTGATAAAATAAAACTCATCTAAAATATTTGTTATACTGGGCTTGGAATTTGTAATTTTCTTGAATACTGCTGAGTGAGTACTCAAGAATACTGCGGTATTCTTGAATACTGTGTCCTCTTGTTTTAGGCAGATGCAGTTTGCAAGGAGAAGGATGTCAGTTCTAGTGGAACAACTCTGAACTATAAAACTACTTAGCACTTTGCCTGACTACTTTTAATTTCTGGAAACAGCAGCACTGCTTTTCCTCCAGACCTGTCAGCCTGTAGAAACATGAACTTTCACTTCTGTTCAGAGTCTGGTAAAGCAGTTGGGGGTGGTGTAACTTCCCTTTAGCATTTTGTTCTGTGGGGAAGTTGAGGAGCACTCACTGGGGAAACTCTTGGTTTCAAGTGCACTAAATGAGGGGAAGCAGTACTTGCATCACCCTTGGAAGAACATGAATGTCTAGTAGAAATGATGAAAAAGTGGACTGAAATTTGGAAGGCATAGCAAGTATAAGAGTAGCAAGATTAGGATTGCCCATCTTGAGTATGATGGTACAAAGTTGGAAGATGAGTTTCAGGAATTCTTCAGGAAGGCTTTTTGACCGAGCAACGATATGCTGGCTTTCTAACTATATACACATTGTACACTTTATATTGCAAAAACTAATAAAAAGCCTTTCTAATAAATATGAGATTGCAGATGAGAGCGCAGCTGTATGAGGTGCAGCCTGCCTTCTCGCTGTTAGCACTCTCTCTACCTGCTTCACAGGTCAATCTGAAGAAGGGGGTACCTCCAGACAGCAATAACGAAACTTGTACTGCAGGCGCCGGCTCCTTGCTGGTGGAGTTTGGTATCCTTAGCAGGCTGCTTGGCGATTCCACGTTTGAATGGGTGGCCAGGAGAGCTGTCAAAGCACTCTGGAGTCTCAGGAACAATAACACCGGACTGCTAGGTAATATCCTCTGAGGTGATGCTGTAGTGACTGGCTCTGTGCTTTAACCTGCCTCAGTCTCCTGTAGTGGAGTGCAATCATGCTACAGGTTTCTTTCATGTATCATAAAGTTTGTTGATCTGCTTCCTCTGTAGCTGTGTACACTCTTCCTGTGTACTCATAGTTTCTGTTGACAAAATGGCACTTGTAATTTTATAACAAAAGTGGAGTATCTGAATGACTTCTTAGGGCACAGGTTTCCAAGGACAGATTTTTCATGGAACTGGGGAACGAAACTGAAGTTCTTGCATTTGTATCCTCATTAATATAATTTAGATTGGCAAAAGACTAAAAGTACTTAAAAATCTGCATGTGTGTGCTGTGTTCCTTGGATGAATGCACCGTAACACTTTATCCTGATAGTAATCATTCCTCCCTAAGACTTTTTGAAGATGTAATTTTTCTAAGTTCTGGTTCTTGATTATTTTTCTCTGATGTACTTGGCAACTTTAAACTTTTTGTCTGTTCTGAAAGGAAATGTTGTGAATATTCAAACTGGCCATTGGGTTGGAAAGCAGAGTGGCTTGGGAGCAGGGTCGGATTCGTTCTATGAATACCTTCTGAAGTCTTACATCCTCTTTGGAGAAAAGGAAGACCTGGAGATGTTCAATGATGCTTATCGGAACATTCAGAACCACTTAAGAAGAGGGTATGTTATTTCATATGGGTATCAATTCCTTAAGCAATGAGTAGTCCGGCAAGATATGAGAGATTGTATAGTGTTTTGTGTCACACTTCAGAAAATCCATGTTCTCTTTTTTTCTTTAAAAACCAAAATCTTATTTCCATGATAGTCACTGTGGAAATAAATTTTAATGTTCCATTCACTACTTAGTCAACTGATCTGAATAGCATTATTGATGCAAAGAAGCTAAACTGGTTACCGTCCAAGTTAGTGAATGTTAGACTGAGAGAAGGCTGTAGAACTGCAAAGGAAGTGTATTAAATTGGCTGGTTTAGTACTTCTTAAGGCCTGATTTTACCTAGCATGACCTTTTGGTAGAGAGTCTGCTGACAACTTCAGGATATGATGTACATACCTTTATGAATTAATTTTTCTGAAAGTATGACTGACATTTTGGTTCTTTTCAAAACGGCTTTGAGCCTATCGCGACAAATCCGTGGCTTATTCTCTTTGCTGGTGGCAGTGCTGTAAAATGAAACATGCATTGTGTTCTTGTAAAACAGTGAATATTTACATGTGCTTATTGTTACTTGGCAGTCGAGAAGCTTGCAATGAAGGTGAAGGTGACCCTCCTTTGTACGTTAATGTAAACATGTTCACAGGACAGCTGATGAACACATGGATTGACTCTTTGCAAGCCTTTTTTCCTGGACTACAGGTAAACTTGCATTCTGTTAAGGGCTGAACACTGCAGTAGAAGGGTGTCAGAAAGGCTCATTCTAATTCTAGGCTGTGAATGAGTGTGAGCATCTCTTCTGAGATGAGCTTCAACCTGCAGGTTTACATCTGGCTGCTTCGATAAGACGATCTTAGGGCAGTTCAGCTTCTGCATCAGCATAACAATATTGGAAGGCCTGGCCTCCTCTCTGTTAGACTTGAGATACTTCTTCACTTTTCTCATTTAACCTCAGCATTTGTATACCGTGCTGTGAGGCTGAGCTCACTGAAGCTTTTAGTGTGAAGGAATTAATACATTAGCTTTGTTTTTTGTGGTGTTTTTTTTTTATTTTTGGTCTCCCCTTAGGAGGGGAGTGTTTTATTACTTGGCATGTTCTTAAACAGAGCAGAAAGCAATTTGCTGGCTTGCAGTATTAAGTGTGCATGTTTATGGCTGCTGTTCTGCCTAGGTATTGATAGGAGATGTGGAAGATGCTATTTGTCTCCATGCTTTTTATTATGCCATATGGAAACGATACGGAGCTCTCCCAGAAAGATACAACTGGCAATTGCAAGCACCGGATGTTCCCTTTTATCCCCTGAGGCCAGAGTTAGTGGAGTCCACATATCTTCTTTATCAGGTACTTGACTTTTCTCAGCTTACAGCTCATGTTTTGGCAAAAATGTTTTTGTTCAGAAAGTCCCTTTTTCTACCTCTAGCCCCTGGCCTGCTAAAATTTGGTGCCTGAGGATCTGCCTGTTCTTATATGGAGTTCTCTGTTTAAGCACTAGATTGTTATGCAATGCAGTTGCTATGTTTGCTTAAAAAAATAGCCTTTTTTATAAGACAGACAAAAATGAGACTAAACAACCTTCTGAAAAAATAGCTCGCAGATTTGTACAAGGTAGAGACTTGTGACTTCTTAATAGAAGTTGTTGAAGTAAATGTAATAGCGTTCCTTGCTATATTGTCTAGGCACAATCTCCAACTGGCAGAAGACACAGTAAACTAAAATAACTTTGTGGCTGCAAGAAAGCTATCAAGGAGTTTGAATTTACTACAAGTTTTATTAGGATTTGCACTAATGCAAATGTGAGAAGCTTGCACAGAGTAATCTAAGTCATGTTCCTATAAAGATAAGTTTACTGCAATACATGAGAATCTGATACTAGTAGGCCTTTGTTGTAAGTGTTATCTTTACAAGATTTCGAAATTGCTGGCACTAACTTTTGTCTGTCTTCCTTTAGGCCACAAAGAACCCATTTTACCTTCACGTGGGAATGGATATTCTTCAGAGTTTGGAAAAATATACAAAAGCAAAGTCAGTCTTCAATGTTCTTTGTCTTCTTTCACTGCTGTATGCATATATTTTATTATATAAATATTATATAGAATCCAATCTGCCAGATGTAGGTAAACCAGAAAACCCAACCCTCCATAAAAGCTGCAAGTGAAGATTGATTTACTGAGCTATTCTTTCTTTCTCATCTGAAAATGAAGTTATAGTCCAATGACAACTTTATGCCTTCAGCATTTTATAACTGCCTTTTAAAATGCATTGTTGATGATCAGTTGCTAAAAACTGGTAAAAGTAGTAGGTTGGTTTTTTTTTTCTATGGATCCTGCAAGAATATTTCTAACCTCATGGGCCCAGGGTGTTTAACTAAACTGGAGGGACGGCCTGTAAGAGAGATGCTGTTTCATATCAACTTTCTTCTCAAGACAGTTACTATGAATTCTGGCTGTAATACCGAGTATCTGAACTTCTTGCAAGACTCAGGGAGGATAGTGAATTTTTTATTCAACTATTGGTATTTACTGATTTTGTAGACAAGTCTGTACTAACCATAGGACAGTATAAATCAGTGCCATTCTGCAGTTAAGTGGGATTCAGGTGCTGTGTGGGGGTTGACTGAAAGAATTACAGTGCGCTGTGTGACAACTTGCAGCTTTGACATTTGTTAAGTGCTGGTGGGAGGGAAGAGTAGGTAGCTTGGGAAGAAACCTTTGCATGAGGCCAGGCTTCCGGGCCTGGGTTTCTCATGTGCTCAGCATGGGGAAATAACCTATTTTGTGCAGGGTGCCTTTAGAGTAGCTTGCTTCTTTGAGAGACTATTCATAAATCTGCACAATGGAATAGATGAACCACAAGGTCAATGATTACAGTCTCATCAGAATACCAGAAACCAGTAATCAGTGCTTACTTGTAAAAGAAACTTGTTTCATTTTAACTTCACCCCTGGTGACAATTGGAATGGTCTGAAATTATGGAATAAGTAGGGAATGCTTTGAGATCAGAATGCATGGGAACTAAACCCAAACTAATCTTAAATCTTGCAGGTGTGGCTATGCCACATTACACCACGTTGTAGAGAAGACAAAGGAAGATCGAATGGAGAGCTTTTTTCTCAGTGAAACATGCAAATATTTGTACCTGGTACGTACATGTTCTTCATTTCAACGATACTCTCTTGCATGCGCTGTGCACAACCACAGCTCAGCGAGGAGACAGCACATTGCTAACTGGAAACTGTGCTGCGCTCTGGGGAAGAGAGGGGTTTAGGTATCAGAGTGTATCACAGAATGTGCTGCTGCTCTTCCTTCGACCCTTCCCTAATCTTGGAGATTTGGGCAGCTGCTGGTTGGAGAGCTGGCAGCTCTCTTGTGGGGGAGCTGGGAAGGAAAGGAAGCAAGACTGAAGGAAGTTACTGCTCAGCTCTGAGCTAAATTGCTGCTTGTAGCCATTTTGCAGCAGCCTCCAGTTTCTCCCCATCAGGGTTTGGCAGTCACAGGAGAAAGCATTGGAGCCAACACTGCTTAAGCTACTGTTCTCAATCTCCTTTAGTGTAGAAAAACAAATAAATCTGTGACTGAATGAAAACAGTGGATGCTGGCCTAGAAATGCCTGCATAGTGCAGCTTAGAAAAATAAGGGCAGTTTAAGTTATGTGAGAAGTTTTTCTTTTGCTTTTAACTGTTGAAATAAATCCCGTGCATTAAAACTGTTTATTTCCATTTGCTTTAACAGTAGTTGCCCATTTAGCACTAAAAGGTATGCTTTTTGTGTGATCCTTCAAATGCGTGAGTGCGTGCATTTTAACTTACTGTTGATGGGACATGAAGAATGTTGCACACATACTATAGCTGACTCTTCCATCTCTTGTTCAGCTGTTTGATGAAGAGAATCCACTGCATAAATCTGGAAATAAATATATGTTTACTACTGAGGGGCATATTGTGTCTGTGGATGAACGTTTTCGTAACTCGTTGTGGCAAGACATCCTCCCTGAAGAGGACAGCACAGAAAAAATTAAACCTAACGAATTAAAGGCAGTCAACTTCAGCTCTAATGTAAGGAATACACTGATTGTTCCTGGTTGTGTTGCTGGAGAAGGGATGTATGTTGAACTGGCCTAGGCAGTAGAAAAAGCCATTTGGAAATGTTACTTTAGAGCTCTGCAGTGTTTCCTTTATAAATGTCAAATATCTGAGAAGCTCCCCTGTGAAAAACATTTTCAGTAGTGGAATGAGTCGATTAGGATAATGTGAGAATGATTATGTTGAAGGTGAAACCTGTCCCCTTGTAAGTATTTTGCAGCAATTTGTTCTCTGTTAATTTATTTCCAATTATTTTTCCCTTCTCCTTTTCTTTGCCCTTAAAATTTACCAGTGTTGCTCTGATGGGGAAAGAGAAAAGCAGAGGGTCATTACAACAGCTTTTTTTCTTCAGAATGGTTTTGAGGCATGTAAAGGTGACCTTTTTTTAGCTAGGCATCAACTGAGTACAGAGCTATGGTTCCAGAGCCTATCACCAACCAAAACAGATATGTTTTTAATACAGAACAATTTTTTTTAATCTCTGCTAGTAGGTTCTAGTATGGTTCCTTTCCTCCTCCCCCCCAGTCCTGCAGAAAAAGAGCATTATTTTAAAAAACATTCACAGTTGTCATAGCGAAGGAAGTCTCAGTTGAATAACAAGCTGCAGCAGTTTGGCGTGTATTTGGAAGCTTGCAGCCTGCACTGAGGAAACACTCACTGTTCATTTATGTGGCTTGTGCTGTAAGTTTGCAGAGTGGGGGAGAATCAGGACTAAAAGTGCTTATTGGGTACAATTTTCTGTACTGGGAGGAAATCTGTGGTTACTGATCCTGAAATGCCTGCTAGATTACAGAGGGTATGGGATTGCCTGTTTTTGTATTTGAGTTCTTAAAAATACTCTCTTTTTGTTAACAGTGTAACAGAGTTCCTGATGAGAGGAGGTACTTGCTGCCATTGAAGAGTAACTACATGAGACAGATTGATCAAATGGTGGGCTTGATCTGAATCATTCTTCAGAGTAACTTCTATCATATGTCAGGAGGAGCATGGGATTTGGCTGTAGACATTCCTTTCCTCTTCAGCTACACACCTGCATATGCTAAGTCACTGGGGTATCCCCCATGCTTGTTAGTTTTCAATTATGGACATGAAGGGAGATCAAGTTCTCTTACAAGTTCCGTCTTCTGGACTGTGGTAACTCCATGTGCCACCTGAATAGAGATTTCTTGTTTTAAGACTTCCTATGAAAAATGTTGTTGCAAATGAAGGCTGAATATACTTTAAAAAAAAAAAAAAAATTGGCATGTGCCACTTAGCTACCTCTTTGTAGCTGTATTACAAATGTCCCTTTAGAAAAGGGTCTAGTATTTAATTTGAAATGATCTTGGGACTGGGGAAGGAATGGGAAAGTGCAATTTCTTACACCAAGTTTAATCATCTAATTATTCTGACTAGCAATACGCAATCTTAAGTACTACTCAGGTAGGAACCCACTGGTAATGGGTTTTACTGAAACAAAAACGCTCTATCTGGAATAGTATCTTGAAGAGGTAACTCCTGATCGTATAAAAAGCTGTCGGTATAGTCATGATATCCCTCATATACAGGGTTGTATAGAACTGCACAGTCGCAAGAGCCTGTAGCTGCAGAGACCAGTAATAAAACATATCAGGTGCCTTTTTTTATAAGGGAATGGGGGGGACGGAAGGGGAAATTGCAAAGCCATTCAGCTTTCCAAGCAGCTAACTTGATACAGCTTAGCTGAGCAGAAGTTCCAAAAGTTTTGTTGTTTGCCATGTTTCTAGTGCCTTTTCAGGAGAGATGCTGCTAAGAACTGGTATAACAGTACATGAAGAACAAACTATTGCGCATTCCTGACAGCGTTAATATGTTAGTGCCTTAAGTTTTCTTCACTAGCAGGAAAAACTGAGATTGCTTGGGAAGATGGATAAAGTATTTCTGATTAGCTGGTTACAAAATACAGTGGATCCCAAAGTAACTTAAAAAGTAACTTGCGTATGAGATGACTTAGCTTTTTTTTTTTTTTTAAGATACTGGAAGAATATCAACTTCTGTGCTCATCCCAAAGAATATTTCTGGGCTGGATTTAATCTCTGTGTCGGTGCAGTTAGTAGAGGGGCTGCCTCTGCATCACCCTGGGGATGGAGTTGGTAAGAGGTCTGAGCCTGCAGTGTGGTGACTTCCTCTGCCACGAGACACGCTGCTACCTGCCTCTGTAAGGGGGTCATGGCTGCAGTGCTGTGCTGTACCTGTAAACTCTGCCTTCTGCTCCCAGTGAGGAATGGTGGGAGCCTGCTGTTTCTCCACCCCACCATCTTGAAATGCAGCTCAGATATGTTTAAGGCATAACTGGTGATGAACTTTCAGGAAAAAGGCAGTTAAATTCAGATAGGGCTGTTGAGGGATGAAAACAAACTGAGGCCAAAACAACTTATTCTAAATACAACAGGGTTTTTTTCAGTGACTCCCCATTGCTTACATGCTTTTTACTTTTGACTACAGTTGGAGTAGCTGAATGTTACTGTTGGGTTAGTTATTTTTAAATTAAGGCTTAAATATAAGGGCAAACTTGATCTGCTGTATTTTCACCTTCTTATAACAACATCGGTTTTCACAAACCATATGTTGCAACTCAAAACATTTCTAATAAATATGAAGTTAGTGCTGAAGAGGTTATTGTTTGAATCTTTTAGTATACAGATGCATCTCAGGGACTTCATTGTAGAATCTTCTATTCCGTGATAGTTGGATCTTGTATTCAGGAAAAAAAAAAAAAAAAAAATAATCCCATCTTCTTAGTCTTAATATGTGTGTTTTAATGGGGGAGAAGGGTTGAAGGAGGGAGAGGGAAATACATTAACGTTTCTCAAAATGTTGCGACAGAATTGATTGCCTTGATGTTTGAGGCATCTGTCAATCCCAACTCCTGTAGAATTGGCTTTGCAAACCTATTGCTGGAATGTCTTAGTTCCCTATTTCAAAGCAAAACATAAATTCTAGGTGTTGAGATCCAAAGAGGTATTGGGAGAGGTTCAAGGTATAGCTTCTTAACCAGTAACCATTGTCTGGGCATGCAGGTGTGCTTCAGGTCATAAACACGTAAAGAAGTGGGGGAGGGCACATAAAGGGAGTGATTTCTGCCGACCGAGGGAGGCAGGAAGTAAAAATGTCTGGGCTTTCCGAAACGCTGCTGCTGGGCCAGATCTTCTCATTGCGGCTCTGAAATGAGAAGTGCTCAGTAGCGTGGAAGCCAAACGCAGCATTCCACAGCCAGCCATTTAAAATCATGGCGTGGCGGCTGCCGGGACAGCCGTTGCCCCGGGTGTATTGGTGGCTGCTTCTAGTAATGATTTTTCCCTGACTCGCAGTTGAGCCCTCTGAACGTTCATTATATACCTTGCCATCGCCTCTCAGTGTTTTGTGCCTTCTGAAGCACCTGAACCCTGGTGAGGGTTCCAGCAGAGTGTTATGCACAGAAATCTGTTTCAGAGTTTTCCTCAGAGAATTACACGCCTATAACAAAGTTGCACAACTGTTCTGCCACTGTGCTTTTCCCTCCTGTAGATTGCCAGAAATAGAGTGAGAGGTAGCTGTAGGATGGGATCAGTATGGGCAGGTATTGCAGCCCTTAGTGACTTGGGCTGTTAGTTACAGTGCCAAATAGGATATGGGTAGCTTCTTGTTAGGAACTGCATTGGAATTTGTGTTGCCAAGGTGATCTGACAGTCATCTTTCCATCAGAACAGTTTTTGGCTACAAGGAGACTGGTGCTGACTATGTGGTAAAAGGCTTTGTATTCTTTAAGAGGCCAATTTTTCTTCCTTTTTGTTTTAAAAATGCTTTGATACATTTTTACTCTGTAATGACAGGGCACGTGTTCTGCACTAAAATTAAAACTTTTGTATAAATCAATGATATCAAAATGAAATTGATAACACTGCTGGAATAACTTGCTGAAACAGACTTTTGTATGTCTTGGTATAATGTGCAATATCAATTTTTCCTAATTAAAAATGCAATGTATGCTTAATTGTTGTTTTTCCATGAAGTATTTAATTGGGAATGGGAAATTTTTAAGAGGACCAAATGCTCTTTCATGAAATGTCCTAAATTTTCAAAACTTAACTTAAATTTTACAAATCTGCATTAAAAAAATGGTATATTTGGCTGCTTTTATGTGTGTTTTTCTTACAGCATAGTTTTTGTAAGGCCATCCTGAAGCTTGCAGGTGATCTCCCAAAAGCAGGGAAAAGATAAATTTGAGTGTGTATACCTGATCTTTGCCATTCACCAGATGGGAAAACTTTAGCAGTTGAGGGTGACCTGGGAGTAGGGGTAAAGGAAAAATGTATCTGAAGTTTGTTTAAGCAGATTTGTGGCTGTCGTTCAAGTTCTCCATGACTTGGCCCATCTCAAGAGCTCAGCAAAGAACGTAACAGTTTTTTGTCTCCAAAGGTAACTTGGCTCCTTATTTGCCTTAGGCGTGGTTAGCTCAGGAACGCATAATCGAGGTGTGCAAGAAATAGCTTTTATTTTCCCTGGGGGAATGAGACATCTCAACCATATCCTTGTGATAGCACACAAGATAAGTTAATGGTTTGGAGAAGGGATTATTCTCTGGTGAGGGCTTTCTTGCCAGCTTCATCTGCCTTGGTTACTAGACATGAGATGCCTTCTTATGTGTGCTGGATTTTCATCTAATTAGAACGAGGGATGGCTGCTTACTGCTGGTAAATAAAATAACTACCCCACCTCCAAAACAAAAAGCTGCTTTCTCCTCCCTGTCCTTTCATTTTCCCTGTGTGATGATTCGAGGGGCAGCCTGCGCTGAAAGCAGTGATGTGATGTGCAATGAAGAAATGAAGTGTGGTGGCATCGAGCTGTTGGCCACATGAGCAGGTAGCTCAGTCTGAGTACTGACCTACCTGCTGGTGTTTCCTAATACCACCTTCTCCAAGTCGGGCTGTGAAGAACCAAGTGCAGGTGGGAATTTTGCACCTAGAACCTTGCTGGGCTCTTTCCAGTCTGTGGATAACTGTGCTGGGGAATAGCTCATGCTGTGTTTAAAAACAGGAATGTGGAAACAAGCTATCTTACCATCATTTTGATTTCTTTTCTTCTTTTTTTTTTTTCCTTCTCCTGGAGTCGTTTTCTCTTTGACATTATCTCTTCTGTTTCATAGTCCTGATTCAAAGGCCGTTGAAGCTGACGGGACATTTTCTGTTGATCAAACTCCAAGTTTAAGGGAAACATCTGTTGAACATTAGTGATTGGATTTTTGCAGTGTTTTTAAAGTTCCTCTGAGTTTTTAGATGATGACGTTTTTACCCATCTCATGCTACTTTTGCTGGGTTCAGACTTTTAAGTGTCAATTTTGAGTAAGTGGGCTGAAATCCTGATTTTGGGGAAAGAACCTGAGCTCAGATGTTTTCACTGTGGTTGCACATTTACTCGTGGTGTCACTGCCCTGAGCAGCTATTTGCTGTCTTTCCTTACCTTGTCTTGCTTCCTTACCTGCTGTCAGACGGTTGGTCGGTCAATGTGTTACAGCTCTGAAGTGGGACAGAGTGTTTTTATTGTAGTTTCTCTTAAGTCCACGTTTAAGAAAATACCGCAGAAGAGCCACTCTTCCCATTCTCAGTTTTGTGGCAGATTTGAGTACAGTAAGATTGTATGTTGATAAAAGATCTAGAGACCAAAAGTGTGTGTGAGAGCTCATTTTTTTAGGGTATAATGCATCAGGCTAACCTAGTATTATGGCTAAAAAGAAGTGACAGTTCGTAGCTGTGGACAAAGGTCTCAGCTCGGGTTTCTGTGCATTTTGGCAACAGTGTTGTCGATCTGATCTGCTTCCACCAGAGACCACTCTTGTGCCACTGTTTGAAGCATTCGTATAGCAGCAAGACAACGGTAATATCTTGAAGGAGGAGTGTTGGAAAATGTAGTTTTATAACTTTGTGGAGCATTACTTCTCCTTTGCAGGGGGCTGCAAAGTGTCAAGGAAAGGTGAGTGCTGAAGGCAGCGATACGTTGTGCTGCCAGCAGCCCGTCCCGGCCGCACCGTTCCCACGTTGTGCTTCTCCCCGCCGGTGTGGAAAAATCATTTCTTCTAGTTCCTACAGGCATTTACCTTTGTCCTTGCTTGAAACTTCTTTTAGGGAGAAATTTTGTTTCGCTAATCATCTCTCGTATTGCTTATTCACCTAAAAGAGATCAGCAAGTGTTTGCTGAAAGCTGCTTCACACTACTTTTGTATTATTTGTTCCCCATTTAACTTATACTGATGAGAAGGCCATTTAATTGGAATGATTATATTGAAAAGCATCTTTTTTTTTCCCCAAAAAATAATGCAATTTCTGTTCCCTTAAATTTTGCATGGCTATAGAAGATGCCAGCTTGGGAGAGCTGCTCTAGCCTCATTAGCACAACTTGGCATTCCAGTGATGAGAGGTGGTTGCTCCTATTTTCCAGGAGGAGACGGCAGGTTTGATTCTTAAAATAGTAACTCTGTGAGGTTCTATAAAGTCATTTTTTATTTAGGAAGTGCTAATAAGGGTGAAAAAGGTACCTGTATGTCCCAGCCCATAACTGATGAAGATGCACTGACCTCCTGCGAGCTGCGCAAGTTGTGGGCAGGAACACGACTGACGGTGCTGAGTGACGGACCCAGGGTAGGAGCTGTCGTGGTGACTGGGTGAACTGGGAGAGCTGGGAGTGGCCACGATCTGTGCTTTTGGTCAGGTGTGGATTTATCGGGTCGGGAAGGAGCTGGAGGAGGTTTAGACCTTTCCTGCTCCTAGTCCATCTCTCTCCCTCACCAGAGCCTGGTCTTGCAACTTTAATCAGTCTGAAGTCTCTGCCCGTGCTGCAACCTCAGTGTAAGTATTCATCAAGTGGATACTTAAATGCAAATGATTTCACCCACCGTTCCAAATGAAAAATATGTGTAAAGAAGCTTCCTGAGTGCTCTGTGGCTTGGAACCATGTTCCAGTCTCCATGAGGAGCAATTAGTGTGGCTGGGAGCGCCCCAGCGACCTCCCTTGCCCTTGGGGAGAGCAGAGATGGTAGTGATGGCTCCCTTGGCAAACCTCTTCTTGCAGGACATTGTTGCACATTTTTAGAGGCAGATCACAAAATGCAGCGGCATTTGCACCCTCAAGGCAGGTGCTCTAAAACCGTGAAAAAACGGATTAGAAAAATGGAAAAAAAAAAAAAAAAACAAAACAAAGACCGAAAAAAAGATTTGAGTTTATTAATATTTTTGAATAATTGAAATTACTTGCCCTGTGAGGCCCAGAGGCTTTTGCAATAATGGAAATCTGCATACTATTAAATTTTTATAATGTTCATTTGGTGGAATAAGTAATTCTTAACATTAATAGCTCTTGAAAAGTACCATGAATCAATTATCTTCATCATGTAATGGTAGTGCTAGCAATCTGGTATTATATGGTTTTGTCAAGGAGCTGTTTTTCATTAACTTCAGATGAAATACAAAACTGTTGTTTTGAAAAAATATTGCTTTTTCCTCCTCTTTAACAGAGGAGATTGATTTTTAAAGCAGCCTTCAGGAGGAAAAATTAAAAGGAGTTTTTAAATAAGCATTTTTAATAGAACAAATATCCCCTTGCTCTCTGATGCTGCTTAATGAAAAAACAAATTATGCGGTAGCTACAGATTTTTCTTTTTTTTTTTTTTGCAAATGATTACTCCTCCTTTTCTTTTGCTTCGATACCCACAGCTGAGTGCAGCACTGATACACCACAGCAGAGCCTGGATCTGCATTTTATGCACATGAACAGGCTTTTTGCCATTTTAATGTGCTGTCATTAAGCAGTGTGGTACTTTGTGGAGTGTAGTAAGAATAATTAATCCATAATTCAGAGAAAGAAGAATCAGATCCAACAAAGTTGGGGTTGTTTTTTTTTCTAGTCTTTTTTTTTAAAAATTTTTTCTCCTTTTTCCCACTGTATAAGCCCCAGCTAGTGCATTTTGCACCCAACTGCAGAGTGATTAGGGACTGATGGGCTGAAGTCCTTTGCTGCCCACCAGGGCAGAGCAGGTTGCACGGTATTATGCAAAGCTGCAATAATACCCATGACACTTTGATAACAGATTTATGCTTGCTGGGTCGCCGAGGTTGGGCAGCCGCTCTCCGAGATAGCGAGCGATGGAGACGCAGACTGGGGTGTGCTGGAAACGGGAGGTTTTGGTGTTGCCACCTGTGGAGCGGGCGTGTGGCATGTCCCTGTCCTGTCCCCCGCAGCTCAGCCAGGGAAGCTCTGGACATTTCTCAGGCTGCGTGGGAGCAATGTGCTGGCCACTGCTTGCTGCTGCTGCAGCCACCAGCCAGAGCTGGTGGGCACCAACCTGCGGAAAAAACCTAGAGAAAAGATCCTTAAGGATACTGGAATTGATGCTTTTCATTTTAAATGGGTGAAATTATGGCAGGATGCAGTTGTGCCTTGGAGTAGGTGGAAGGTTCTTTCTGCTGCTTCTATTACAGCTTGGCTTCCAGCTTCACCATCTTGGGGGGGGGCAGCTGGAAGGGACAGCCTTCCCAAAACCTCGCCTCAGCTCTCGGCAGGAGCCAAAACCCATGCGAAACTCAAACAATACCAGCATCCCAGTCTTCAACTAGAAGAAACCTTGAAGAGTACCTGTTCAAGGTATCTGTGATCATCCGTAGCTGTTGGTGGGAGTAGGACACGGGGCACTTGGCTCACGCGCCAGCAGACTCGGGGCTGGAAGCGCTCTGTTTGTGCGCAACCTGTCGATGTGAACAATTCCTGCTCATTAGGAAACGCAGGTGAGCGCATGTCCCTTTTCCTTGTTTCATGTGCCTGAGAGGATGTTGTAAAACAAAGATTTAAAGTCTGGTTTCTCCAGCTAGGACGTTCCGTGGGGGTGTGCTTCCTGGTGGAAATCAGTGGCATGAGTTAGGTCAGTTCTTTGTGTGGGTGCCTTTGCACTTTCCTCTTCCTCTTTGAGCACTGGCTCAGGCAGGCTGTGGAAGCTCCATTTGTGGGGATGCTTGGAAGTGTCTGGGCATGGTCCTGGGCACCCAGCTCTGGGTGGCCCTGCTTGAGCAGGGGGTTGGGCCAGGGGTGCCTCGAGCCTGGGATCTTCGTGGCGGCCACGGAGGCTGCAGTGAGCGGTGCTGGCTGTACAGGAGGGCTCGGATCCAACCCCGGTGTTCTCTTCGGGCATCGGGGCAGCCCCAGGCACTGCAGCAGGACCGCAGCCATCTGAATCCTTCAAAATCCACTTTAATTGCAAACATCGGGGGGATGGGTGTTGAGGGTCTGCAGCTGCGGTAAAACAGCTCCTAATAGGGGATGCTTTGTTAAGGTTAATGACTCCTCAGCTCCTGAGCTGGCTCTTCTTAAAACATCCTGAAATCTCAGCATCTGGCTGGCTGAAAATGCACCATAAGGAGAGAGAAAGGAGGTCTGATATAAATTTTGAGATTCATTGAAGTTCAGGCAGTTCATGTATGAATGGAGAGCACAGTAATTTAAAAAAAAGTTATAGTGTCCCCTGTGTTCAGTACAGTCTTGGTTTACACATGGCTGCCTTCATCCTGGGAATGCATTTGCACTGAGACATGACACACGGGGGCAGAGCAAGGATGGGACTGTGGAAAGGTGTTTAAGATGATACATTAAAAACTTCAGTAATGAACACACTTTTAAAAATGTATTATTCGTAATGTGAAAAATGTAGCCTTTCACTTCTGTTGACACACAATTATTAGGTTTGGAGGATTACTGCACCTGAATTTGTTTTGCTACTGACACAACACAAATGAGCACCAGAATGTTTTGAACCGGGGAAGCAATTTAGTAATTGGTATGATGGTGAAGAAAAACAAATAGACCTTGTCTGTTAGCATGCACTAGCCCTAAAAATATACAGCAGTAATTTCACGGGTGACCTGTGCTGTGATGTGATCCTGACGATCCTGTACAGAATGTATATTTATATTTTGGTTGCCTGTTCATTAGGAGAACAAGCGAATGGCTTTTGTAGGGCTGATCCGTCGGGGTGTAAGGGCGACCGGGGCGAGAGGTGACGGTGCTCCGCAGGAGCCATCGCGCCCTGTCACCTGCCCATTTATCTGCTGGCGGGTTTGTGTGTCTTTCCTGATCACAAAAGCCCTGGAGCCTCTAAAACAGTAAAACTCTGAAGTTTGGCTTTCGTCAGCTGGGCTGGCTGTGTTCATGCACTGTGGGTGATGCTAGCCCTGTGTGCGATGGCGGGGGTGTGACATCACACATGTGTCACAGCCCATGTCACATGTACCACAGCTTTGCTTTCAGCTCCCAGCTTCCCCCAAACCATGTTTTGGGGAAGAAAAACATGCTCAGCCCATCCTTTTGCTCTTTCAGTGTTGTCTCTAGCTTAGCACTGGAAAGATTTCTCTTCAGCGAGTGAGGAATGTTTCAGTTTGGTGATTAATTAGTATTGCTATTAATACAAGATGCGATTCCATTAGATTCATCTATCTTACTGGTCAGGCTTTAATTAATTAGGTAATAAAAGCGACCCTAAGAAAAAATCTTGAACACTGGTTAATGAAACCCATGGATCTACTTATTAAGAATTAAAACCTTTTTCCCTTTAATATTTTTCTGCATTATTAAACCCTGCTTGGTTTCTTTGTATGGTTTGTCCCATCAATAATGAGAGTCTTATTTCTGAATTGCTCTTTGTGAGCCAAGAAATCTAATATTATCTAATTAGGGCCAACTCTTACTGCATAATAAATACGGGAGCAGCAAAACCAATTTGTTCCAGGCATTTTGTATCACTATTAAAAAAAATCCACTCTGATACACCAGTTTTCATAGAAAAAAATCGTCTCTGTAGTTGAAGAGCTGGTCCCATCCCTGGGGCTTGGGGTGGCTGGAGTCTCCAGTGAGGACGCCACCTGCCTCCATCCCAAAGGCACTGGGCAAAAAAGACACAGTTTTGACGAATTTCTACAGTCTGAATGCATCCATTCCCTCCCTGCCCCCATATTTCCTGGTGCACAATTATTTTGGTCCCAACAGGTGAGTGCTGGGTGGAGTGGTACTGCCTCCTGTGTTACAGGAAGGATGCGATAAAACAAGTCTCTGCTTTGTTTTCCAGCGTGTTGCCTTTAGCCTTTTCTTCCTCCTGCCTGGGGCCAGGGATTTCACTGGGATTTGCTGCGGTAAAAGTTCAGCAAATCCATTGCAGGAGCAGTTTTGAGGTTTTAATACTGAAAGACTGCAGAGGATCTCTTTTTATGTATTTCACCCTCTCGTGTCAAAACATTTATGGTCCTAGGAGGGATTTTGGAGATGAGGAGCCTGGCGTGCGGGGAGGGCACCTGCTGCTGCTGAGCCGGCCCAGTGACTAACGGCTGAAGCCAGGAGCTGGTTTTCCCTGGGGACAGAGAGGGACACAGGTGACAGGGCAGGTCAGTGCTGCAGGATATGCCTTAGGTTAAGCCCCTGGTTTGGCTGATTTCTGGTGCAACAGCTCACACTGAATTGGTTTTGAGGAAAGGAGGAGACTCTAATCTCTATTTAAAAGATAATTAAAAAGATATAAGTGAATGCAACGTGAAAAAAATAAATAGATAAATGCAAACAATAAAAGAGAAAACTAGGAGTTGTAAGTAGTGTTCCAGCCCCAGGAGAAGTTAAAACCCATTCTAATGGCCATCCATAGTGGAACAATGATGTTAATCATTGTGTGCAGACGCAGGATCCCTCCTCGCCCTGTGGCTTCTGCCAATGGCGAGGGGCCAAAACCAGGCATAGACAGATTGGTCAAACCTTGGAGCTCAGGTCAGGATGCTTTGTGAGGAGAGGGGGTACTGCATAATTATCACTGCTCTTTCAAGAGGGAGATCACTTTTCTGAGCAGTAACAAGAAAAGGTTTATTTTCCATTAGTGCTACAGTTGGTCATAGGGTGGTCTGAGGAAAATAACCTTGATGACAATTGTGCATAGTCTTACAAACTACACCCCCTTTGCCGTCAGTGGGTGTTATTGTTACTGACTTCACTGGGTCCTGGGCTTGGCTGTGTAAAGGGAAAACACTGTGGGAAATAAAAAAATAATATTCAAGTCATTAGGCAGCTTGACATTTTTTTCTGAGCAATTATCTTCAGCGATAGCCTTCTTGGTTTTAAAATGAAGGTAAATGACTGTAAAATAAAAATTAAACCCCTCAACATTGTATAAATTATTGTAATTGTGTCACCAGTTATCACAGAACCTCAAAACAAAATATGTTATTGCTGAGTAAGCTGCTCTGTGGTATAAAAATTGCGATAGTAATGCTGAAATGCTACAGCTCTCAGATTGTTATCATCACAGAACCAACAGTTTTTGTCAAGGAACCCAGATTCATTAAGAAAGGGATAAAAAGACATTTAAATAACAAATGCACGTTTAAGACTTCTGAAAACTGTAGTTTGCCCAGCAGTTGTGCTGAGGGAAAGGTCCTTACACCTGTTCATCTTCTCCAGTACCACTTATTCCCCACTGAGTAGTTGCTGCCCGTTGTCACTGCTTGAGACGATGAAGTGTTGGTGCCTTCACTGCACGCGTGTCTTTAAATGTAAAGAATTTCTGATCTGGTGACACCCAAGGAATTTTTCTTTGCTGTTTCTACTCTTGAGGATGCCGCTGCAGCGGTGTTGACTGCCGAATATCACCTTCAGCTTGTGAATCTTGTGTAATGGGTGTGTGAAACCTTAGGGCATGTGGAAACGCTCCCGAGTCTCTTGGTCTGTCATGTATCTGCAGTCGGACCCCAAAGCAGGAACATGGGTCTGGAGGGACTTTGGTCAGAAGGGCAGGAGTGTGGTGCTCCCTGTAACCTTTTATATGTAGGAAATTTCTCAGGTGTGTTGGGAAGCGGCGAGAGTGTAAAGCAGTGTAAATACTCACCAGGGACAGGAAAATGTGGGTTGTGTCACTTGGAAATGGGGGAGTGAATTGAGCTGAAACCCAGAAGAAAAATGTCATGCTTGTAGAGACAGTGCGTTAGCTTTTGTAATGTAGCAATAACAGGCACAATAAATTAGCAGTACCCTGAAATTAAAATTTCCTATTCAGGAAGTTTGAGGCTTGTGCTGCTGAAAAACCAATCATGAAGCAATTACCTGGTGATAAAGCAGTGGGGTTTTAATCAATACTGGAGGTTGTGTGTACTTGCCTTTTTAATTTAGAGGTTATGGTTTTTAAATGCTATTCTAGACCTTACTATTAGATTAAGGACTTCTCTGAGGTCTGTGCCATGAGGTCGTCTTACTGATACTTGTCTTGGTCAAAAATAAATTGTTATTTTATACTTCCAGCTACTGTCATTGAGCAGAAGAAAGAATCGAGAGCCTCTGTGGAAACCCAGGTCCCTGCGGGAGATTGGGTGGCCTCTTGCTGCTCTGGCCACTTTGGCAGCTCTTGGTCCCTGGAAGGAGGTTTAATTCCCAACTCTGCAGCCACTTTTCCTTCCTGAATCGCACCAGTTATTACACACTTCCTTTTGATTCTTGGGCCTTTTATCATTTGAATTCTAAATGTCAACTAGAGCTTAAAAGCAGGAGTCGTTTATTTTCTTGGGAGGTAAGCAAAGAGTCCTTAGGAATAAGCTTATGCCTCTTTACACACAAAAGCACTTCTGTTGCTTTTATGCTCCTGGTGCCAATGGGCAAATGCTGGTTTCGGAGGAGGTCTGCTAGTCTCGGTACTAGTGGGCATGCCACAACTGAGGGAATGTTAAGAAAATGTCAGTGTGACCTGTGATATTTCACTCAAACATCAAAAAAAGAACATAAAACCTGATCACTCGGAATTTGTTTCAGTTGCACTGAGTGACATTATATACAGACATCTATAAGAACGGCCTTTGGAGTAAATACTCAACAGCAATTTAATTTTCAATCTGTTTATGTGAAATCCTTTTTTAACAGAGAGACAAACTGTAATACTTTGCACTGCAATGCTCTGACTCCTGTTGAACCACAGTCACATTATTTGTTTTCCTCATAGTGAGTCTTTGGGGTCTGATCTTATTTTCTTTGGCTGTGAGCAGCACTAACCTGTGTCTGTTTTATAGCTTCCCTGTTGCAACTTCCAGGCTATTGTAGCAGCGAGCTTGCCACTATAATTACAATGTGTAATTTATCTTTAGTTCTCAGATTCTCCAGCATAATTTCCTGGAGGGATAACTCAAATGATAATGAATGCGTGGTTATGAAAGTTGCATTGTCTTGTAATAACAGTAAAAATGGAAAGTAAATTAAACAAAAACATATTAAGGCACATTATGCTGAAACAGAGCAGTATTCACCTCTGGTTTGGCTACAGTTTGGGGTGAGCTCCTGTTGTGGCCTGAGCAGGAAGAGGTAATCCTGGTCTTGGAACTCAGTATGAGTGATGGGGGGAGTATATTTATATAAAATGATGTTTATCCATAAGGCAGCAATCGGTAAGGCTACTCTAACCCGGATTCTTGACGTTTGTGCAAATCCTGGTTTGTAAGAATCGTACAGTTGAACTCAATGAATGCAATCCTAATTAGCTTCACTGCGAGCCCTGAGTGGGGTCTGTAAAGAGCTTCTGAACTCAGATTTATGAAAGCATTGAAAAATTCAAATTGTTCAAGAGAAGAAGGAGAAAAAGGAAAGCAAGAAAAGAAGTGTGAAAAGGAGCTCCAGTGAGTTTCCCTGCAGAGGCTGCCCCTGCGACAGAGCTGCTGCTGGGTGTCCCAGGACAGTGCCGGGAACCACCCTGCTGTCACCCTCCACCTGTGTCCCGGTGTGTCCCCAGAGGGCAGTGCCCTACAGCCCCAACTGGAGCCACCTCAGCTCCGAGCAGGGCACAGGCTGCAACTCGGACAAGGCTGACGTTTCTTAGAGAAGTTAGATACGCTGCTTCTTGCTTTAAATGGTGCCTGTAGCCATTATAAACCTATACGTTGCTGTGCAAAGGCAGCTGTTTGGGGAATGTGATGCCATATAAGCCCGTAAAGGTACTCCTAGGGAGCAGTTTTCCCTGCTACAGCCAGAGCATCACATCCCCCTGTGCATCCTGATCCCTGGAGGGGAAGGGAGCTGAGCTCTGAGGTGCTATTTCAAAGCAAATAATAACTCTTGCTTTAAAAATAAAGATGAAAGGCATTGGCGTTGTGGGTGTGCTCTGTGTATAGGACACGATGCAGCCCTGCATCCTGCTCAAAGGTGTGAGCTTGATTTCTTGCTGCCGTGGCAGGAGGGCTGCAGCACCTGTGCAGACCTCAGCAGAGCTGGTGCTGTGAGAGGACACAAATGGTCTGACATATGTAATGCAGAAGATATCAAAAGGATATCTTCCTTTTGCTTAAAGGAGTGGTGAACTTTGCATAATACTGACTTCAAAATTTTTTAAATTAAAAAAAAAAATTAGTAATATCTGATATTATTTTTTGTTTCATTCTTCTGTTTTTGTCCTGGTCACGTGTAAAAACCCAAAACAGGATTGAGACCACAATGACCAATATATTCTGTTTCATTAAAGACCATGAAGAAACGTGGCAATTCGTGAAGGATGGGATTTCTGCTCTGCTATTCCACTATCTCTATGCACGGGTTTAACCTCAGGCTACTGAAAGAGAAACTCCTGAACTATCAGTCGTGTTTCCTGCAAGTGAAGCTATTAAAATCCTGGGATTATGGGTCAGCACAAAGCTGGACTGGCAATGTGGGACGTCTCCATGTGAATGGCAGTAAAACAAAGCGGCTCCCACCACGGCCTCGGCAATATTTCCTGATAGAAATCAGTGCAATTACCTTATACCATAGGTTCACGTCTGAAAGATAAGATCTACAGTGCTGTAAATCACAGTGGAAATTTCACACTCTGCTTCCTAAGCAGAGCGTGTGCAATGCATAACTGTCATTTCCTCATTTAACTATCATTAAAATTAAGTGCTGGCTGGAATCAGTGGTATGTGAAGGGAGACCTTGTTGTTAAGATTGAACTGGAACCTCAGTGCTTTATACAAATTAATTGAGCTGGGAGCCCTCAAAGGAAACAAAGACGTAATTAACAACTTCCGTATCAGTTTTAATAGCTTAAAAAGAAAACTAAAATGGGATGCTTTTTAGGCATAGCAGAGACCAGCAGCATCACTCTGCCAAGTTTCCTTGCTGTCCTTGCCCTTCCTTTGCTCTCTGCCATACCGGGCATAGCCAACGCTCAGTGCTGGCAGGCTGCTGCAGGGTTAAGATGAGAACGTTTGGTTTCCAGCTGTGCTTTGGGCTGTATTTAATGCAAAGGTTGTGCTTCAGTTCCCAGGGTTGTGCTGGGCACCGGGGGCTGGGCAGTGCTGGAGGTCCAAGCCTGGGAGGAATATTTTCAAGTGTTGCTGACAAGGTGTTGGTCTGTCTGCAGGGACTCCTTCGTGACAAGTGGAGCATTCCTCTTTAAGCGATGTTTTCTTATTACAGGCATTAAAGTATTAAGTCCAATCAGACCTTAAATGCTGTCCTCCAGCCCTCGCAGAGTGCCCAGTCACCACCAGTTAAAAACATCCTCCATGAAGGAAAACTCAGAGACTTTGTGGTGCAAAATTACAGTATAAGCTTTAGGAAAAGGGGAATAAAAGCCTGATACAGGATATGTTTTTAAGTTAGGGCTTTGCGCAAACTCTTCTGATAGTGACAAAAGCAGTCCCTGTGTGTTTTGCAGGTGTTGGGCTCCCGGGGCCGTGTCCGTGGCATTGGTGCGCAGAGGGTTTGTAGGGGGAGAGGTGTCTGCTCTGCACAGAGCCTCAGGCTTATTACAGGATCTTCATTAATTTTATTAATCTCACGTGTATTTAATTTCCCTAACTTTGGAAAACATCAGTGGGCTGAACGACTTTTCTCACTGCTTGGTCCCAAGCTGGGACTGGGAACGCAGGAGGTTGGAAGTCATCTTCTGCAAGCTGCCATGCTCTGCCCCGGAGATTCAACCAGGGCTGTGCTGTAAGGTCATAACTACTGAAAGTTGTCTTCTGCTCAGCAAATCTGTTTCTCTTGATGATTACCATGGTATAGAAAACAGCCTTAACTTTGATATTTTCAACTTGCTTTTAAAGAAAGGGGAGTATTTTTGACTGTGTCCTGGCCCTGCTGAGTGGTACTGGTGTAAATCACTTCGGCTCTCTAAGCCTGGCTCTTCATTGCTTTTCTAGTTTATTTGATCTGTAAACCCATACATGTTTTTGCTTAAAATGATTTGCCTATTAGGACAGACAGCAACAGAAAGTGCAGGAAAGGTTTTTTAAGAAATAACGAATTTGGAGAAAGCCAAGGAGGTACAAAATTATTCTCAAGATCTAATTATTCCAGGGAATGAAAAAAACAGGCTTCTTGAACTTACTTTCTCAGGGTTATATTAATATGAAGCATTTAATCATTAGGGAGATGAAATTAGTTCACCTAGATTGATCTCTAAGCTGAACTGGAAAGTTGGACAAAATAATCATTTCATAAACTTCCTTAGAATAATAATTTTCTTGAACAATTATGCTGAAGGACATCAGCTAGTAACCTTGTGGGGCTCTGATACCCACTTATACTGCATCTGAGAAGAAAAATGTAAAAGTGTGGCTGTTGTTTTTTAGAAACGAGAGTGGGAACGTTTTGTCTCCGATGCACATGTACACAGTTGTGGATGCTGAGGTGGGTCTCAGGCCTCATGGGAAGGTCTCAAAGATCTTCAGTGTTTCTGCTTTTTTTTTTTTTTTTTTTTCTTTTTCCTAAATGGAATGGTTTGGTTTGTGAATATTTAAGGAAAGTGACTTTCTCCTCCCAGTTTTTAATTTCCAGGAAGGAATTGTGGTTTTAGTAGCTCCTCTCAGTTTTCCGTCCTGGGTGCAGATAGGTATAACTGTCAGAATTTGTCCGAAGGGTGGAAAAAATCAGAATAGTAATTGAAGTGTTGCAAGTAGTTACAATAGTATCATAAGAATCAGGAGGAATGTGATTACCAACTAATCATCAGAAGCTCTTTGCAGGTGGTCAGGACCAACACTTCAAGCTTCTCTTATCTTCCAGGGACTTTGCTGTTAGTACAATGCTGGGGAGATGGTCTCAGCAGTCAGGGGCTGAGGCTACAGGTGAATCATGCTCTGGTTTATGGTCAGGGCTGTGAGGGCATTGCACAAGTTTAAATGAAAAGTCTTGGCTCCTTCTCTGCCATCGGGCTGCATTAGACCAAACCCATTCTCATTTTTATAAGGCCTTTTCAGGTCAGAGGATGAAAAGTTGTATAACTGCAAATCAGCACTGCTGCTTGTTATTATCTGTGTGATACAGGTTGACATGGTTGGGATGCGTTTTTCCCCCACTTAAAGTTTACAGAATATTGGTCTGAGCACGGTGGGATTTCAGTGAACGATTTGCCTTTCACTGGCTTTAATGTTTGAAATGAGAAGTTGTTCATGAGCCAAAGCTGGTGGGTATGAATCAGGGTGCAGAAGTCTTGCTGTCAAGGAAATGGAGCATAATTCAGGATTTACTTAACCTAGGTGCTCTGTGAATTGCTAGAGAACTTCCAGTCTGAACTGGGAGCCAACCAGTTTGACAGCTGTCCCTTAGGGGTGCAGCCAGTTGGTTACCTAACTTATTTTAGTTAAGAGGTTTTCAAACTTTTCAAATGGGAAGAACGCTTCCTGTTTGTTAGGGAAGTTTAGCATATGAAAAGAATTTATTTATAACCTAAAAAATTACTGTAGGACAAATCAAACCAGTGCCTGAAAATACCGGAGACTGTTGTTACCTGTGCGTCCTTTCAGGAGTGAAGATCAGCTGTGTAATCTGCAGCAACAGCTTAAAAATGTATCCCAAGTGATAGCCTGAAATAGTTGTATTGCCAGAATTAGCAAGGGACCAGGGAAAAATGATATGTTTTATAGCTTAACTGCCTGCAGAGGGGCCAGGTGCTGGTGTCTGGAGGAGACAGCCCCAGCGAGCATTTCGGGGAATGTACTTGTAGTAGAGCTTTCTGGAGGAAACAAAAAAGTCTGTAGCTGGCTATTGCCAGATGACGCAGAATAATGACAGTGTTAGCAGTAAACACTTTTAATTTATACAGGTGACATTTAAAATGCAAATCAGACCTTAAGATAATTGCTGGAAATAAGGAAGCCTCTGTTGGTTTAGGGAATATTTCCAGTTTCTATGGAAATTATTTATAATACAGTGAGATAAATGAAGAGGCTCATGTTTTAGCAGACTTGGCTGGAGTTGCTCCTCTGTGGAGTCAAAAGACTAGTTTAAGGTGAATGCATGAGGACAGGAGCTTGTGGTCAGGGTAATATGCTGGGGAAAAAAGTACTCAAATCTGTTGAAAAAGATAATTTTTCTCTTGACATTAGAAATGCAGATGGACCAAAATTAGATGATGTTACCACAGATGTGTGTGCTGAACTCTTGCTCCCTGAACGAACTTGAAATTGCACATCTGCTTTCAAATTTAGGGATTATTTTTAATTTTCATGCATCTTTTACACATGCTATTGTAGGTGAGAGGGCTAAAGACTGAAACTGCGTTTTGTTGACCAGTGCTGGAGGTTACAGTGTGGTGAACTACTTGGTGGGTCCACTGCTTGCTGCTGCATTGTCCATGAAACGCAGCTGAAGGAAAATACACTTTTTGGGGGGTTTACATGCAACTGGTAAGAAACAGTGCTGTGGGAAGACTGTGAGGCTCCACGGGGCAGACCCAGGTCCCAGCTGCAGTTCTCCAGCACCAACATAACACAGCTGGTTCTAAAACCGCCTGCTGGGGTGCACATTTCCCACGGTTCCCTGTGCTCCATCAGCAGGAGCGCGGCAGTGCTCCTCCTGGGGATGGGTGCCGCTCACTCCGGCAACCTTGCATTTTGTCTCCTGCAGTGACCTGTGTCTTCCCTCCTCTGAAGCCTGGGCGTGCAAATGAAATCCAGACTCGCCTGCGCTGATGGCGCTTCATGTTTTAATCCAGTTTATATTGTTTAGTGGGCCTTGGAGTGCTCTGCATTGACCTCTTCCAGAGCAATTGCGGTAGGTGAATGGTACCAGAGTGTGTCCTCTTGGGGACCTTAGCATCTTTATCTGATTTATAACAGATTTCTCCACTCTTTACAACCACCAATCTTGTTTTCTGCTCTGATTTCATCTTCCCCTACTGAAGCTGGACTTCTAGCTAGAGGCTTTGGGGATTTTTTGATGGTAGTGTGCTTTGATGGTAGAGTGCTTTTTTTTCCGATCAGCCTCCCACAAACCCTTTAATTTACTCGATATTCATCCTTCTTTGTACCTTGCTTCCAGGTTTATTATTCCAGGTTTCAGTGCACCATGCCATTTATCCAGTTAGCTATAAGATACAATCTTGTCCTTTCCATCTGAATGGTTTCTCATTAGTTCGTGTGGGTGGGCATGTGTAACACCCACGTCAGCGTGTGCTCCCACCACTGTGTGTATAAAAATGTATCTTTTGGCTAGAAAAAATGAGTAAGTGCAATTCTAAGTAGAAAAAGGACAGCTTACGTCATTTTTGCTGGCAGTTTGCGTATGTGTTTGATGCATTTGTAAAGTGTAAGGTGTGACTGGCAGCGGTGAGTGTGCATGGTGCAGATGGAGCAGCTATACGGGCGCGTTTAGGGGGCTGAATATTCAATGGGTGACAGAGATTAGCTCCACTGGCTTCCATGAAGTGGTGCTGAATGACACCAGGCTCGGGTCTTGCTTCTCCTGCTACACCCGTGCTCCCAGCCAGCTGCTCCTCAGTAACTGGATTCACCCTGTCCGTGGACACAAAGGTGATGCGAGGCCACGTCTGCCTCCCAAAGAAGCGTTGTGCTGGGTGAGCCCAGCTGTAGGGAGGAGAGGAGACCAGTTTGTTTCACGTTGCCTGAGCTGGTGTGTCCATGTGTCTCTCCGTGCTGCAGCTCCATCGCTCGCGACCGCACACCGCCCTGTGCAGCTGGGGGACACTATGCTACCTTAAATGAAGCCCTTATGACTATATTTTTAGTAAAAATTTATTCCTTTCCCTACTTAGGTGCTGTTGTAAAAGGAAAGATGAACTGGTCCTTTTACCTCATTACTTATATTCAGGTCTGTAGCCGCTCACACAGCCTGTCCCCCCTGTCCCAGCTGTCACCCCCCCAGCTCTCACCCCCCTGTGGCTCTTCCCACCTGGAAGATTCATTTCAGCTCCCACCTGAGGCTCTGCCTGACCTTCTAACTTCCCACACATTCATCTACCCCAGCACTCCTAGTGCCTTGAGACCAGGCGTGTGAAGTTATTTGCATCTGTCTGGGGCCAAACCTCTTGTGAAGGTGTAAATTGATGCAATTCAGTAGATTTAATTTGGCTGCCTACCAGTGTGAGCTTGGAATCTGGCATATGCAAGAGGTTGCTAATATATTATTCATTTTAATGTTATCTTTTAATTCTTTATTCTTTGAATCGTCTATACTGAAAATACAGTGACATGCTGTTATGTCTCCTCTATCTTTAATTGGGCCTTCTTAGAAGGTTTAAATACGTTTTCATATTCAGGTTAATAACTTGCAGTTGCACTTCACATTAATGTTTTTATTAAATCATCAATTGTTTTGCAGGTTAGAGAACTCAGCAAATCCGTAAGCTATTTATAATAAAATCCGTAACCACCTGATAGCTATTACAAACTATTTAAAATTAATGCTATTCACATTTGCCAATGTTTATAACAGTTCTACATTCTTAACCACTTATAAATAATGTATCAAAAGCAGTGTAATAAGCATATCAATGTCTTTATCCACCTTTCACAGCAACCTGTGCTGAGGGCTGTGGACAAAGGTGAAGCTGACTGTGAGAAATGCTCTCCTGCACCTCGCTGCCAGTGACGGTGGTGGCTGGTGTCCCCGTCACCCACGTGGAATGATGTGGTGGCTGCAGACACTCCTTATCAGCCTCAGGATTGGCACCACACACATGTTTTGTCGTTGCTTTCATGACAAAGGCAAGGTATGATGTGCCAGCAATGCTGTTTCCCTGCAGTTGGGACTCTTAAGGGAGTCTTGTGTTGAACCCCCAACCCCCAGGGAAAGAAATTTTGAGCTGAAGCTGGCTCTTGTCAAAATGAACAATAAAACCAGCCGGCACGTTGCTTTCTTGCCACACAGGGAAATTGGGGGTGGGTTAAGGAAATTAGTGTTTCTGTCCTAGAAGAAAAAAGGATGCTTCTACTCCCTCTGCAAAGAAATTGCTTCAGGACTGACATTCCCTTTGGGTCTCAGAGAAATCACCACAAGGCATCTTGTCAGGATGCTGTTTTGTACTCTGTAACTAAAGGAAACTCTTAAGGGACTCAACTGGGACAAAGTCCGAAAGGTTTTCACGTCATTCAGAGCTCTGCAGTAACTCTTGGGTTGGTCCAGATGTGGCTTTCTGCAGCTGGAGTAGAAACCATAGGTCTCTGGGGTGGGTGTTCAACTCTTGGGACATTTCATCAATGAAAGCCACGTTTTTGAAAGAAGCCAAGTAATTCATATCACCAGGGATTTATGACAAGTCTCGAGAACGTATGGAGTGAAGGAAGATCTGCTGGGGTGACTGTGATCCTCTTCCCCCTGACCGGGAGAGGGTATTTCTTCCAGGACAAACAGTTCCTCGCTACGTATCTGCTCTTGTGCAAATGATCTAATAGGAATAACAGGTTAAAAATCATGAGCTTCTTGCAGCTACTTCACTCTTTAAGGCAGATAGCAGTGGGCTATTTTTAAAACATTATTCAAACCCCAGCTCTATTACTGTAAAGCTGTTGTGAGCTGTCAGGTACAGAACCATAATCTTCACCAGTTATTGTTGTACTTATGAATTCAATATGAATTGGATGAACTAAAGCACATTGATTAGAGGGTTGACTTTCATATGAAGCCAAATCATCTAATTTTTACACTGCTGGCTCAACAAGTATTAGCTAATCATCTAATATGAATGGTTTCAAAATACCACTTTGCTACTGTCAGCCAGCAAATGGCCATTGATAGATTATTTATGGGTGAAAAACCACCACGCTATCGCTTACACTGCAGTGGCACTTACAGTCCCAAGCAGGACTGGGGCCCCACTGGGTGCTGTACAAGTGCATGAGTTGCCTATCCTGCAAACGACTGGGGACGTGCAGGACAAATGAGGAAGCAGAGTGATTAAGGAAAGGGCAAGAGACAGAGGATTTAGTGTCACCCATGGGATGGATTTCTATTTTAGAGGCTATACTCAAATGATGACGTGCACATGCAAACAGCTTTTGATAAGATACTTGCGTTTCTTATAGGAAATGGTTATAATGATAAAATCTGTTTTTCTGAGGGAGCTTCAATTAAATTAATTTTTCCCCCTGTAAATACTGACTTGTTGTTCTGGAGGTGCAGTAGAGTTTATATGTCTAAATTGGTCAGCATGCCCAGAGACGCCTGAGATAATGACAGTGGGAAATAAAATTTTTTAGCTGAGGCTGGGGGAGAATTATGCTGCCAGGTTCATGGTGGGACTCTGCCTGTCATGCAGAAGTAGCAGGAATAGTTGACCCACCTGCTGGAGCCGTTTTGTGTGAATATGAACCTGGTGGAGTTTTGGTAGGAACTTGTTGGTTGATGATATTTTTTTTTTAATTTCAATTATACTGATGTTATGAAAGAAACAGAACAAATTGTGGAGAGTTGTCTTTGAAAATGTGCATTTTGGGAAAAACATAAGTTTTTCCTTCAAGCGAAGCAACAGAGAAGCACCGCACAGTTATGAATTGGGACTGAGCATGGAAAGCTTTGTGCTACATGCAACTTCATGCAGCCATATGTATTTGCCTGGCTGTATTTGAGTTGTCTTTTCTTCCCCGCAAGCTGGCAGCTGGAGTCCTGTGACAGATGCACTCCTCCTGTTTGAACTAACTGAACTTCGGACTAGGCAGATGCTCAGCAAGTAAGCCTGGCTGAAGTTAATCCTTTTGTGTGAGGCTGTCAGTGAGAGCTCAGCACCAAAACCAAAACCCAGTTTAGCTGGAGATTGGGCTGCTAAGCAGCCGAAACTACATGAACACAGCAGAATATCTGACTAGAAATCAACCGCTTTTGCTACAAATATCTGCAGCCATCAGGGTCCCTCCATAGTGGCCAGCTGTGCGGTGGTGACCTCCCCTGGCATAGGGACACCCCTCGAGACTGGGACATCCCTTACCTGACACCAGGCATTGATGGGCTGGTAAGTGACATTTTTTGTGTGCATGTAATATTTAAGATAAGTATAGCAAGCTTACATGATAATCTTTGTATCCCATCCTAACTTTAGATGTAGTAAATAGTATTGACCACTAATCCATCTGTACTTAGTAAATATTTTACATAACTCAATTTACTGATTAGAACTGCATAAACTAACTACTAGATCAGATCTGAGTGATCTCTGACTCTTCTCCTGTGACAAGCCCCTCTCCATCACCGAGGCTCTCGCTGGTGCCGGTGTCTTCAAGCATCGCTTGGTGCAGTTGGGGTGGTGGGATGGACCCAGCGATGGTTTCTGGAGCATTGTGATGCTTCCAGCGCTCACTCTTGGGCTTGGAAAGGAAACCAGAGGCCTCCATGACAATACTGTAAAATGCCTGTGACTCCAACTTGCTGCAGTTTTGGAGCAGTGTGGTGAGACCTGTCTGTTCTTATGTTGCTATTAACACCATTCAGCATTTTCCAGACATGTTTAATGAAAAAGAACATCTTGGTTTTGTGTCTGTACCTGGCAATAAGGGGCTTTTCAGGGTTCTCAAGTCAAAATCTCCTGGTACCTTTTGAAATTTTAACCTGTATTCCCAAAACAAATAATCGTGGTTAGGTGGGGACTTATACTTGCAATTTTGTGTAATAATTCTAGTTTTTCACTATAGTTTGGAAAGAGGATATCTGCAAAAGATCAAGATGCAGCTTTCAAATGATGGAGTGAAGAGCAGTGGCTGTGATCCCTGGAGCTGGAGCCCCGTTTTCCTGGAAAGGGTGTTTCAGCCAGCATGACCTGTCTATGCTCGATTAGTAAATAACTCTCTAGTTGTATATTAAACTCTCACTGGGCAAACAGTAGAGTTGCAAAACATAAGTGCAAGTGCTTAATAAACAGTCCATAGGTGTTATAAACACATTACCAAGTGAGCTACCTGCTACAGAGGGATGTGAGGGCATCAGCAGTACGCCTGCATACGTATTAGCATAACTTCTAAGCACCCAGCCAGCCTCAAACTATTGATTTTCCACTCATTAAAACCTTAGACGATAGTTTATCAAGTCTTCGTAAAATAAACCTTTTTTATAAAGCCTGATGTCTTTGGTTTTACATCAAGTAAGCACCTGCCCCTGTGCCTGTGGGTGCTAGGAAAGCCCTAATTCATAGGTTTCTCTGGGAGCTATTTATATTGTTGAACAAAACTTTTCCTACAAGCAATATTGGCTTATTTTTCCTTTTTTTAAGAAAAAATGTTTGTTTCCTAAGCAAAAATGAATGACTTCAGATGTCACTCTCAGATTAAAAATTTTCTTTCATAAGCAAAGATGGGTGATGGGCGCAGCCTCTGGTCCTTCTCTAAGCTCTGCTCACTTTATGCATGGGTTTTTGTTTCCCCACCTGAGCAAAGTCTGGATTAAATTTAATAATTAGGAATGGAGTATGAGATGCAGCTGTGCCTGGCTGGGATTTGGTGGCTCTGGCACTGGTGAGTGGCTGTTGGGAGCAGAAAGTGAAGTCTATGGTATGTGCCTGCAAGCTGGCGGGTATGTAATCACCTGAACTGCAGCTGAGAGGTTACTCCCCTACCCCTGCAAGAGCTGCCAGTGGAGTACTAATGACCATGGGCTGCCAAGACCTCCATTTTACATATCATCTAAGTACACAGAGTGCAAAGTAATTTAATTCAGGCATCGCAATTAAGGAAACAATTATCTCTCATGTCTTGGGCTGATCTCCAGGTCATCTTAGCGTTATCCCTTTTGATCTCATTATGAATTTAAAATATGCAATAAATTGGCTCTTAATTCTATAGAAAAGGTCAAGCTTGCTTTCTACAAGGGACAGGGGTGTATTTAATGGAAAGATCTCAAGGACAAGGGAAACATTTGTTAATGACTGAGGGAATGAGTGCCAACCCACCTCCTGGGGACCGTTTGTGCAGGATGTCTGCACATGCACAACCTTTCCATGGGTTAGAACTAGATGATCTTCAAGGTCCCTTCCAACCCAAACCATTCTATTAAATCATTCTATGAAATCCTGCCTGAAGACACCCTCCCAAGAGGTAAATTCTGACCAATGCAGCAATTAAATTTTGGTGTTTCATCACAAGTTATTCTTGGGTGATCCAGCAATGGGGGAAGCCTAATTGTGTTGAAGGAACATAGGCGTGACTTGAGACTCAGGAAACTTCAGCACTTCACTCCATCAGAGATTTTTGACAACCTGCTTGAGAAAGTGGGTTAACAGGTCATTTTAAGGTTAACTTGTCAAGTGGAGTAAGATTAGTTGCACTAAGCTGAGCTATGTTGACTTACCTCTGTTAAGTTCTCATTTATGTAGTTTTTGTTCTTTTTTTTTTTTTTTTTTTTAATAAGAATTGTTACATCTTTATACCATTATGTCAAAATAAAAATATCCATTTAAGGAAAGCTTAGTATAAGCAAGAAGCAACTATATTACTTTGACTTATTTTCTCAAATACATAATTACAGCAAAACTATACAGTGCTAACTGTGCTGGGCATGAATGCTGAGCGCTGTGCCACTAGTGGGGACATCTGCAACCCCGGCCCAGCAGCAGGACCACTGTGCAAAAACCAGGTGAGAGATTTGCTTCCCCTCACTGTAGGACATAGAGCATGAGCAAAGACTGAGTGAATTTATATTCACTGCTTCTCTAATGTGCATCTGTGAGGACTTGCAGCCCTGGAGTGGTTTGTCCCATCTTCCAACCAGCACCTCCATTCTGACACAGGTGGATAAACTCTTAACACTATAGTACATTCAAGTGCATTTTTTTTTTTAAATATCCCTTTTTAAATGCTACTTATTTTTCAAAGGATTGAGATGCTTCTGTTGATCTGTGGGGGAGACAGGCAGTTTGGAGGGCTGTTTCTGTGAAGCTATGGACTGTTAAGACACAGTGGCTATCGGTGCATCCTGTGTAAGCTCGGGTTATTCTGTATGAATTTTAAAGCCCAAACGGCCACACAAGCTGGATGCAATTCCCCACTGAGTTAGCCAAGTTGGGTACCAACATTGCACGCTCAGTAATTTTAGCAATTGTGTTTCTCAGGGTGGGGTGCGGGGAAGAGTGTGTTACAAGTCCATGCTCAGTCAAAGCTCTGTGAGTTTGATAAAATGAGCTGTAGGGCTTGGTGACTGATGGTTTCCCTTCCTTCCTCTGCCTGCCAAACGGAAAACATGTTATAAAGAACTCACTAAAGTGAAGACTGCTGTATATCTGGTTTGTTCCTGCAAATGGAATTAGTTAAATAATAAATCCCACTGATCAAGGTTTTAATATAAACATAGAAATCCTTTGAAGTGTAAAAGGTGATGCTAAAATGCTGCATTTGTGTAACTTAGGTAAACTTCAATTTAAAAGAAAGAAGACGAGAATTTTTATCTTTTATTGGTTATTCTATTCACTTCTATTTTTTACGCTTTCCAGAAGCAAAAAATAAATCGAAACTGGACTTATTGCAGTATTCTCTATTCAAACATTTTAATATACGTTGCCTGGCAGTGCAAAGGACAGATAATTATGTAGGCCTATCTTTTCTGCAGAAATGGATTATTTGGGTCCACATTTCAAAAAGCACTGAACATACAAAGTCCTGGCTGTGGTGTGAGGAGCTGGAAGCGTCCGTCCCCTCCCAGAGCGGCTCCTGGTCCAGCATCTGCCAGGGTCCAGCTGACCCTGGATCTCTGTGGCAGCGGTTCGGAGCTGAGCTCACTAACGACAGTGCCAAACTGCAGACTTTGGTAAAACTGATGATGTAGTAAAACCTGCCTAATCAGACTCTGGCAGGTGGTTCCCGGTGATGTGGGTAATGCATTCACAATCCGGCCCATAACATCCATCACCAGCCATAGCTGGGGCTCGCTGGTGGGACACAGGCTTCCTCTATCATCCCAGGAAGAGTCTGACCCTCTCTATTAGACAATTTTGCCAAAATATCTTAGTTAAGATGGGATTATTTTCAAACCCCTGGTGCCTGAGTAACTTCAAGTCCATGGCTGATTTACTAACATCAGTTGTAGGTGGTTTAACTCACCTAAATGAATGCATTTCTGAAAGAGGTTTGGACATGTGCCTCATTTCAGGACCATACCCTTCTCTCTTGCAGCCTTTGAATTGAGTGCAATTTAGTGTTTACTGATTTTTCCTTTTGTGCCGTGTTTTGCCTAGTTTTGCATATAAAATGGCAGCTGGTAGCAGAAGCAAATGACTTCAAGGCGGAAACACAGACTCACCGTGCGAATCTTGTCCTTTGATTCCCTAGGAAGGTAACGAGAGAGGAGAGAGCTCGGTGCAGATTTACATCATTAGCCACACATACCCTTCATCCACTACCAGTACGAAAAGTGAAATAATGTACCAGAGAGCTCTCACAGCTGCTGCACGATATCTCTGAACACCTGGTCTGGTGAGGTTTGCGTGCCGTGAGCTGCCAGCAGCAGTGGGTGATGGCTTCGGGGCGGCTGGGTCTAAGCACCTGGGCTGGGAACAGGGAGGGCGAATATGGGAGTCCTACTGGGATGGACAACTTGCTCAGATTCCTTTGAAAATCATACTTGTGCTTCGCTCCTGTGCTCAGAGCTCCGTGGTGCGGCTCTGCAAGAACGAGTGAGCTCCCAGGGCAGAGAATCCACCTGATTTATAGCTGCCAACCTTTGGAGGTACCCAGGGGACTCCCCGGGGGAGGCTGCGTGGTTTCCGTGCCCGGTGATGCTTGAAGTGATGGATAGGTGTGTAAAAAGCATGTAGAAATTAATCATGATTTGCATTGATGCATCATTTATGAATATCATACAAGCAAAACTTGAGTTTTCCCTGCTGTATTAGAGATGAACTAAATCAATCTTTTATAAGGCTGAAAATAAAGACACCCCAGATAATCTGCTTGGCCTGTTGGGTGCTGGGGATTACAAAGCCAGTTCAATGTGGGACCAAGCACTTGTCCAGCATGCACACTGCAATTTTAGGAAGGTAAATACAATTAAAGGAGTGAGGAAACCTGCTTTCCATGGGTCCTGGGAGTTTCCTATCCCCAACACAAGGCTAATGCCCTAGGAATCTTTTTCTGAAGACAAAATGGATATGAATACAGTTACTTTTATGTCCTCCATGTTTAACCAATTCTTCATGGGGACAAACTGCTTTAAAGTAGTGAAAAAATAAACCACAACTTTTTTAAAAGGTTTCCTTCTTACTCTCCTTTACAATAAATACTTGATGTATTTGCCAAAAGACTGGCAATGAGCAACCAGCCATTTTCCTTCACTCAGTTGAAGCTGGTTGTATCACCAATGCAGCCATCTACCTGACAGATCTGAAAGGCAAATCACTTTATGAATAAAAGCCATTGATGTTCAAACAGCTATTGAACCTTAATAAATAAAAAAGATATGTATTGTCTCCCCCAGCATAAACCAGCTAATCTTCCTTTCCACTGAGCCTGCTTAGAAGGAGATTTAAAGCTGAGGTGAGGCAGAGGCTCAGGTCTGATGGTGTCTACGTGATGTTGGATATGAGATGTTTTTCCTTCACAACTTCTTTTCTGTAGGAGTTTGTAGCTCACATTTCTAGATGGAACCATGGGGTTTTGGTTTCATGCCTTCCAGCCCTGTGGCACTGAGCCCATCTGCGCTGTCCCCACAATCCCTCCGCTTCCCCAGCTCCCTCACGGGGCCAGAGGAGACTCAGTCCCACCTCTGCAGCATCTAATCTCCACGAACCACAGAATACCTGCTTCCCTCATTCCTGATGTGGCAGCAAAGCAAGGATTGGTGCCGCTCCGGCACAGCACGGGCTGTGAGATCCGATGCCTGGTGCCGTGCTGGTGGCCTTGACATGAGGGACCCCATGGTCACCCTGGCCAACCCAGCAGCGATAGGGCGGCTGGGAGTTTGGGGGTGAGTAGGATAAACCTGTAGCTACATTAACAGCAACTCTTTGCCAGGACAGGGGCTGTGCCTGAGGATAGGTCTCAGTAAGGACAGGGAGATGTCTTGTCTGTACTAGTGTGTGTGTCCACAGCACTCTTTTCATAAATTATATAATAATGAACAAGCTTACTCAGGAGATGTTTCACAAACTTGAAAGCAAGGGAAAGCAAAGGGCTGTGTGTGCATTTTCCTACAGTGAGTAAGCCTTAGAAAAAACCCTGCAGAGACCCTTGGATTTTCTTTTCTAGGGTTTTTTTAAGAAAAATCCAGATTCCTAATAAGCTGCAAAGATGAAAAGCTTTCAACCTCCTTATATTTAGCTGGAGAAATATTCTGTGAGAGAAATGAAATGGAACAGACTCATAGACTCATTTAGCATTTCTAAACTGATAAATATATTTATTGGCCATGCCTGTTAGGGGTGTGTAATACCTATTCTTTCTGCAGATGGCTCATTGGATTTTTTCCCTAGCACTTAGCTCTATAATGATGTTAGAGGCCTAATACCAAACTGTCTTGACAATGTTTGTATTTTACCTCTTAGCCTCTGGCTGTTTGGGAGATAAGGTGATTTGGGGGTCTTGGTTGTTGCTGGAAATTTGCTGTAATGAAAGGCAGTGAAGTGAGGAGTTTGCTGCCTGCTTCAGCAGGGGCTGTTCTAGTTACAGGCAGTGCTGCTGTACGTAGCACCATTAAAGGTCGAGTGATGCAGCCGAGCATCCTCCTGCCGAGATGGAGCTGCTGAGCCTGCCCGTGCCGAGACCCCCTCGCCGGTAGCTGTCTGGGTGCTGGGGTGGGTAAAGCCCACACAGTCCAGCCTTGAGAAAATATTTAAAATCTGCAATGTTCTCTTTAATTTTTTCAAGGCAAAAAGCAAGCAAGCTCTTTATCTCCTGTTAGGGTATAGTACAGAAGTTGGGCATCCACTGATGGTGGGAAGTGAGGTCACAAAACCAGCCAAAGCCTGGTTTTCTGTTAAATTAGAAAGAAGTGTCTGCACCCCTGTGCACCCCAGCCTCGCGGGAGCGGGGACCTTGTGCTGACGGTGCCGGGGCTCGGCCTCAGGGAGGCAGCCAGGAGCTCCAGCCGCTCCAGTGCTTCTCCAACGGCAGCGAATTTCTTGGTCTTGGTCATGTTTCTGCTGTGGAAATTAGAAAGCAGATGCTTGTTACTGTTCTAAAATTGAGGATAATAAAACTTAGCTTACTTAAACCTCCAAGGGGCCCTATAGGGTAAGGTACAGTTTATGTTAACACAGTAAAATATATTTATAATTCTAATAATTAAAAATAACTTAGATATGTTTTAGGTTTATACTTCAAATCACCCTTTTAAATGTGGCTTTTGTTTTGCACCTGGAGAAGTGAACCTATTTAATTTCTAGAGAATATCTGTCTTCCCATTTTGAGCAAATTTATTTTTTTCTTCTGTTTTTTTGAACTGACTTGCTGCCTCATTCTTACTTGAAAACACTTGTGACTCTAGACCCACATCCCTGCGGGTGCGGCTCTTGGGTGAATTTAGTGCTGTGTTTGTGTTGTAAATGCTGCCACTTTCATTTCCTTCCCTCTCCAGTAACAAAATAAAAAAGTTAGAAGTAAAGAAGGCAAGAGTGCTCTGAAGTTTGGCCATAAAACCCCTGTATTGTTTATAGCCATGGCCCTGCACTGAAATGCCACAGGAAAATGAGAGGAATAGTGAGTAACAAATATTGGATTGCTCTGACAGGGGAGAACTTTCCTACCAAGGAGGCATGCAGCCACCTATCTGCTCTGTGCAGCCAAAGCTACTTTTTAGGAAGTGAGGCTTTACAAACCCACTGCAGCATGGGCGTGATTTAACGTGCTCCTTTTTGTTGTTTCACAACACAGCTTTTGCTTCCCTGGCGTGGTGTGCTTGCTGCAAATTGTAATTCTGCAGCACTGGCGTGCAGCAGGCACAACTAAGGGTTTTTTTAATAGCTTTATAGTTCTCCTTAGTAATTCACCCATTAAACATGATTTAAGTCACACCTTTGTCCCACAGAATTGAGTAATGTAGAGAGGACATTGCTGCTAATTAACCCAGTCTGTGGTGTCTCTTGCTGGTGCTTGGTTTTCCGCAATCCACGGTTTCTGCCTAAGCTTTGTATGCAAAATGGAAAGTTCAGTCTTCTGGTGCTGAACCTGCCGGCAGCCCTGGGCACCAAAAATGAGGAACTGAGCTGTGAAGCAACACTTCAGAGACCGTTTATTTTATACCGTCTGTTTTTCTTGCTATGCTGGCAAGTGGTGTGCTAGGTCTTGGCAGAGGAGGGCAGCGAGGAGCATCCAGACCCAGCTTTGTGATGAAATGGTGCCTTGTCATAATTTCAGGTGTTTCAGACCATTTTTGGGTGGTCTCATGGCTCCCACAGGTGTAATGTTGTCTTCCCGCTCCTCATGGTCTCAGCCCCCAGCCAGCACGGAGGGTCCCTACCAAAGCCACGGCACCTTCCACAGGAAGTAGCAAATAGGAAAAGTCCAGGAAATTTCGGCGCTCTTCTTAAGATGCTCTGGGACATGCTTAATGTTCCATCTGGTTTTGTAAAAAGGCAAATGTAAAGGATTCCTGCAAAAGTTTTTTTCTGTTGAATCTGAGCAGCTCTGTTTGCCCAGGGTTGGTGTCGGCTGTGCTTGGTCACTTGATGGATGCTGCCACCTCCATAAAACCCTGCGCTGTTTCCATCCCGTAATTACTTCCCATTCCTCTGAGCTGCAGCTCTCCCCTTGTCTCCTTCGGATTTGCTTTGGGCTGTTTGCGGAGGGTTACCCCAGCCGTTTCCTTCTGGATTTGGGTGACAAACCAGTGAAGCTCTCATCTTGTCTCCCATATCAATACAATCCTTCACGCCTAAAACTGAACTCTTCTTCACTATATAGCCCACATGTAGCGTGACTTGCCCTGCTAGACACTAATTAAGACTCCCTGTGTAGCAATTTGGCAGTGTGCTGCTGATGGACATCTATTTAGTAAAGAGCTCAACCACTTTATTAACATTAATGGATGATGATAGACTTTTTTTGCCCTTTTTACAAAGGTCATGCTCAAATCATCGCCTTATCAGACTTAATTACAACAAGTTAATTTGTTGCTTGCCTTCCTCGCAGATGTTTAGGAAAACACATTTTGTACTTCATATATCATGCGTCTATGGGATTGCTCTTTATGCTATAGCAATATAGTTATTATAGCTGGCCAAGGATGATGGTGATAGGGATTGTTGATGAATTGTTTTTCAGTGTCTTGTCAGCCAAATCCATTAATGATGGTCTTGTACTTAGTACAATGCCATCCTTGCCCCCATCTATATATCATCTCTATGTTTGCTTCTAGAAAAATACAAATAATAATAATAGTAATAACAATAGTAATAATAATAATAATAAAAGAATGGATTACATCACCACACAAGACGTGCTACTTACCAGTCCTGTGGCATTGTATGTGTCCTTTGGTGTTTCCTGCCATTGCAGAAAGATCTTTCTGACATTTCTTGGTCCTGGCCAGCTAAATTGCTTCCCATTTCAGTTCTGCTGTATGAGATGTCTGTGTAGCATCCTGCACATTTTCCCCATTTTCTTGGCCCTTCTGGGTCCCTGGCTAAAAGCAGGTGGCACATGATGAAAAAGCTCAAGTCCAATTAATCTTGGGAGCAGTAGACCCCACTGATATGTTTCTTAATGTAAATTGTTTCATAAAAACAATTTTCTCCCAAAGCAGCAGTGCCTGAGTGGGAGCGAAGCTCTCCTAAAATCTCATTCCCTCGGGGGATCACACTGTTTCTATTGCCTCCAGAGCCCCATTCCTGCAGCATAACCACCCACCCAGAAGGATTTTTAAAGTTTGCTTTTATTACTGTGGTGGGAGGAAGATGATCATTTGTTCCGGGCTGGGGAGGTGCTGCAGCTGGTGCCGTGCAGCGGACCAAGCTCTATGGCCACTGGCTGGCTCCCAGCCTCTCAGCCGAGGGGCAGGAGGCAATCCCATCTCCGGAGCCAGCAGATGCAGCAGCCATCTCAGGCAAACCTGAGCGAAAATCCAGCCCTGCTGCGAAGGAGCAGGGAAAAGCACAGGGGGCAAAATGAATGCAGACCCTTGCTGACCTGAGTACTGATCTGCCGGTGGCAGCAGCTGTCAAAGCAGCACAGAGACCTCTGGCTTATAAAAGGCTAATAATTCACATTTATAGTCACTTTACATTCAGTATTTGCAAGTCCAAAAGGATCTTTACTGTAAATTAATTGGCATAAATGGCTGATGCGTTGCTATGGGGCACACTGCTGTGACTTGGAGTGGGTTTTCCCCGGGCTGTAGGAGATATCAGGTAGGCAGGTGTATGGAAAGGCGAGCAAACAATGGCGACTAGCTTCTTTTTCCTTTTTTTTCCCCCTGTTTTGGCAAGAGGTCCCCTACTTCTTGTAAGTATTCCTAGGAGACAGGATGAGTGCTACAGTCAGATAAGTCAGCATGAGTAGAATCACATTTTGTGGGGGCTTTTGGTAGGTTGTAGCTCATTATAATTATCCAGAGGACACAGCCAAACTGTTTAAGCACCCTGTGAACCATCCTAACAGGCCGGAATAGCCGAGAGGATTGCTGGAAAGGACACGTGTAAAGCGTTGCAATCTGCTTGGGTAAGAGCTTGGGATCCTCTGCGCTCCTGCAGCATCTGCGCTTGCCCGCTGCAGGCCTTGGAGTCTGATGTCTGGGGGCTCCCAAATCCTGCCCTGCTAAATCCTGCTTTAATCACCAGCATGTATGTTCAGTCACCGAGCGGAGCTAGTAAGCCCAACAGAGAGGAAAGGTATATTGCCTCAGAGGTAAGGATGCTCTGCTAATCTGGTGAGCGAGTTCAGGGCTGAAGTTTTGGGTCTTCTTGCTTCCTCTGGTCCCGCAGCATTTGGCCCCCCTTGCTGGGCTTGGTTCTCTTGGCTGGCATGGGAGGGAAGTCAAAAAATCAGCTGTGAAGTCAGAAAATGAAGATTTAAATATAACAGGCTGTGATATAAATGATAACAGGCTATTTCAAAAGTGACTTGTTTACATAAATGGGTGCCTGGATTTTGGAAAGAAATTTTATGGGCTTTATAAATCTTATTTAAAAGTAAATTTTGAAAATGCTTTCAAATAGTTCTTTTTTTCAAATAGTTTCTAAGAGCCATTTACTGATAATCATGTTAGAAAGTGAAAAAGTGATAATCACAGGAAATCTGCTGCGGAGTTTTACTGTGCTGTGGGGAGGGTGTGGGGAGGAGGTGGAAGGGGAGTCTTTTTCTGTAGCCTGATTTGGAAACGACAAAGTAGTTAGCAAGGTGATAACAAAAATAAAGGAAAAGAGTTTGGCATGCTGTGAAGCTCTTATCTTCTCCCTTTCATGAAAAGCAGAGAAAGAGCAAGAGCAGAAAGGTTGTAGGCTTCACTAAGTCCTAATTATCCCCTGATTATGCCCACAGCAGGGATGAAGTTTTCAAAAGTATGGTTTCTGTAGTAAATTCAGAAAACTGGCTCAGCAGTTCGATAGTCCCATTTATATGCTCAGCAAAGTAGCGGTGGGACCAGACTCAATACTCCAGAGATGCGTGGTGCCTGAAAAAAACAGATTGTACCTAAAAGCTGCTCCAATTTATGCCATTGGATGTGCTGTAGGAAAGTATTTTCACCTTCCTTTCCTTCCCTGCCTTAGGCAGGAAATCTGTTCGGTTCAGGCAGTGTCTATAATCCTGCATGTTTCTTTAGCCTGGGACATAAAAGTCCTCACAATACCTGGTTTTCTTTCTTTTCTTTTCTTTTTTTCATTTTTTTTTTTTTCGCCCTCCTCCTTTCTTTGGCATTAAGGATTTGCAAGAGCTATTTAGAATAAAACCCAGCATGACCGCCAGAGGATTAATTACTGAACTCATCTCTTTCTCCAGGTACTTGAATTCTTTGGGAATAAGATCTTGCCTGAGGAAAGCAGGAGGAGGGAGACATCCCATGTAAACACGTATCCATAGTCTGTAAAGTGGATGGTTTACGGTTTTGCTTCTCTTAGTAGATTAGTGCATTTCAGTCGATTGTGTGTGGTTCAGCTCCCCCAGAATGCTCAGTATCTGCAGCAATGTGGATTTCAGAAGAAACTGGGGAGATGAGCAATTTGCTGCATATGGGCTGCATTTTCCAGCTGAGGGTGGTATTGATTTCTCCCGAGTGACAGAGCAAAGAAGCCCTTGGGACTGAAGCTGTAGGATTTTGTGCTTCATGGTCCTTATTTCAACTTCTCTGACAAAAGGCAGTTGAGACCCAGCTACCCTCTCCCATCCTTTTCAAAGATCAGCTGTTCAAATGCATAAAAAGTGATACTTTGTATTAAAAAGGAGAATATGAAAAGCAACTGGTTTATAATAATATATGATTCTATAGATTGCTCACAGAATGCAGTTTACTGTGAGATGCACTTGCATCCTCCATGCTCAGAGTAGCCACATCCTGCTGTGTGACACCGGTAAGAAATATCTCATAAAAATATGTGGCATATTGCTTATTTCTTATGGTAGGAATTGTATACAATGGTGTACTGGGCTCCACACAGGCTGTACTGCTAACTCCGGGAGCACTGGACACTGTTTTCCTACCACATTTATTTCTTGCTTTGCTAGGCAACATGATTTCACATGATTCTTGTGGCTGAAATAAAATAATATCAGTTTTGGCAGCATCAGTTTTCAGTATGAATGGAAACAGTGCTCTATGCAGGGTTCATAATGAGGTCAGTTTTATTTACATTTGGTGAAGATGGACACGAACTGAAAAATCTCTCGGCATGTTTTTCATAAATACATTAAATATACACCTAAATGCAATAAACTCATACAAATACAGTTAACACACTGAACAAATACATACAGTCTCTGTACATTGACTCCCTCTGATGTCCAAGGAGTGTAGTCAGCTACTCAAGGAGTATTAATACAAGTACTTGTATCAATTGGTGCAGCCCCACTCTGTCTGTGAATGTACCCCCATGTGCTCTTTGGGAGGGGGGTTACAACAAGGGGGGGTTTGGTTTGTTTGGTTGCTGGATTATCCCAGAGTTCTTACAGTTCTTGGCTATTAGTGGGCAAAGTGACAAGCACTGTCTCGTGTATTTAAGAATATGTGTTTTTCTTAAGTAGGAGTGAAGACTGTATGCATGACAAAATTCAATATTATTAGCCAGCAGTTGAGGAAAATGAGTAACATTTACAAAAGGATCTTTTTTTCCCTGTTCTTAGAATATTTTAGTACCTGTTTAGTGTTATTCACCAGCCTGTTTGCAGAGCACTTCTCTCCAGACAGGACCAGGAGTGAGTCAGGGCTGCTTTGCCATGGACACGCTTGGTGGTGGCTGCTCTGCTCACGCTGTCTGGGGGCAGAGACCTGGTGGGGGCTGAGCTTGCCCCGAAGCTGTGCAGCTAGAAATGTCAGTCCCTGCTGGGCTTCCTTGCAAAAACACAATTAGGAGTAAAGTCCTACAAGCAAAGTTCAGAGAAATGAGTGGGTAAAGCCCAGTGGCTGTCCCTGAGCGAGATCCCTGTCACAGGGGAGGGGAAAGGGAGCATTGACATCCCTATCACAGGGGCACTTTGAGTTCTTTGGGATGAGAAGCATAGAAGAAATTCTGATATTCGGGTGGTGGTGTGCGTGTGTTGGTGGGATTCGTGCCCTGGCCTCTGGAGGGCTGCTGGAGGGCGAGGGAGAGTGCTGTGCCTCTGCCCTGCACCCTCTGGAGAGCACGGGCCAGGGCACACAGTGTGGGAGCGTAGCGGGTTGAGACGTTGTGAGGTGAAATCTCTAAGACTCGGGCAAAGCTGTTGTGAACACAGAGCAAAAATACCAAGTTGCAAAACCAGCGGTAACGGTCTTGTATTTTGTATTCTGCAGCTTCGCAGGCTGAGCTGGAGCTCAGCATGACACCTCTCATGCTCCATGAGATGATTTCCATCCGAGCCGTTTGGCAGGCTGTCCGCATCGTTACCCACGACAGAAACGAGCAGTGCCTGCAGCCCTCGCGTGGGCTGGCCATCAGATATCGCCGGCTACCTTAAGCCCACGTCAATTAACTTTTGCTTGGAGCAAGGTTTGATGAAACGACAATCAGCAGCAATTACAGCTCCTGGGCTGCCTGGAGAGGGAGGCACAGCCTCAGGAACTGCAGAGCTGTGTGCGTGTGGAGGCAGAAACCCATCCCTTTCCCAAATCTCTGGGGTGAGAGTTGTTTTGCAAAAATGCTCTTTCTGGGTACTCACCTCAGGCAGCTTGTGTGCAGCAGCAGTGGAGAGCATCCCCTCGCTCTGCCCCTGTGCCGGGGCCAGCTGTCCGAGCAGCCAGGCTGGAGCGTCGCCCGATGAGTGGGGCTCGTACCATCTTGGCTGGGCTCATACCTCCTTGGTGGGACTTGTACTGCCTTGGCTGGGCTCATACCACCTTGAGGGGGCTCATACAGCCTTGGCAGGGCTGGCTGCTAAAGCAACTTTGCCCCTGGTGCCTGTGGTGCCCGTGGCTGCGCTTCAGCAAGAAGGGAATTAGGTGGAAGTTGTGGGCAGTGACATGAGGTTTGTGAGGGCCCCTTCACTCAACACCTAGGAAAAATCATGCTCTGTGTGTGGTTGTGTCCTGCTGATCCTTCGGTAATAAAAGGATAATGCAGAGTTTTTATATGGAGAAGGAAAAGGAATGAAATGCATATTTGAGCAGTTAAGATGACTTTTTAAAAAAACTGAATTGTTGAGATCAAAACATTTTTGCTTAGTAATTAGGAATTTCATTTTTCCTGCAGCTAATGATGTTTGCAATGCAGTGCTTTGCTGGATAATTTTTAATTAGAAGCTAGGACATGGATTCAAGTTCCAAAACTATCGTGTGTTTATGCTCAACCATTTTCTTGAGTCTTTCTGGAGGTAATGAGTCTTGCCTCCCTTCCTCAGTGTCAAATTTGAGTTTGACCTTTTTGCTTGTAAATACATTAGACAAATTAATCCCAGGCTATAATAATGTCTTTCATTATGCTATAGGGAAGGTTATTTATGTCTTTAAAGCTTGCTCCAACCTAATAGGTGTGAAAGGAAAGAACACTTAAGCTCTCTACTGCTGACAAGAATATTGCATCTGAAAAATAAAAGTCATGGTGGGTTCATTTTGCTGATGTTATTTAAGATAAATATCAGTGCCCCAAGCATGAACTGGAAGATATATCTTTAAAGATAAGGGAAGCAGGTTTTACACTGGCACATCTCAAATGCAATTATAGCTGCACACAACTGTGTATGGGGGGGATAAAAGTGGGGAATTGGGAGAGGAGTTTCCTTCCCCTCATGTAAACCAGCTGGGTGAAGCCCATTTGCAGTAGTTTCTCAGTTTCTTAGGCTATTTCCCCCAAAATGGATTAAAGGAGCTTTCTAGTCTCAGCTGATCAAAGGTGATTAAAGCTGGATGTGAGAGATGTGATGCTGGTCCATCCCTCTGACAGAAATCAACGTTGTGATGTGAACAAGGGCAATGCAAACAGGAAAACGGGCACGCAGCCTGGATGGTGATGTGGGCTCATCGCTGGGGTAATCCTGGTGAGATCTCTGCTTCTCGACGACTTCAAGAAAAGGCCGGGGAGTTTATGAAGGGAGAGGCAATAGCGAGGGGTCTGGAGGGGTCGGCAGGGCTCTGCTGGGTGCTGAGGATGATGTTTCTGGCTGGCGGTCCTTGCCAGATGCGTGCCTTGGCGTGCAAATCCTTGTGCAGAGGGGTTTGTCTCTGCCTTGCCACGTCCCTGGCCGGCCCGGCCAGCAGGCCCTGCACAAGTGCTATGAGAGTACATATTAAAAAATGCCTTTATAAAGGAATGATCTTACAGACGGCTTTGCCTTCAATTGCTATTAAATTTAAGAGGTACTCATACTCAGGTGAAGAATACTGATACTATATTTTTTTCCCTGCATCACCTGGGGATTTGCTCTAATACTGTCAAAATCTGTGCAAGTGGAAGGAAAAATCTGGCTTCATTTTCTTGGTTTTGTTCATGTTCAGTTGCCCTGTAATCTATGAGTAGTTCCTCAGCAAGCCTGTGGTCCCTGGGATTTTGGGCAGGGTGAAGTTTTTAGAAACCCAGATAAGAGACAAGAACAGCCCAACCAGAAAGTCACAGTGTGAAAAATGTTTTTATGTGTGTGGGAAATAGGGAGTGTAAGTCTTTTTAAGAGGATACTGTGCAGAGAGTGTGGAGCACCAGCCTTTTGTCTCTGGATTCTGCAATTCAAACCTGGCTTCAGAGGCAAAATGAAGTGGTGGTCTCACCTCTGCAAAAGCACTTTAAAAAAAGTCGATAAGCCCAGTTCCAGCCCCAGGGTAGGGTGAAGGGAGACTGAGATGAGCTGAAGAATTAATGGTAGATGTGAAAAATGTACCCAAAGCATGGCTAACCCTTGCTTGGTTTGGACGTTGAAACTTCACCAGCACTTTTTGTTCCTTTTGTAATAGTTCTTTAAAAGAAGACAATGGCCCCAAACTGTCCCCTGAAAGGGAATGGAAAGGCTTCTTAACATAAACGTGTTCTAAATAATCATGGAGTCAAACCCTGTTCTCAGTTAAAGCCATCAGTGGCCTATAACTACCCAAATCGCCCATTTAACACCTTTTCTTGAAATCTACCTGGTGGAGGCTGCAAAATGTCTTAACAAAAGGCGAAGTGTGTTGACTCTGATTGCTCAGTGAGTTTTAAGTTAGTGGAAAGCCGGGCCTCTCAGAACGACTGCATTGGTAATTAGCCTTGTGTACTTTGCTATGGCTTAATAAAGTGACTGAATGCCTAGGGAGAGGCAAAAAACAAGCTCTGCTTTGTTTGGCATAAGAAAGGCGTTTTCTTAAACTGGTTGTTTAGGAGTTGCTTTAATTATAATGACTAAACTGAGGGTGCTTATATTAATACAATTGATGTTACCAAATGGAATTTATATTTACTGAAGCAGTAATAAAAAGTAACTTATAATAACCATTAAACGATTCGCTGACATCTTATAGGCGTTCCACGTTCTGAATAACGGAGATGTACAAATGGAGTCCTCAGAAAGGCATAAAACGGTGCAAGGTAACACTGTCAGGTCAGGCTGACTGCTGCGAAACTCTTGGCATCATCGGCCTGTGTTTCGCACAACTTAGACAAACATTTTGGTTCACAGCTGTGCTCAGGTTATTACTATCTTTACTACCCTTACAGCTATGGAAAAGGAGACAGAAGTAGACTTTCTAGCACCAGGGCGCAGCCTGAGGGATTGGCTGAGCTCAGACTTGAGCTCACCTGGGCTCGACCCAAAGTCCTGCCCATTCTCTGGGGACAGCTCTACACTGCAGCTTGGCAGTCGGGTTATATTTATACTCAGATAACTTGCTTTCCATTATGAAATTTCTCTCCTGGCAGGGTATGCATCTATCATTAAATCAAAATCTTTCTGGAAACAGAACTGAGGCTCGAACTTCAAAGCTTGCCACTGTTTTCTGTGGAGCTCTTCTTGCTGGTTGCCTGGGAGGCTTATTTGAAATTATGCATGGAGACGGGCAGAGAGGAATGATTTCCAAAGTCGTCATAATTATGCCCCTGAGTGGGCGAGACTTGGAAACCGCTCGGGGTGCCGGAGACTTCGGAGACAAGAGGTGGCGAGCTCCCTCCCTGCGCCGTGAGCTGCTCTGAGCCCCAGCACACCCAGCACCCTCTGACCAGAGTGAACCCCCGGGAGCCAACCCCCCAAGGATGGTCCAAATACTCGGTGGCCTCTTTCTGCCCCCTCCACCTACAGACCGTCTAGCAAGCCCTCAGTTTTTATTGGCTTTTCATATCATCTGCTCTTGCTGATTTTAGAAGGCTGATGGGCACAAAGATGACAAAATACTACCTGACATAATGCCCTTCACAGCCCTCTGCCAAAAGAGGATCCTCACTTTCTTATGACAGCCTGGAATCTCAGCCATGCTGTCCTTCAAAATATTATTAAAAGGTCCCTTTTTCCTTAAAATATTGTCACTTTTTAAAGCCTTACATAGCTAGGTCTGTGCATTCTGTTCATATAATAATGATGTATCAAAATGGAAGGTAATTACACCTCAGACAGGCAAAGAGTTTTCCAGTGTCTGGGAGAATTCAGTGTGCCTCGGTACACACAGCCCCTCTCCAGCTAGAAACCCCCGTCTGGTGGGTCTCAGGTCAGAAGTGTTAATTCTGAGCAACTTTTAAATAGTGAGGAAGCATCTGCTGCCTGCTACAAAGCAGCAAACAGAAAGCATTGCTCTTCTGCTTGTTGTGGAGGATCAGCTGTCAGGAGCACAGTCCCGATGCACTAATCAGTGTGTTTCTGATGAGATAACGCTCTGAACTTGCAGGTTTTGTTAGTGAAGCATGTTCGTTCATTTGATATGAACAAGAGACTTCATGTGGCTTGGTGGGAGCTCAGAGATTAACGTTTGGTTAAATGTACAAGTCTATTCTTCTCCCCTCTTACAAGGATCCTCTCCTTAGCCTGGGAAGCTCTGCAGAAAAACAGCTCCGGGCTTTGTTGCTGGGGAATTTGTCTTCAGCTCCCTTGTGCAGGGATGGCAGTATCACGGGAGGTTGGCAGCAGAAGTGCTTTGGATGCTTTCTTTTGTCCTTTTCAATTTACTGTAATTGCAGCCAATGTGATAGAAGATGTGCAGTTTTGGATACTTTCAAGGTTGCCCCATTTTTTAAAAGGATCATTATTGCTGTGCAGAACAGCCGTGTTTGGGGACCATGACACTGTACCTGCCTCTGAATAATTGCCTAATATCTCCCAGAGTTAAAAAGCATCACAGACACATCCTTTCCCGGGATTTTGGTCCAGCCACAGCCTGTGCCATCTCCCCATGGAGGGGAAAGGCTGTGAAAGATGTACTTGGGTCAGCAAAAGGATTGTAACTCACTAATGCAATACAATCCTTCTCTATACCTATGTTTTACAGTTCAGAATACATACTGTGCCAGCACAGAGCTTAATAGTGCATATGGATCATAATGTAGGGCACCTGGGGTCCGTGGCTGCGCTCCCTCCCTCTCCTCTGTGCTATGCCTTCCCCTCAGTGATCTGCTTTCTCTCCTCATGGTGAGTACAGCTAGGGAACAGTTAATAGATACTGAGTACTTATTAATTTAATGAGTGATTTAAAATTTATTTTTTAATTATGCAAAATTTTATGTGTATTGGATTATTAACTGCCCAGTATAATTGTATCTTGTATGTATTTAATATGGTTTCCACAGAACTCAGTGGAAGCAATTCTATGATTTTGCTGGGAATTTGTGTCCCTGATAAACATCGGGAAACAGGTTTCATGCAGTACTGCAGGAAAAATGGAAGGTCGTTATCATATTTTCAGAGTCTAATACACAGTCAGACACTACTGTGATCTAATTAATGGTCTACTTAATTAGGCTCAAGTGAAAGATTTCAGAACATGAAGCCCAGTGGAGGTAGAGCTGATAACATTGTTGTTTAGAAAATCCAGAGTGTTTCTGAGTTTGCCCAAAAGGTTTCGCATGGGAACTGAGACGTTGCCTGCATTAGCGCCCATCAGATCACGGACGAGTCTCCCAGCACGTCTCATCCAGCTCGCTGTGAATTCCACTGGCGCTGCTCATGGTTTCACCAGCTTAGCACGAACGAGGTGCAGATCAAACCTTGCTCAAAGGTCTCCTGCATTCCGACCGCATCGTCTCAGCTTTGCTGCTTTGGCATCACCCTGTCCTGGGCACCCACTTGCTCACGTGGAGTGACTGCTCACTCCTCTCCTGCTGTTTTGAGCTTGAACGTATTTGTTTACTTTTTGGATGTGCTGTAAATCCACATAGTGCTTGTTCACACAGCTGCTTTTGGCAGGGAGAGGAGGGATGCTGGAGAAGGCTGATGCACTGAAGGATTTGCAGCTCATTGCATGCTGCTCAGGTGAAACTCTTGAAATGGGGCTGGCCCCTGACTCAATTTACTTGCAGCACAGGTTTGTGCCAGCCACCACTCTCCACAGCCAGGGATAAGAAATGACGGGCTCCTTCAAATGATCCCCACTGATTCCTGAATCAATTATCGGTTAATACCAAAGTTATGAGATATTTATTCACTCCTGGCTACTTGGGTTGTCCCAGGAGAGGTTCACCTTGGGGGATTATGCTCTCACGAAAGGTTTTGATAAAAAATTGAAATGCCATTTTGTTGCCTTGCAAGTCATTATGTTCACATGACAAAAATTATTCTATACCTAACTTTACTTATTAATCAAAAAGGTCAGTACAATAAAATTTGTATCTTTTCTGCCAGAAACTCCCCATGGTCTTAGGAGCTGATTATAAGAGGAGATGTAGACAAAAGAATAGGATCTCAAAGACTGGTTTGATCAATGAGACACAGAGCCATGAATTATTTTCAATAACTTAGAGGGCAGAAATAGAGCGCTTTTATACCAGGGGGAAGTAAGATTGCCTGAGTTTTCAACCTCCAGGCATCAAAGGTGAATGAAGTAGCTTCATTCACCTTAATAAATTTATGTCCAATATCTGATTCTGAATGAGATTGATCTTCCTTTTCTTGAGATATATATGTGTGTGAAAATATGTATATAAAATATGTATATATATCCCCCATACCATTGCTTTCATAAACCTGACCATGAAACTACTGACTTTTCCCAATGCATCTGATTGCAGACTTAGGGTCAAGATGGAGTTTCTGCTTGGTGAAGCTGTGGGTTTTACATTTATTAGTCTGCTCGCTGATGACTGCCTGAAACTATCATCCTGCCTTAGCATCAGAGATGCTGGCAGAGTCGCTGATTTTACAGCAAGGTTTTGCAGTGATGTGTTGCCAGGACACCTGACACACTTCCCCTGGGAATCTGCAGGTCCTGCTGATTCTGTGGGCTTTGTCCTTTGCTTCGTTAACATTTTACTCATCTGTAGCAACCCCCCCCACACACTCCCTGAATTCCGGGCAGTTTGGACACACAGAATATCCAACCGCTTCTCCTGCCCTAACAGGACGTTTGAACTGGAGGAAGAACATGAGTTACTGCAAATGTCATGAGAAGAAAAAAACGCCACAAGTGGCATTTACCTTTCTGATTATTCCTTCTCATCCCCAGTACTGTGTGTATGTTTCCATTACAAGATTGCATGTGACAAAGAGTAGTTAGATTTGCACTACAAATTAATCTTTAAATATATTCATGTCCCCCCAAAGCCTCTCTAGGAGCAGCTACAATCTCTTAGCACACCGTGGTCTCATTCCTCCAGTACCTGGAAATAAAAGCACCACCTGTAGTCTCTCTTCTCTTTTCAAATGCCTCTTTAAATATTACTTCTCTGCACCCTAAATCTTGAGGCACATCAGTAAAAATGAGGCCACCTACATTATCTGAAGCAAATCTCTAAGTTCATTGTCCGATTGTCTTTCCCACCGTACCTCTAATGGGGTAACAAATCCAGTGCCATGCACAGGGCTGGCCTCCAACACATAGTAAATTATTCAGTGTATAGAAATGAGGATATATACAGGTGTCTTAATGGATACAGCACTGCTGTAGCTGTACTCTGGATATCTGAAAATAACTTTCTGCCATGAATGTTAAAATACCAGCTCGCAATGTGTGTTAAGAGAACAGATGGATATTTTGCCATGTGATGTAGCCTAGAAAACAGCTTTGATTTAGTGTACCATGCTTGTCTGACTTTTAAACTTGTATTAAACAGAATTTCATAAAGGCAAATTCCACATAAAAATCTCAAATAACAGGGCACTTGGCAGGAGGTTACTAAGCTATGAAAATTATTGATTCATTCTCCTTTCATTTCAAATGGGCAGATGTGTATGAATATTTATTTACTTTGAGGGCTTTTTTTAGAGGGGAAAAAGGTCTTCAGTAGGTGTTTTGATTTCACAGTACAATCAAGGGAATTGGTACTACCTATAAAACAGTAATTAAAACTGTTAGATTTCTGAACCATACTGACATAGAACTTCCCCCCCCCATATAAAGCTGTTTCTTTTTTTTGCAGTGCTCCTGACGTTCAGCCTTTGAGATTATTACGTAGTGTTAGTGTATCATCTCTTCAAAACGAATTTTGAAGATTTAACCACTTATGAACAAGTCTCCCAAGATACTCTGGCGTTATCAGCATCTCAGGTAAATGAGTCACGCTTTTCACTAATTGGCTAACTTTTATGAGCTATGTGTAGGCGTGCCACGATAATGGCCATCTTACAGATGTTGGATGTGGGAAGGCCGGTGGGTTTTTTTGTGTCAAGGGCTGATCCAACTGTGTTGAGATAAATGGAAAGATTACCTCTGCCTTTTCCTGAAACGGCTCATTTATCAGGTCTTGCGGGAGGGGATCCCTGTGGTTCCTGGGCTTGTTTTGCAGACATGGCATGAGAAAATCATATGTAGTGAAATGAAGAAATTCACTCAACAGTCAGAATCCAATATAACTGTTAAGCAGGTATTTTTTAGCAGCGCTGGGGTCGCCCTGGGGATTCTCCACCATAAGGGCTCCCAAGAATTAGCAAGGGACATCAGTTTACATACACAAATCATACATATTCACTAGATTTCCTGGAAAGGGGTGTCTTGTGATAATGAGTTCCCAGAATTCATTTACATAGTCTGAGCATGAGTAGTAAAAATAGAGTGAGGGTCTTCGGTGGTGGAGGGAAGAAGTATGTGGTCCTCTTCACTGTGTCTGCCCTTTCAGAGCATGCATTGTGAAGTAAAGTCCAGGTGTCTTCTTCCTAAATCGGCGAGATCATCCTCCCTAGATTATATCTCTGTGTCTTTTTGTTCGAGTTCCCCTTATTTTAGTTTGCCCAAGTGCTTATTGAAGGCTTTGAAGACACTATCAGTGAGTTATATAGGGAGCGTTTTACTTTTGTCTAGACAAAGAGGCCTAGGGAAAACAGTTGAGGAGTCCTTGGAAAACAAACACAAGCAAAACTTTCATGCATCACAGTTTAGTCTTAATCAGAAATTCATTGGTTTGAGCCCTTTCATTAGTTATACAGGTAGTGCCAAAAGGGCTTCAGACCCCACTGCTGGCAGTGTGGGAGTGCCAGGGGATCTCTGGGTTCACAGAGGTCCCCTCTAATAATGCTGTTCAAGGTAAGAAGTGCTAAGGCAGGCTTGGAAAAATCCCTCACGTGCCTGTGGTCTGCCTCCTGGATGCTTTGTGTCCTGGGGGTGGAGAAAAGTTGTTCTATGGTGTTATCAGCTCGTGGAGGACAGTTTTATTCACCTTTCACACGTGTGGGGTGGCTCTGCAGAGGGCACAGCTCAGCAGGTAACCAGACCCACTGTGTCCAAGGGGCAATGGCTGATGAGAAGGTACAAGTCTGCACCTGGTGCTCCAACAGTTCCTCTTGTTAAACCAATGACAAAAATACAAAAGGGTTAAATGTTTCCTAAACAGAACTTGCCAGCTCTTCTCCAGAAGTGCTGGAGACACCCTGAAGTCTATTTTGGAAATCGTGATGCTACTGAGGGCATGTGGAAATGTCAGATGCTGCATGTGAGGCAGTGGGACAAGACCCTGCAGCAACCTTAGAGAACCAGTGCTGGATCCTGTGCAGCAGGATTGAGCCTTGCTGCCTCAGCAGGCAGCAGACCTGTGCAGAACACTTTTGTGGAGGATCAGGAAAATTGTTCGTGTTAGTTAAAGGCATTTCAGAGAATAGTTTTGGATGGGCATAACAACTAAGGCCTTCAAGTTATCAAATACTCCAAACAGATCAAAAAATTGTTCTGGTCAAAATTACATGGATAGTTTAGACATTGTTGCATCTTGCAAAGCAACATGGATTTTAATTATTTATTATATTAATTAATACAATACACTGTTATAATAATATGTACTACTATATTATTAAATATAGAATAATATAACATAACTATTATCTCTGTTATACTGTATTTATTCTATTAATTACATAGCTTTCTAAGAGGACAAATGGTCTTTCAGCAATAACGTTAACATCTGGAATCTGGCAAAATAGGGAATTAACACTGTAGGAAAGAAGAGAGTTAAGATCAGATCTTTTTTTTTGGTCAGTATCACTTTGGGGATGCACCATATGTGCTTTTTAAAGTTGGGATGGAGTAGGAGAGAAGAGGAAGAGTAGATTGCTCTTGATTTGGAAAATCATAGTGTACCAGCATGACCTGTTTTTATGTATGAGAACCTTCAGTCTACAAAGTTCTTGTTAAAAGACTTTATCTCGCTGACCAGATGGTGCAATTTGTCTGGCATTGACATTTGGGAATATCTGCTGAATTTTGCATAAGGACAACTGTTTTAATTATCCAGTGTCTTGCTGTGTTAATCTTGTCTGCAGTGACCAACCCTTTTCTTATTCCTGGTGATCTTGTTACTGTATTGTGTGCACTTTTATCCACTCTTCTTCTCATCCCTACTTTTTATTGTCTCCCCCTTGGATATTTCTTTGGGTTGAACTCCTCCTGTTGAGGGGAAATGACGTACTATGGAAAATAAACCAGATGTGATGAGATATTTAAAATCTCTCTTCCAAGTTAATCCTTTCATGAGAATAAATGCAAGATTCTCTTAAGATGGAAGTAGTGTATAAGATTAGGGCAAAGAATGAACTGTGATGCTTGGTTTTAAGGCTGCAAAGGAGATTGGAGTTGTAGCAGCAGCTGGTTGTGTGACTGGGTTCACCTGTTCTGGAAGGATGGAAAACGTAGGATTCAAATATTTGTAGAAATATAAAAAAGCACCTCTGTAAGACAGAAAAGCCATTGACCTTCTTTCCGTTATCTGAAGGAAAAAACATTTACTGAACTCTCTTGTGCTTTCCCTCACCGGGGACTGCTGTGCTGGTGGCTGAGTGGATGGGGATGCAGGAGAGGGGGGACCAGGGCTGTGACCAGTGGTCCCTAGCCCAGTGGCAGTGCCCTGCCCTTGGTGGCATGCTTTCCAGTGCTGTGTGTGGGGACAGAGGTGTCGTTTGGTCATACCAATAACATGCACGCCGCAGCCCTCCTCTTCACCTGCCCCAGAGCCCCTCTGCCCATCCCAGTGTCCCCCAGAAATAAAGGAAAAAGCACAAGTGGATTTACACCCAACAGACCCCCCGTGCTGTCCCCTGTTGACCCATCTCAGTTCGGATCATTCATTACTGTTTAATTTAGGAAATTCAGGATCAGGTTTGTGTGTGCAGAGGAGGCAGCTCATTACAGCTTATTTTGCTCGTGTTGCCTGTAGCAATACATCTGTATTGATACAGAGCAGCACAGAAATGTGCTATCCATTACAGCCAACCTATTAGTCCTCCATTGTAGTGGTAAGGCTTATTATTTAATATTTAGAGTGATTTTGCAACCATGCAAGGCAGGGCATCCTCCAGTTTCCAGCAGCAGCCCCTGCTCGTGCAGCCACCTCCCGAGGCAGCTCAGCTGGGGCTTTGTGTAGCATCTGGGAAAGACATGAGCATGGGCTGTCCTTACGCAGAGGGATGCTGGGGGTGTTAAAGCACACTCGTGTCCCATTACCACTGGGGCTCCTCCAAACAAGCCCGTGTCTGCTGCAGCCTCCCAGCCATCCCTGGCAGGATGTGGCCCACCCCGGTATAATCCTGGCATGCCCGAGGGCTGTCACCTCCCCTGGTCATGCATGGCTATGGAATGTAACATGAATTTGGACCTCCTAGCACCAGTCCCCGAGTTCAGCGTGCCCACCACAGCTCTGGCAGTGTGCCAGAAGAGCCGCAGAAATGTTTCCCTCTTGCCTGGAAATCACCAGTCCTCATCAAACACATGGCTGTGAGTGGCCCTGGCTCCTCTTGCAAATTTTTAAAAGTTCTTTGCAGTCGCTTTTGCTGCTTTTAAACACTGGGGTACTCAGGTTACAGCCTTTGTCTCCAGCTCAGATTTTCCTGGAGAGATTGCAGTTTAATCAGTTAGGTTGGCAACTCACTGCCATGCTAAGGCTACTGAATTTTGTAGCTGAGGATGTGTTTAATGTGCTGTCACCACTGGAAACTGTGATGGATTATGTGCAACAGCAATGGTACGCAACTGAACAACCAGGTAGTTAATTACTACAATTACAACATTTTATGAAAAGAAATTGCATTCATGGTCATTTATTATGATGATGAATTTCCCACATTTTATTACTGGTCATCTGCACCGCTCGTGTGACAAATGGCCAGAGACCTGTAGAGAAAGAAATCTCTCCCCTTTCCTTCCCTCTCGTACTTGGAGGAAATGGTGTTATTAATGTGACAGTGTCTAATTGCTCCAGTGTCCAAGTTCAATATTTATATTCATTTGTACATATTACTCACATCTGAGTATTCTGTTACACATTGTGTGGCTAGCTTTTATAGAGAAATTTATAGTTGGCTTTCTGTGACCAGTCTAATACATATAAATGCTGGTCTTAAATCTGCAGAGAGACTAGGGAGTGGCAAATTGAGTAGAGCAAGTGAAATGACAGGAATTGGAAAGTGGGAGTATTGCTTGGTACAAGATCCTTGACTCTTGTTGAGTGATAAATTTTCCAGTACTAAATAGCTGGCACATTATGTTACATGAGGTTGATGGGTGCAAATTATTGGCTTGGTTGTCTCTAGACAGAATGTTATTAGCCGTAGGGAAATATGGCAAACAGCCAGGAGCAGAGCGTGAACTTCTGTGTACATTGTCTTGAATTACAAAAGCAATTGTGTATGCCTATTCGAATTGGCAATAGGAAAGTCACTACCAAAGATATATTTAAAGTGAAGAGATTGAGCTTTTTCCAATACGGACCTGAGACCCTGATCACATGCAGAACATCAGAATACCACATTAATTAGAAACAGCTTGTAATCAAATAGCTGAATTTCCTGCCACATTGGGATCTTAATATGCAGGACTCAAAAAAAGGATTGCAATTATGTGGTATAAAACCTAGAGTAATAAATATTTCAGAGAGGATATTGAGCTCCCTAGTTCAACCAGTCTGCAAAAAACCAAGGTGAGACCTCTTAAATGGATGGATAACCCCCTGCCCTCCTCATCTGCTCTGAGATTCTTGCACCTCCTTTCTGTGCGCTGGGTGTCCCCCATAAGCAGAGGTTGATGTTGGGCCGATGCCTCGTCTGGGCTGGCTGCTCGTGTTTTCCTTTTTTGCACTGACCTCCAAAATGTGCAGTGTTACACCAGCTCATACATATACAGCATTCCATTTTCATAGTAATTTATTTTTGGCAGTCAGTGTGCAAAAATTCTGAAACCAAATGATTAGCTCAAAAACGCCTGTAATGTGAATATTCAGCAATGGAAAATTTTCCCTGGTCTCCTCCAAGCTGAGGAACGTTGGAAGTCACCATCTTTTTTTCAGTCCTGAATACCACTCAAGGTCTTCTGTCCTTATTTCTGAAGGTCTGCACCTACAGCCCCAAGCAGATTATTATCCCAGTGATGTTTTATTCATTGTAATACTGCCAAATGAAAATTAATTTTTTTGTGTTAATGAGTAGTAATTTAGGCATTCGGAAAAATCCTAACCTACAGAGAAGCAAAAAGGTATTAAGAAAGAAGAGAAATGTGTGCCCCAAGTGAAGGAGTCCCTGTGCTGTGGGTGACAGCTTCTCCAATGATGGGGTCACATCTCCCGTGCACAGGGACACAGGCCAGGGTGCTCCCAGCCCTCCCAGTGCACGAGGATGCTCTACAGCTGTGCCTGCAGCCCTGCTTGTGTCATGGTGCCCGGGGAAAAGCTGCTCCCAGGCACCGTCTGGGTTGTAAAAGTGACTGATACCACTTTTACTGACTCTCCTGGATGTGTTGTGCCGAAGGCACTGAAAATGCACTCTGGGATTAATGTCAATGGTATCTTCTAAATGTGAGAAGTTAATAATTTATTAGTCTGCAGTCAGTCCATGCTCGGAAAGCGACTCTGGAGACCGATATGCACATTGGCATGGAAGTGCACAACATGAGTTCTCTCTTCCTCCTGGCCATGGGGGCTTTGCTCTGGTGTCCGTCTCCCTTTGCAAGACCGGCTCTGATGCTCCTTTATGCACATTTTCTGCTTCCCAAATAATGCTGGCTAAGCCTCAGCTAAATTATTAACTACAGAGCACAATGGCCACTGTTAAATAGGTAGTTTTCTTCCCAGGAGGAATCAGGGCTGCTGCATCCTTAGTCTTCCCTGCAGAAGTCCCCTGTATCAGGAAATGCCGTTGAGACTGGTGTCTCTGCTGCTGGACCTACTGCTTTGCTGAGCCCTACCTGCTACAGTCATTTATATTTTAAATAAAAATTTAAAATGTATCATATGATTCACGACTAAAACCACAGTTTGTCAGAATGCTTATGGGACTCATGAATTTCCATCGATTAAGAAATGGGTGTGAAAGGGTGGTTGCTGCCAGGTGGACCCAATGGGTCTCTTGCTCAGTGGGTTTACTGATGACCAGCTGAAGCCCAGGGAGCACGTGTCTGGGAATGTGCCTCACTCAGAATAGAAATGGGGCAAGGAAACACAGAAATACTGTCGAGATGAAACTGATGCCTCAAGGCAGCAGTAGAAGGTGCAGGTAAAACTGAACATGTGTTCACAATGGAGGTGGTGGCGTGGTGTTCTCTGTGGAGTGGGTTCAAGGTGGGTGTCCACTGAAGAGCAAGATGGAGGAAACCTCCCAAGCATGCTTTCTGTCAGTCAAAACTGCGAGCAGAACAAAAAACATTATATAAAATACATGTGAGTGATTCTCTGTGAAGCCAGAGGGGTAAAGAGAAGAGCTGCCTCGGAGGACTTCTGGCACTACAAGTGCTCCACTTCACATCCCAGACAGCCTGTCTGCAGAAGGCTCTGTGGAAATCTCTTTGAAAAACATCGGTGTCCTTTCCTGTTTGGATCAAATGAGGAAAATGTTCTCACTGAAGTGTTCTGAAATTCATGTAAATGAGCTGAAATGAGGGCTGAGAGATTGTCTCTGGTGTTAGGTGAGACGAGAGCTGCTGAAGACCCTCTCCTGACGCGTGGATGGAGTGCCAGGTTGGTCTAGTTGTTTCTTGAGGACCGGGAAACAGGGGTTTGAACTTAATTTCTGTTCCCTGGTGGCCAGCATTTGTTTAGAAACATTGAGCTTTGAAATAATGAGAGCGTGTGGAAATGGTTCAGAAATACTGAGTTTCTGTGTGCGTGTCAGTGACCAAATATTGAATATACAACAAAACCAAGAAAACTTTGAATGTAGCACATATGACATGCTCAGTGCAGCTGCTCTGCTTCATTAGCAATTGCAAACATTTCATTCATACATTGCCACTAAATAGCTTATTATTACAGAAAAGTGGCCTTCTGCCACCTGCCTTATCAGCAAGGAATGGCTTAATCAGTGTTTCCTGATAGAGGTGCGGTCGTCACCCGTCGCTGGTTGGAAGCTGCCTGCTCTCCCAGCAGCCACCTGCGCCTCTTCCAAGGGCATCAGCAGCAGAGTTGTAGTTCAGCAGCTGATGATGAGAACTCCTCCTTTGCTTTCCTCAGAAAAGCAGGCATGTATTCATCAGTAGGAGTGTTTGCTCAAAGAATAACGTCGTGTAAACGCATGGTGTGATCCTGCCAGCTGGGCTGGGTTGTACAGTCAAACAACTCAAGAACGTGTTTGCTGAGAAAACCCCTTCTGAAAGACGCAGTAAAACTTCTCCTTACAGAAACCGTGCACTTTTGCCAAGCTGCAGCCAGCTTGTTTTCAGGATATGCCAAATATCTGTTCGCAGTCGAGGCAAACATACTGATCTGGTGTCAATAAGTGTCTTGATTCAATTCAGTGTTTGAAAACAGTGTGTTGGCCACAGCCAGACTCATTGGTGTCATCAGTGATGGTTCTTACACAGACTGCTTAAACTGTGCTTTTGTTTTGACATAATTTACAAGATCCCTTTTCATCACTACCAGTAACTGCTTTGAGAAATCTCTGGAGCTGACAGTCACATAGACTTACTGCATTAACTCTTCATGCTGTAAGAAATTGTACTGGATTTTGTTTTCCTACGAAGATATCTGTTGCAGCTTTGTGGGTAACTGCTCTATGTAAAACATGTTTAGGGCTTGAGGATAACTGGCTATAAAATCCTTTTTTTTTACTGTTACGGAAATTCATAGCCATAATTTTCAGTTTCTGCTGGGTTTTGTTACAATTTAGTATTAACGGTGTTTAACTCTTCATTTTAAATTTCCTCTGTCTGTTATCCTTCATGAACATATGTTGCCCTGTGTCTCTGCAGTGAAATTCAGTATAAATTCCCTTGCCAGAACAGCCGTCTCGTAACCAGCTGTTACAGAGCATCATTACTCTGCTCCTGTTTCTTTTCTGAAATAACCCTGCCACAGGATGAAATCAATCTAACAGCGGTTTACCTGCCCCAGGTAGGTAAAATCCACCCGTGGGATTCCAGCTCAGCACCAGGTCAGAGAAGGCTGCTCCTTCCTGCCACTGTCTCGACCTTGTTGTCAGCTCTGGTCACAAAATGCACAAAAATCACACAGGGGACCCTGCGTATGCTCCAAAGGCTTTGGGAGCCACTGGCAAATGCCAGGGAGGATGATCCTGCACCGCTGGGTACATCACAAACTTGGGTGCTCCATCAGGTCACTCTGCTCCAGGGCAGCTCCCTTAGGCAGTGCTTTCTCTACACGTTCACATCCCATTAATGATAATTAAATAATTTCTCATTTTTCTGTGTTTACTCACATGGGTGGAAACTGCCCTGGAACCACCTGGAGCTAAGGAGGACCTGGGCTCTGCCCTCGGTCCTCATCCCTTCCCTGGTGCCAGGACCCACCAGAGACTGCTCAAGGCCACAAGTGAAGGGTAAATTACTGTTCAGGCTAAATACTAGGTGACAGCACATGTTTTGTTCATTTCAAACATAACTATAGGCTTTGATACAGGAATGTTGCTTATAGCTCTCATGAAAGTCTGTTTGCTGCATTAATTCTCCAATGACAGATTAATTTCCTTTCTTTATAATAATTATGGCCATGTGTACTGTTGTTGTATGACTCATTAGGTCTCTCACATATGACACCATGGCTTGCTTTGCAAAAATGCTGAGTGACCTGCAGTCTCCGTTGATTTCAAGCATCTCAAAAGTATTTTAGAAATGTAAACACAAAACTGATTTTTTTTTTCCTCAGTTGAAATAGGAAAGGCAAAAGTCAAGTTAGGAGCTTCTTTTTTGTCTAGCACCTGATTTTGGTACCTATACAGAAATTTAATATTATTAAATTCCTTGACCAGAAAAATAACTGGAGCTGTCCAGCCATCATACTGAATGTGTGTGTGTGTATGTATATATATATATACACATACACAGGTGTCAACCTGAGGCTTTGAAAATGCCCAGGTTGTACTACGGTGTGCTGATTTCTTCATTCCTGCAATCAGATACATACTGTGGATTTATATAAATATTGTATCAAATATTTATACAGAATTTGTTGGAGAAGACTGTCTCTGTGGTTATTGCAGGTTATACAGTACTTCAGTAAATCACAACATGGGATCACATCCCACATTGGTACAGCTTGAATCCAGCCCTGATTTAGACAAGAGAACTGACATTTCCTAGTACAGCCGTGCTCCATTTTCCAGTCTTTATATTCTGAAAAATTGTCTGGGTTAGGTCTTGTCCTGCAAATTGTTATGATGGGAATATTATTCATAGAAATGAATATCTGTGTTGGCATGAATGAGATATCTGTGTTATTATGAACTCCTTAGGAGGACAGGAGTCTGCAAGTTCAGCTGAAATATCAGAGAGCGCATCTTGAACTTTTTGTTCTATGGAAAACAAATGGTTGGTATAAACAAGTAATTGCTGTACTTTATGGAGTAGGCAAATGGCAATATGCAGGATCTGGTCTACATCAACAAATTGCAGTGCACTTGTGTATGTGGAGACATGAGTTTTATTCCTGTCGATGAGAAGCGCTGGCAACGGTAGCACATGGGGCAAAACTCCCGTAAGATTTCCTACAAATCACAGAGACTTTCTCCAGCTCCTGTTCTAGATCCTCGTATTTTTGTTTGCTGTAGCAATTTACGTCACGTGTTGTGAGACTGAGGTGGGGTGGGGAGGGGTGTGTGCAGGTACAGTTACATTTTGCTTTAGTTAGCCTGCTTAAAAATGGGTGAAGCAAGGAATTTGAAATTCATAATAATTAAATGGCATTAGAGCTAGCTTTTAGGAGCTTCAGCATGACTCACTGTGCACAGACTTAAAAGAAACAATAAATGCAATATCATTCATTCCTTCTGCTGTTTTAAATTACATGGGGAAAAAGAATCTCATCTAGAACCTACTGAAGTGAATGGGATGGGATGACTTCATTAATTTAAGGCGATTTTGTTTGTATTTTAGGACCTTACATAAGAGCTGCCTACGTCCTCCCCCTTCCCTGAGCAGTTGGAGGGAAGCTGAATGCATGCTCTCTTAGTGTGTCTCTTCGGTGGATAAGACAAGTGAACAGTTAGTTAATTCATCATTTGACTGCAAAAGGTTGGTGGAATAATTTACTTGGGAAAGACTAATGGGTAACACAACATTGGTTTGTGCCAGAAGCTTTGGCGGGTTACAGATTAATACAGAGGGCATGGTGTTTTCCAGATTTTTCAAAAAGCTGACATTTTGGGATCAGTCTAAAGTAATAGTCTGCCTTTGATCTCTACTTGTCCATAGTAAGAGGTAATTTCTGCAGTTTTTAATGTGTTTTATTTCTCATGCTTAAAGAAAGCCTTTTCAACTCCATGTTTATTGAGTGAGGTTCATTTAAAAAGAGGCTGAGATTAAAACAGAGGAAAAAAACTTCCTGTGTATGATTTTGAGACTATCACAAGCCTGCTGCCGTGAAGGCATAGACTTGCCACCTTAGACCACGTCTCTTCTTGTCCGTATCAGGAACAAAACTTAATAAAGGCGTTAGGGTGTTAGCAGATGATGTATCAAAAGAAAGAGCGCTTCCTGCCCCCACGGCAGCCCCGTGCCTGGTGCCGCAGCCCTGTGCCACGCGTCTGGCTGGCGTTGGGGCCAAAACCAGGGCTCTGCATCTGCCCCTGCAGCTGTGGGGGGGACCCAGCACGTGTGTGGGGATGTTACACTTTACTGGTGTTGCCTTAAATGACTGTGTAGACATAAACCAGTGGTACTAAGGTCCTGGAGCCCGGGCACTGCGGGGCCGTGTGGGTGCCATGGGCTGATGGGGTTGTGCTTCTTTCCTCTGCACCGATCTCTTAGATGCTGAAATTACTGCGGGAAGCATCCTGTCCTCCGGGAATGCTCACAGCCAGGAGAACCGAGCTGCTTTTGAAGCCACAGTTCCTCCTCTCTTTCCCCTAAGGAATTTTGCTTGTGCATTCAGAGCCACAAAAGGGCTGGAGCACTGAATTTCCTTTGATGCAAGAGATATTTATTAGTATTGCTCACATGTAAATAGGCTTCCCTGCTCTTGCCTTTAAGGCAGAGAAGATATTGCTGCCTGAGAGACACAGAGAGAGGATTTGAATGATTTCCACATGAGAAATCCACTTGAATGGTTGTTGATCTGAAAACAAAGCTGGTTTCTAAATTCTGACTGCTTTCCACAAGTTTGCTACTCCTCTGCTCTTATTTCTTCCATTGTCTTTGTAAATACAGATTGACATCCACAAACTTTCTGCCTATTAAAATTGTGCCTTTGTCAGCATCTCTTCCTGCAGGAACTTTGTGTGATAATTTCTAGAAGCTATACTTTGTCTTCCAGAAGTCTAATCTTAGATAATAAACAAACCCAGACAAATGCTTTTTCAATCTGGAAAGGCATAAATATGTACCCTGTACTTGTTAAATTAGGCACTGTATAAATGCTGAGCTTTAAATCATTGTCCTAGTAATTATTGTCATCATTGTCATTATTAGATGACAAGATTTTATTGTTGATAATTTGGAGGCTTTGATACATTTATTTGAACTGACTGCTCCTTTGGCTAAGAATAATTGCTTAAATTCCTCTCATGGGCTTTTGCTTCTATAAAAAGATTGTTGACCTTGAAGCTTCTACTTGATTTTGAATTCTTATTCAAATGCAAATACTAATAACTTACAGAAAAAGATGTAACTTCCTAAGTAGATGTTCCTTTTGAGTGCTGGGGACCTTGTACAGAAAAGTCAGTTTTTGTTTGCATTGTCAGAGATCCCCAGCCTCTCTCTTAATGCCTTTTATTTTTTTTAAAGAGTAGAATGGTAAGGCTTTCTTTTTTATAAATTGATATTGATAGCATTTAAGTTCTTTGACTACTGAAAACCTGCACTGTGTTGTTTGATGGACCTCTTGGTATTTGTGTGGTTTTGTTTGGATCATCATGTTCAGGAAAGGACAGTTCTGTGTACCTCCTGCACTGCTTTTTCTTTCTGCAGTTTTCCAGACCTTTTAGTACTAGAGATGTCTATGTAGTCCTTACAGTAAGCTTTTTCTCTTACCTTTATTTGGTGAAGAGTAAGTGTGGGCTTTTGGTGCTTCTTCAAGAGTAATATTCTCAAAATGATCAAAAGCAAAGGTGAGCCTTGGTTTTACCTAACTAGCTCTCTCAAAAATGAGATTTCAGGGTTTTGAGACAATTTGGTGGTAAGCTAGAGCACCAAAGCAGAGGCGGGGATTTCCCTGCTCTCCCACAGCCTTGCTGGGTAATTTTTGGCAGGTTACATCCACCTCTCTGAGCATTTGTTTCCCCATCTGCACAGAGTTAATAGTGCCAGCTTTCTTGGTGAACCAATTTCAGTTTTGCTGACAACGCAGTGGGCACTTTATTTGTGGTAATTGTGTGTTTAAGTGCCTTGCTCGTTGGAGTCTCACTGAGATACTGAACATGTCCAAGTCCTGCTGTGGCTTCAGCTTCCGTCTCTCCTAACGTTACCCAGAACCTGCTCAGCACTTGTAACTGCTGGCTTGCAGAGGCTGAAGCAGCAGTTTTTCAAGAAAGGTTTGTATGTGGATCTGACTGTTATGGGAGGAGAAAGATTTAGTTTACTTTGTTTTCTGTTTAATTAGTTAAAATTTTGTGGATCCTGAACTGACTGATTGGTGATTTTTGTAAGGACAACTCCAAGAAGCTTGGTTCAAAGACCCCCAAAACAGCTCTGGAGTCTTCTGCAGAGATGTACCACTTTCCTACATGGAAAGTGATAATGCCATGAGCACAGGTGAGAGTCATTGGTGAATAAACCCATAAGGAGAAATGGCTGGATTACAAGAGAAAAGCTTTTATTTACATTGCAAATGATAAGAAGTTGCAGAAGTCTTAAAAAATATGGACATAAGAATTCGAGAATTTATATGCTTATTGAATCACTGTCAGGTGCAGCAGCCTAACAGACATGGTAAACATGATTTTTACTAAAGGATCTCATGGAGGTGTTCAAATAACTAAAACTCAGGTATATTTTTTTGGTAGTGTATTCATCTTGTCCAGTGAGAAGAGTGTTTGAAGGCTTTGCAGCAAACAAGAGAGGTCTGAACAGACAGCTAATGAAAGATTTCTGAAAAATAAGCTCCAAGTTTGCTAAGTGATGTAAACTGTAATGCACCAGGTTGTGGGCACTTCTCTGAGAGAAAAGGGTGTGAAATGAGTGTGTCTGTGCATTTGTGCATATATGTTGGACGGTTCCCAGCTGTGATTATTTCAAGGTGCTTTATTATTTCTGCAAGCACACTTTTGTTTCCCCCTTCTGTAGCTGCTGTTGGAAAGAGGCGATGGCCAGGAGTCTGCTGCAACCGGGCCATTTTGCTATTCACTTCCTAACGTTGTGTTGCATGAAATAGTGTGCATTTGGGTGATGTACCTATTCAGCTGTGGTAATAACAAAGAATGATTTAGGAAATAAATTAAGAAGAAAAAAGAGCAGGATAACAACATATAATGGTGCCAGGCAGTGTAAAAGACTCTGGAGAGCTCCGAAATGTCATGGTTTCATGCAGTGTGCAAATAAGGATGAAATTGAAAATCAGCTATTTTAGGAAAGATAACTCTTAATTTGCATGAAATAATAATCAAATAATTATCAGGCCACCTTAAACAGCAATATTGAAGGTCACTTAACTGCACAGAATTACACAATACAATAAGGTGTACCTGGCATAAATTTTTAAGTGGAAATGTAGTGGGATCGAGTGCACCCTCAGTTCACTGACAACACCGAGCTGTGTGGGCGGTTGACATGCTGCTGAGGGAAGGGATGTGCCATCCAGAGGGCCCTGGGCAGGCTGGAGAGGTGGGCCTGTGTGAGCCTCATGGAGTTCAACAAGGCCAAGGGCAAGGTCCTGCCTATGGGTTGGGGCAATCCCAAGCACAAATCTAGGCTGGGCGAGGAGTGGATTGAGAGCAGCCCTGCAGAGAACTTGGGGGTGTTAGTGGATGGAAAACTGACTGTGAGCCAGCAATGTGCTCACAGCCCAGAAAGCCAACCGTGTCCTGGGCTGCATTGAGAGAGGCGTGGCCAGCAGGTCGAGGGAGAGGATTGTCCCCCTCTACTCCACTCTCATGAAACCCCCCCTGCAGTGCTGTGTCCAGCTCTGGGGGCACCAACATCAGGAGGACACGGACATGCTCAAGTGGGTCCAGAGGAGGCCACAAAGATGATGGGGGGGGCTGGAGCACCTCCCCTGTGAGGACAGGCTGAGAGAGTTGGGGGTGTTCAGCCTGGAGAAGAGAAGGCTCTGGGGAGACCTTGGAGCAGCCTCCCAGTACTTAAAGGGGCTACAGGAAAGGGGGGAGGGACTCTTTATCAGGGGTGTAGGGATAGGATGAGGGGTAACAGTTTTAAACTGACAGAGGGCAGATTTAGGTTAGATGTAAGGAAGAAATTCTTCCCTGTGAGGGTGGTGAGACACTGGCACAGGTTGCCCAGAGAAGCTGTGGCTGCCCCCTCCCTGGAAGGGTTCAAGGCCAGGCTGGACGGGGCTTTGGGCAACCTGGGCTAGTGGAAAGTGTCCCTGCCCATGTCAGGGGGGTGGGACTGGATGATCTTTAAGGTCCCTTCCAATCCAAACCATTCTATGATTCTGTGATAATTACCGATGGGATTTGTTAATTTGTCTTTTAAATAATTACATATATGCTTCTATATAATAACTGACTTTAGTCTGCAAACATCTACAAATCTTTGACTCTCAGATGGCTTTGTAGTACTGAACTCCAAGTCTTAGCCTGAAACTGTTAGAAACTGAGGCAACACATAAATAGAACACAAAGATTTTCAATTGTTTTTAATCAAGCAAGTAAAGATTAACGAGTCCAATGACAAGAAGACTTCTTGTGATGGCTTGTGGACTCTGGTGCATAAAAGGCTAGATGAATTGAAGTCCTCTCATGCATAATTTTAAAATATTTCTTTTGTTTATGAAAAAGAGGACACCTTTTTTCCAGTGAGCTAATAAGGTGTGTTTTGTGAATTGAAGACTGTAGGAGATTGTTTCCAAAGGGCCTTTATTACAATATGTCAGTGATGATCACTGGCTGCTTTGACATTCTCTGCATAGCTCTTGCTTTCCTTTCCATGAAAAGGTTGTAATCTTGGCAGCATGCTAAAAAAATGTGTCTGGTCAAGTATGGTGCAAATTAGTTGAACTTAATGGTCAAAAAGTGGAAGGCCACCTGTTTTAGATGATTTTTAACAGCAGCACTAGCGTGTCAAGCTTCTTAGCTCTGGAATCAAAGCTGAAATAAACAATAAAACAATTCTGTCTGTTTATGTTAAATGACTTAATTTATGTATCCTATATTAGGCTCAGACAGAAATTTGAGTATTAAACAAGTAGTATTAAACCAATAATATGGTCTCTAAACAGTACATTTTTTCATTATTATTCTTCACATCCATGCCTCATATGATCTCTTTTACTGGATTTAATAGCAAATACTCTTAGGTAGTAAGAGGGGTGCAGGTTAATTATTCAGTAGCTACTGCTAAAGAATGCAATGTTTCCACACCTGGTACAAAAAGGCTTCATTTTCTGTCATGTCATTAAACATCCTCACTTAAGAGTCTTGAGAATGAATCATTGCCTCTGATTTAGGATCATCAAAAAGCACATAGTTTCTGCCTTTATTTAATTGACTTGTGATTTAATGTTAATGAAATCCATGTATCTCTGCTCTTATATTTTAAAATGGAACTTGTCTTGGTTGTCTCTAAGTCAGTGGAATCTGCTTGCGGTGCACTGTGATCACTTGTGATCCACTGTGATCTCTGTTGACGGTGATTTCCCCTGAAAATCTCACAGTGCTGAAGTCTACTGAGAGCAGCACGTTGTGGTCTGGACACCACAGGTTGCAGAATAAGATCTATCCCTGTGCAGGCGTTCATCTAGAAACCCTGCATCACTTCAGCTGTTAATGTTTAAAAACCTACATTGGGTTTAGATAGCCAACTAAAGGAAGAGTTACCACGTTAGGTTGAACAACCATCTGCTGCCTGTATGTGCCTGGATACGTGTCTGCTGGGGCTCTGGTGGGATGGAGCTGTGGGGGTCCCACACCCTGGGCAGAAAAGCAATGCTGCAACAGCTCAGTGGTGAGATTTCTTGTGAATGGCTGCTGGTGGACTTTCCTCTTGTCCCCTCTCCCAGCTGTGGCAGGACTGGAGGATGCTGAGGCCAGAACCCATGTACTGCACCTGTAGGGGCTCCTCCTGCTTACACAGTCATTCCTTGCTGGCTTTTGTGTCTGTGTATAAACCTTTCCAATGGTACCTTGCTCTGCATGTCCATACAGGAGCTATGGGGGGCCCTCGCAGCCGTGGGATAGACGAACAGTGAGCCACGAGAAGTTTTCTGTTGCAGATGGGCAATGGAGAATGTGGCAAGGACCTTTAGAGCAAAGAATTTGGAAATCTGGAAGGGAGAGGAGTTATTCCCAGCTCAGAAAAATGAATTAGTAAAGAGACAGTGTAATACAACTTAATAGCAAGGTGTTTGTTTGCCCCATCTCCCATGGGTGAATTGTCCCCCTCAGTCCCACCACAGGGCTTGTTCTGCTGAACCCACTGCTGCCTTGGGTGGCAGGAGGGGCTGTCCTCTGCCTTTCTTACCCCTTTTCTCCTCCTTGTAGAAGCAAAAAATTCAGAGTGACCACACAGGCTGCAGGAGTGCAACGGCGATTTTTTTCCTTGAGGGCCAGGCATTTGTAGCAATGTTTAATTAATAATAATAATAAATCCTCTCAACTCATCTGTCTCCCACAGCTTAGGTGGGCATTATCAGAGAGACAAAAGCAGGGGCACTGGGGTTAATTAACTTGCTCCGGGCTGGTGTTGAGCCAGACAGGATCTTCAGTCAAGAAAACCCCACAGTCAAATGTAAGGAAATTAGAAGTGTTGCAGTCTCCACGGGGGCTATGTAGGCAGCCGCAACAAGGTCACAGAAGGCACAGAAACAGCAAAATGAGAAATGCATGTACAAAGTACAAACAAATGAAGGGGAAAAGAGGAAGAAAAGGTCCAGGGAGGAAGACAGGGGTGTATTGCAGGATTTATCAGAAAACTAACTCTTTTTTGCTCCTTGTCCCCCTCCCCTCCATAAGTGAGGCCAGATCTTCAGGATATGTGGGGCTGCTGGGCATGCACCACCTCCTCCTGCCTCTGGCCTGATGGCAGATAAGCAGCCTGTGTCTATGATAGGGTCTCTTCATTCCAAAATATGTGCAGCAAAGTGTGTATTTAATGTAATCAGCCTCTAGGCTATAGATCAACAGCATTTTCTGCCTTGTGCAGCTTCTCGGATGAGTCATGTTTTGCTCTTCGTTTGGATGTTCGTATCCTCTAAGCCAGTTGATAAATTGTTTTTCCCTAACTCAATTAAGTGTGGTTGTGTTTTCCTGTAGTGCTACAGTTTAATTCACAGCATTGCAGCGAATGTACTGTAATGCTGCTCCTTCTAAGTCATCTGTGCATGTTACAGTTTTGTCTAAAACAGCTACTGCTGTAAAGTGAAATACACATTTGTGCAGAGGAACAAAGGCTTCTTGAGCTGCACCTTTAATAAGACCTCTGAGATCAGTGCATGGAGGATCCTGAATGTCAGAAGATGCGATGCCCATTCACGCTGACATACCTGGGCACCTTGGAGGTTAAGCAATGAGTTGCTCATGATTCAGGTGGGACCTTTTGCTGACACCAATTGTCATGATTCATTATGGTCATGGGCAGTGGAGGCAACTGGCACCGTCTCTAGCTCAGCCCTGTTCAATATACAGCCCCAAACCTCCCATTGCTGTGTCTTGAAAGGATTATGTTACATCAGAGGATGATCTCCATTTTCTCATCTGATATTGCGGCCTCTTTTCTACAGCAAGCTATCATCAAAGTGTAAAATTTGTTCACATTAACATCTGAAGCCCTCTTCCATTTTGGGGGGCTTTGAAAGCTTGGGTGATATATCAATGACCAAATGTAATTGCTTTTTCTAAAATATGACTTTCTAAAAGGAATTCTGACTTGGATGTATATAGTGAATGATTTAATTTATGTAGAGGCAATGGCTCTGAAAAAGGAGGAGGAAGAGAAGTTGTGATATGGAGGCTGAATTCATCTTAAGTTATGAATAATAGATGACTCACTTGGGAATACTTTTTGCTAGATTTAAATTAAGTCTCATCAAATACATGATAATTGGATATATTTATAAACCTGCAAAGCCTACTCAAGGGGATTTTAGTAATATTGTCAATACTACAGGTTAACCATAAAACTAGTCAGAATTAATTATTGCAAGCAGTTGTACCTGGCTGCAATGGTAATTCATTATAGTAATCCCAGGAAACTGAGGTTTTAACAGTCTGTCTTCTCATTCTGGATTTGGCTTCTAAATTGTCTTACAGAAATCAGGAAGGTCTTCTTGACTCAGTAAAGTAAAGGCGCCTTCTCATCAGCCTGGTTCAAAGTACTTTTAGGAACTTTTGTCAAAATAGTGTTGTGGTTTGCCAGGCACTCCAGAACAGTCAAGTTGTTAATGACTGATGAAACTGGCTTCCTATGGACTGCTATGTCCCAGCTAGGTCTTCTGAAGTCTGAGTGATTTGATATTTTTCACGTATTCAGGACATTTGTATACCTAACAGTGATCCTGTCTGATCTTGTTTGTGTTTTACACTGGCTGTACAAGCGAGGGCTCTGTCCTTCAGATGGCCAGATATTTCTTATGGCACCTGCAGGAGCTCTGAGGATGTGAAGGGAAATTTGAGGGAGCTGGCCAACAAATTCAAATCTTTTTGTTCTCTTGGTCAGAGGAAAGCATTGATCTGAAAACTTTTCAGTCTTCTGCTCCTGCCACGCACAAACTGCTGTGGTGTTAGCAAGGCTCTTGCAAGATGAGAGAGAACAAAAGATTGATCTCAGATTGCAACCTCAAGAAGTCATCCTTTTACCCTAACATTCTGTGTCAGGTTGTCTAGAGTTTCTTCTTCACTAAGTGGTATAAGCTGTCTCACCTTCTGCCCCTCTGTTGTTTTTTTACAGGAGAATAGAGTTATGGATATTTCAATGTGGTCTACAACCCTCTAGTTCTGTTGAGTTAACCTGGCCTCTCCAGGTCCTATTTGCCTCATCTATATGCAGTAAGGCACTTCTCCATTGCTTTAAAGGCTGTAGCATTCTCTACTGATGAAAATAGTTAGATTTTTTTTTTTTTCCTACAAATTATCAGGTCATTTAAAAAAATGAGCTCATTTTAATCTAATTCTGCATGTGCAACTGTATGGAGAGTTATTTTCAGCTCCAGTAGTTGCAGTTTGCAATTATTATGCTTCTTTTAAGAAAAGAAAGTAACAGCTCTATATTTTATGTGAATTACTGGTGATCTTTCAGAGCAACTTGTGTTTATGTTAAGTAATAAAAAAAATAAGAGGCCAAAGGGATAGTAATGTGGACTTGAAAAAGCACAGAGAAAGTACGAACATATGTAAAGATTACTAAAATATTAACAATTGACCACTTAGGCATGAATATTTTAATTAAAAAACATATAATTCTTATTGAAGTGAAATCAACAATTCCTAACTAACCATGGCTTCTGATCGTAAAAAGGCAACATTTTTATTTCATTTACTTAATTGCTGTGATTCATGTGTGCATTCAGACATGTCTGCAACCCATCTCCTGCATCTCTCATATTGGTCATGAATTTGAAGGGGAGCGTAAAGAAGTGCCTCAAGTACCTTAATTAATTCCCAGCAGGAATGTGGATGTAGGGGTGCAGTATTTTCATCTGTGTTTGCACCCACATTTTGAGTATTTTTTGAGTACAAGATGCCAGTTTGTGTGTCTAGTCCAAATGCTGCTAGTAGGCATGGCTGAAGGTCATGTCCCATTTCAATATGCTTTTAAATTTGATGCTTAATTTGTGCATTTCCATGGAACTTGTGACCAATTTGAACGCTTCATATTCAGTAGCATTTTGCCAGTTTGTTTACTGGGAAAAAGCTTGTAACTAGAATATGTGCTTAAGGCTGTCTTAGATTTCACATTTATTTATATTAAAAGGCATAAATCAACTTTTCTGTTCCTTGTATGAGGAAGTTCCACCAGCAATTTTTTTGTATCAGAGTTTTAATCAGATACATTATTGACCTCGGAAGTGTTGCTTGGGCCATGGAGCCAGGTGTGCCGCACGTGTGGCAGCGTGCACACATGTGGAGGAGTGGGGGCTGGGTGAGCCTGTGGATAATCTCATGTGAGGAGGGATGGATTTTACACTGCTCAGTTATGCTCTATGCTCAAAAAGAGTTTAACTATGAATCTGCTTCCCATACTGTGCTAGCATGGAGCTTTCACCGTTTCTAGTTGTCCTCTGCTCCTCTGTCCTGGGGGCTGATGCTGGAGCAGGGGTGTGTATGTGCTTCTCAACTATTATTTGTTATCCAAAAAAGAAGCAAGTGTCAGCTTCTGTTAATACCTCCATCTGCAGCCATTCCCACGTACATATAAGTATTAGCAAGAACCTCAGACCCCAATTTTATAGATATCTTATGCAAACGGGTAGACAACTTCCCCTGCCAGCTGCACAACAGAGGCATCCCCAGAGCAGCAGTGCTCCCCAGCCGGGGTGAGTCAGCACCTCCAAATGCTGAATAATGCTCCTCCAAATGAGCCATGCTGCGTTCATGCTGTAGAGAAACCTCTGGAGCATTTGGCCTAAGCTGTTGTAACATTCTCTTGCAAAAACAGTTGCTGTGTTGCTTTGCCTTCCTCTCCCCAGCACTGGGAATGGAGAGAGAGAGGAGAGTGAATGCAAGGAATTACGATGCTTGGCAAGAGGGAGAATGAGACTGAAAAGGCTTGGGAGATTTGAGACCGCCACTGGAGGAACTGAATGCTGAAACCGGGGGTAGTAAATACTTCTGGTCTCTTTGATGAGATTTAAGATTTACTGAAGAGGATTTTTTACAATGTTTTCTGTGTTAGTAAGCCAAAGATTTTTGATACAGAAGAGGTACTTTCAGAAATTTAATACAGATTGTCAACAATCTGTCTAGCGTTTAACAAAGGGAGCAGGTTAATCCAGTAAGTGTGAGACAGGAATACGTGATAAAAAGCATCAGTACCTGAGGGAGCGATGCAATGCAGCAACGGGGAGCAGAAGAAGCAGAGAAAGGCTTTTCTACAGCTTTGCACAGGGATTTCAGGTTTTGCCGAACCCAGTGTAGAGCACATGCCTGTAACCCTGTGCCTCTCTCCATTGCCTGGTTTGAATTTATGTCACTGAACTTGACCCTTGTTGGCGTATTCTGGTGTAAATCAGGAGGGACACTGGACAACTCAGAGTTCTCTGTAAGGTGTGAGTGGGTTTCAGGATGGTGCTGGGTTTGGATCACCATGTTGCTGCCTGCAGACATCCAAACCCCGCGGGTATGTGTGTGCACATATAAAACAAACCCTTTTCCTTCTCCCTGTGGCTGGGGGCTGCAGGCCTGGGTGGTGCAGGGGATGTGCTGCTGTGGCCACCGAGCAGGGATGCAGTGCCCACATCTGGGGTATGGTTTTAGGTACCGTTAAGCTGTGATACCCACTTCACCTCCCAAGAACTTGACAGCACATGGGTCTGCGCTGAAAAGTGCCTTATTCTTATTTCAGCATCTGCAACCTGAAAATTCAATATCCACCCATTTTAGCAATAATTAAGTTTATTTTTCCCCCACCTAATCCCTGCTGTGGAAGATGAGTCTTGCAAGGGGCAGGTCAGAGTTTAGAGCAACAGGACCTGACAGTAGGCTGGAGCGGCATCCTAAAAATGTGTTACTAAATGAGAGGGCACACTATAGGTGTGATCCTGAATGGCACCACTCATTTGAGACCTCTTAATATACTAGAAGTAAGTATTAGTACAAATGAGATTCAGAGCTGATGGTTTCTTAATTAGATTTTAGCATTCCGTTGTTAATTAATTTACTGAAATGTTTCAGGATGTTTTCCCACACCGCATCCCTCTCCCCCCTCGCTCCTCCCTGAGGAGCAGCCGACAGCAGTGAGATGTAGTGCAAATTAATCTTTACAACTGCCACATGTCATTTCACCGTTTGAGTAAAAGGAACAATGATGGAATAAGTGTTCTCTACAAATTCTAAAATGACTGAACATCTTTCTTAACAAATGAATACCAAAGTTTAAATAACCATGTCAAAATATCCTTTTGAAAAATTTCTGATTTTGTTGCCTAATTGTTGTAATTTAGTGTAATTTCCTTCTGAGAAACTGCACTATTTGTGAGACCATAAAAGATCCCAAAGGTATGACTTGATTTCTGCAGATGTGGAAGTTTTCTTACAATGGAGGCAATCTAGGAGGTTTTTGTCACCAGCTGAGAGCTCATCCTGAAATCTCTTACCTCGATAAAATCTGCAAATCTGCTCCCCACTGGTGTTCATGCCATTTAGTGTGTATTACAGAAAAAAAGAGTTGTCTTGATTATAAATATGTCACTTTGCTGATAAACATAATTGAGTTATCTTCAGGGTGGCAGGACTCTGAAGTGCTGCTGGCCGGGCTGGGTGGTCGCTGTGGACCTTTCCCAGCTCTGTGGGAGGGTGGCAGGGTTACAGACAAACCTGATCTTTTAACCTCATCAGGACAAAGTTTTGGTTTTGCATCATGGTGGCAAAGTGCCAGTACGTGACTTGTTAAGAATAGTGCCCATGACTAAGAAAGTCCACCATTGTGTGCAGGGAGGCATGACAGAGCATCACAGATGGGTTTTGTGCTAAAGCCTGCAGGACTCCATTAGCTTACTCTGCTTTTTCCCCCCCTGTTCCATACTGTTTTTTCTGTGGTTTGGGTTAATGTTCTTTCCAGCACAGAAGCCATCTCAGAACGTCCTCCCTTGCATCCCTCTCTCCAGAACAGGCTGGCACCCTGAGCTGCACCACCCTGGGTGCTGGAGAGAGCCAGGATTGTGCTCCTCTAAATGAAGCAGACAACATTCACACCGCACCTCCCTGGCAGGCAGCAGAGGCTCAGAGCACCTTTCAGAGATGACCGGTTAAATGAATTGGAATTTAAAAATTGCATGAACACCTCTTTATATGATAAAGTGCAATGGCTAAAGTGTTTCCAGTAAGTAATTTTCCCAGATTTTCTGAGATGATCTCTGAAAAGACACTATTCGTTGCCCTCATTATGCCAATTCCAGCTGAAAATCAAGGTCAAAAATCAAGGCCACGTACTCCACTGTATGAATGTGAAGGGAAATTTTTAAGGACCCTTTAAACTGTGTAAATTCCTGCTGAATTACCTGATGCGGTGCCTGGGATTGAAATTAGAGGGCATTAAAAATACGTTCCTTGAAACTCATGTCCTATTTGATTTGTGCATGTCCTCTTAGGCATGTGACAAAGAGTTTCCAGGAAAACAGCTCATACACTCATAAAACTAGTAGAGTTTATTCTTCTGAGCTCTCCTTCCTTACCAGAAATTCTTGTGATAAGGGGAAAACCACCAGATGACACAACCCTTATCTTTTGGGGAGCTGAAGGACACTATTCTTCTTGTATTAGAGGGTGGTAATGATGAGGAGGAGCATGGAGAGAAGGACAGAGGACCCTTGAAGGTACCCAGTTAGTTATGTTTGATCTGGAATTGGCGGTAACACAGCCGAAGGACAGACCTTGCTTTGAGGCTGAAGCAGAAAAGGCAAAAGTTGAAGATGTTAAAACACCAGGGTGCCATTCTCTGAGACTTCAAGTGGTGTGGGATTTAGGAGTCTTTGGTGTAAGGATTGACCTGGAATCACAAATGCAGGGGAAGGAGAAAGCTTCAGCAGTCCAGTGCTATGATAAGTGAAACATTTTAGATCTGAGTTCTGGTGACCTGCAATTTTTAATAATTTTTATTTTAAATTAATTTTTAAAATGCCACCATTTTACTGCAGGAGGAAGAACAAGAGAAAGGAAAACCTCAAGTCATGTAGCCAGCTGTGGTCCAGGATGACAGTGTATAAGGAATAAGCAATTTGTGGAATCCTAAATGGAGAACTCTTGGGGAGGGGCAAGAAAAATGCCAAAAGGCAGAGTGCTTTAGGCAAAGTAGATAATTGAGCTGCGATGGATATGTGATTTTTTTTCCTTATGTATCCAGGCAACTATTTGCTTTAGATGTAATGACTCTTATAAATCACAGAATGAAGTTTCTAACCCCAACACATGTCTGGAACATAGCTGTTGATGCTATCCAGCTAATAAAGCATATTTCTTGACAAAAACCTATCACTGTGCCATTCGCCCTGGTGACGTGATTACAGCTTATGCAGGGCATCATTTAGGACATCTTCGAGCAGCTGTAGTCCTGGGTCTAGAAACAGCAAAAAGCTGAAGGAACCATATGACATATTACAAACAAATGATGTCATCTAACCTGTGAATATCTGAATGGTACACCAAGATTTGCAGTATGATGGCCTGAGCTGATTCCCCTCTCTCCCATTGCTTTGGTTTGGGCTACCATTCCTCCTGAGTGGATGAGAAACCCATGGCCAGGGCCAGGCTGAGAGAGAGATGCAGTCTTGTGAGACTTGAAGATGAAGATTGGGGGAAAAACAAATTTCCACTTCTGAAGTTGTGTATTTTATACTATTATCTAGCCCCAACTTTTAGATCTGCATTATTTTTTGGTTTACTGGATTGCTGTTTGGCTTTGTGGGAACTATGACCACAAAACAATGAATCGTCAAATGGTGCTGAAATTTTGGTAGGGTTGTCTGAATGTAAGGATTTCAAAGTTTAGTATTTGGTGATATACTCTGCCTGAATTTAAAAGACAATGGCATGCACTATGGTTATTTGAAAAAAAAATTGCTGTTTTTTCTTTTGTGTGTGAGAAATGAGCTACTCATTGAAAGAAGAGCTCATTTCATATTGCTACATGTGTTTCATGCATATTCACAAAGAAGCAGTTTTGAAAAACGTACTGCTGTGCTTTTGCTGCTGGAGGTAGAGGGGAATATTAAAAATCCCATTTTTTCCTACTGTTTCACTACTGCTGCTGTGTAAACACCGAGTGTTTTCTGTCCTGTTGGGATTAACTGATGTTTGTTGAAGGTGGAAGAGGTGTTTTTAGAAAACAGATGGTTTTGTACTGTTTGTTTCCCCCAGGAACTTGTGAAATGGAAGCTGACTTAAAATTATTCTCTGTAATTGTTACTATTGGCTCTAATGAAAAAGACCCCAATGCTGAGAGTCTGTGCAACAGGTACTCATTCACCTCGGTCCTCTCCACCACACGGCAGCTTCAGATAAAACACCTGCATGCTGCACTAAGCTTGTGCTGTACCATAAAATGATAAGTACTGTGAAAAAATTGTATGTTAAGACTTTAGATTCATCACCCAATTTTGGGGGTATTTTTGACCTTTTATTCTGGGCTTTGGTGGGGACAATAATATCACCTTACTACACAGAGTGGTTGTGCAAATAAATGTAGTATTGGCAAATGAAATAGATGATGTCATGATCAGTGCCATAGGAAAAGGTCCGTAGGGAAATTACTAATTCAGAGCGTGGCTAGAACAACCTGTACCATAAGGAAAGCTCTGGAGCAGGTGCTGAGCTGCAGGGATGGAGCAGGACTTTGCATATCTGCTTATTCTGCTGCACTCGGCTGTCTTCGATTTTCAGTCTCCAGGTGAGCTGATTATTGCAGACACAAATGGCAACAGGATTGTCCAGGCTGCAGTCAATGAGTTAAGAGCACGTTTTGAATTTTAGTACCCCAAAGCTTAGTGTTTAACTCACTGTAGAGCTCAGAGGAAAAGCTTCAGAGCTCTGTCAACTGATGTGCATCCAGCTGCTCACTGAAGTCATTAGGTGTTTCTTGGAGTTATCAAGAGGTAAGTAGACATGTGAGATTATGAACAAAAAGGCCCTTTGTTAACATATTTTTAGCAAAGTATTGAAAATATCCAAAGTTTAAGGAAAAAGAAACTCTTTTGCACCTAAATTCCAATGACCTAGAAGGGGAAAAGCCCCTATTTGCTGTTTATTTTAATTGTCAAGACACATGGATGGTGATGTCTGGGTTACCACTGATGTGAAGAACGCACAAATCTCAGCCCAGCATTTTCAATTCCAGTACAAATAATGAAGAAAGCAAAAAATAAAATTCCAGCTTCAGAAGAGAACACACCAAATGCCTCCTCTGTTGTATGTTAGTTTAGTTCTGCCATCCGAAACGACACCTCCTCCTGCAGAGAGAATTTGAGAAATGCTAAACATATCAGTACTGGGAGAAAAAAAAAAAAAAAAGAAAAAGAAATCGTTAACATAATGATAGCCATCACACCAGAGCGAGGAAAAGTTCAGAGAACTGCATAACTGTTTTTCCAGCTTTCAGAAATGTCTTGCTGTTACAGATGAAAAAAAAGAGCTTCTTGGAGGCTGATGGGGTTTGGATTGTCCCTGGGGATTTATTTGATGTATGATCTGACTGGGAGTAGTCAGGTAGAGAGAAATGCTTTAGATTTTGAGCACAGTGGACCATAGCCCAATAATTCATGAGAAGTTTAACCGTAATGGGAGCTGGGAAGTTACAGGAGCGGGATGTGGTGGGATATCTGTGGGTCTTGCATGTTTTGCTTTCAGAACGTGGAGTGTACCTGTGCTGCCCATCAGGCCATCATTCCCTCTGTTACTGGAAGAGGTCTGTGGTCTGCAGGACACCCTCCTCACCTCCCCCTGCGACTTGTCTTGCTGACACACAGATCTTCTCCCCAGGTGTGATCACCATCCCTGGCCAGCATTTCATGGTCAACCTGCGGTGACACTGGATGAGTCCTGCCCACGGCTGTAACTGTGCTGCAAGGGGTCAGTGAGCTCTTGCCAATGGCAAGAGGAGGCAGAAAGCCTGCATTAATTGATGTGTTGTAGCTTGGCAGCTTCAATATCAATTATCAGGACTGTAATGCAATATTCTTTTTATTTTCCTTACTTTTCCTGAAAGCTGAGCATGGGCCATGAAGATTTGCTGCCACATTATAGGTTGAAGAGTTGATTAACAAAATAAACCAAGCTGAACAAGTAGATTTTATCACCATACTTGGTCTGGTATTAACATGGCCACAAAGACTTGAGAGGTGTCATGCTGTTACATGAAGGTGGCACCCACCTGGGGAGAAGGTCCCCAGTACCCCCCCATTCCCACCAGAGCCAGTGGGGAGGGATGCAAACCCCACAGCAACCCATGGTCATCTCCCTTTCTGCAAGGGAAAGGCATGGCCCAGCTCTATAACTCTCTGTGTTAGGGTAACAACTTAATCTAGCTCGGCATTGCCCTTGGACTTATTCCTAAAATTTGTAAGAAAACTTCTTGAATGAGGATTAATATGTGACAATTTTATGTGTATGCAGAAGTATTATCACCCATAAACAATTAGGAAGCTAAGTGTTTACGTGATTAGCTGATTTGTGGATGCTGTCTGTCAACAAAGTGTTGTTATTAGCTCTCAGACAGTTCAACACAGTTCTGATTTCATTTGCAGGGAAGTTAATAATGGATTGTCACTTCTGTTTAAACAACGAAGTCTTCAAGGCATGGATATATTTATGCTACATATATATCCTCATAGTGCAGGAAACATGTCCTGTCTGAGATTGCAGGGACTGTTTCAGAGATATGACTGAAAACCAGATTAAAGGGAAATATTTTCACAGGATTATTGAGCAAGAAATTAAAGGTTTTAGAATTGCTTGGATGTTTCCTTTTTCAAGTGAGTTTGCTAGGAAAGTGATGGAAAAGAATGCAAAATTCTCCCTTCATTATGAAGAAAAGTATAATGTATTTTAAAGTACAGTAAGTAAAGTGTATTCAGGTTATTCTGACTTTCCGATACAATGCGCGTAGACTGGAGAGCCAGTCACGTGGCGGTTTAGTATTGTACGTGGTTGTACTAGACCTATTGCAAAATTTAGAGCATTTGTATTTCTGTGATCAAATAAGATTACATTTTTAGAAGCTTTCTCTTGAGTACTGTGTTTAGGCAGTAAGTACTTCACTTCTGGTTTAGTTATGAGTCTTTCTAATTGCATTCCCTTGGCAGTAGGTAGGATGAAATCAACAGTGACAGCATGTAATGCTCCTGATGTCATTCTGCAAGAGAAGTGCAGCTCATGTGTCCTGGGGAAGTCAAGCTCTGAGTCGCTGGAGCTTCTTGCCAGTTGATACGAACCAAACAAGGCCATCATGGGCAGGATGGCCGCTTCAGACCCTTTTCAGACCTATTCTTGTATCTTCTTTTCCCAGCACACTCCTGAACATTATTTTCTCTTTTACTATGTTATTCTTGATCCTTGGGGACCTTTTTTGGGCTCTGACATCAAAATAATGAACAGCTAGGACACTGTCAGTGTGCATGCAGCAAGGGTCCTCAACGGCTGGATGGTGCAGTGCAGATGACAGGCACACTGCACAATTTCTGCCTCAGAGCAGTTACTGAATGAGCTAGCCCTGAGCAGATGTGCTCCGAAAGCTCCTTTCTTCCACACTTTAGCATGTCCCAGAAAACCTCCTGAGGCATGAGTTGTACTGTGAAGATCTCTTACTGTGAAACACATATATTAGCCCATGGTTAGGTCTAATTCCAACATCCTTGCCTCAGTCACACCCACATAAACCAGACTCAATCTTTTCCTGAGTAATTCAAATATCTCCATGTTCTGTTTTGCACTTGGAAAATGCAAGCCCTTCCCGCAGGCTCAGTCCCCTCTCTGTGCTCACATCCCATGGAGCTGCTGCAGTTGCAGGGGCAGGAGCACTCATCTGGCCACTGTCAGGGCATCAGCAGCACAGCCCTCACCTCAGCGGGGAAAGAAAAGCTGCAAATCTCGTAAGGGACAGAAATAGCCGGTGAGTGAAAAATGGTCTTAGAATAAATCCTAAAACCAACTCAGATTTGGTTACACAGCTGAGAAGATATTTTCTGAAGATCTCTTTGTTTGATGTGTTTTCCCGCTGTGGTTTGCTGCCTGTCTGATTGCTGGAGGTGTTGCCTGACGTGGGTGTTCAGCAGCAGTTACTGCCCTTGCGACCCCCCCCCCCCCCACCCCGTGTCCTTCTACAGAACATTCTTAGGAGCGCGGACCTCTGCAGAAAGGTGGCTTCTGTTATTAAATCATTGTCCCTCTGTTTGGCTCAAGGACCGTATATTAGCCAGATACAATTGTGTGATTTAGACATGAAATGGCAATGCTGCTATCACATTGCTAAAAGAATCCTTTTTATTTAAATGAAATAATACTCTTTTCCAAGAATTTTTTGCTTGGAGAAAACAATAATTATAAATCTATTCTGATATTCAGCTAGGTTTATCTTACTCCTCTCCCATTTCATCAGAGCAAGGATCTACAAAGCTCACTAGCTGCACTTATTTGCTCACAAATACAAAGATGGTGCATGACAGTAATTAAATTTTTACTTCCAACTAATTTAATTTGTTAGCAAAATAGGGAGAAAGGCTTTATTGCAAATGGAAAGAGGCAGCTTCTTACACCTGACTTTACTCATACTTGACTAACTGCTTCATCAGAACATAGGCAAGTCTGGTGACAGATCATTAATTTTCATGGATGTATCTGGGAAGCCAAGTATTAGTAGAAGGCTGGTCTGCCAAAACCGGCATAAACGTATTAATGCTTATTAAAACTAAGCTGTAAGTCTGTTTTCATGCCGCCTCCCTCATGTTATGGATTAATTGCTTAAATGTATTAAGACAGCAAATACAAAAAGAGATTACTTTGTGTTTTATCAAAGAGTAGAAAAGGAAGGGGCTTTCTACTTGAAGACCGATCCCTCTGGAATGGGTAATGTCTCTTAGAAAGTGTGACTACTAATGAAGGTGGATGTTACGTCTAGGCAAAAGCAATTACATGTTGCATCATTTGGTCTCCATTATCAAGGTATGTTTATGCCCTTGCAATTCAAGTTCATTTCAGTAAAATGCTTTCTTTATTTGTACTAAAAAATATATAGCACTGGCTAGTGAAGTGGCAAGGACTTTTTATCGTATAGAATCTGACAACCCTGCTAAAGGTAACATTTGTTTGCACAATTCTAGCTGCACACACTGCAAGTGCTGCCGTAGCCCAGCAGCTGAGCTGCACACATGAGCCTTGCGACGGCCGAGAGCCGCATCCCTCCTCCCGCACCCTGTGCCTCGGGATGGTGCAGGCACCACGGCCCTCCAGGTTATTGCCTTTTATGATTGATGCTGGCTTAAACTTCTGCTGGACATGTGATAACTTACGATAGATCAGAAACAGAAATTTATTTAGCAATGTACACAGCATTTATTTTCTTCAGCTATCAGGTCATTAGTGGCCTTGCTTGTTACTTTTATTGCAAAACTATTATTGCAAGCTGTGGAAATCCGTGCTTGCACAGTTGCTCAGTGCAACCATTTTCTGCAGTGAACGGCATCCTTCCTCTTTTTACCTGTTGATAATAACATTTTTATTTCAGTCTGTAACCATTTTTTCTTTGCCTTTATTTCTTGCATCTACAAGAACCCACTTCAATTGCCAATAAACCCCTCAGTCAGTAGTGTTGGAAACATTATTTTCACAGAAGAAAATATTCTGCCCAAACCTGTCATAAAATTAGGACAGATGCATTGTTTTTTGAAATACACAGACATGAAATTTGATGGCAGCATTTCAAGCTTCATTCATCTCTTTCCAGGCTCTGATAAAGTGGCATTAATGGAAAATGTTTTCCGAGAAGAAATTCTGTTACGTGTTTCAGTGGGAGCAGTATTACAGCATGGTAACAGGAGGCACAAGAAGAAGAAGAAAATGACATTATTTCATGCTCTGTACATGCCAGCTGAGGAGACTGAATGAGGCTGTTTAATGTGAAGCACAAGAAATACAGAGTATTTCCCAGTATTTTTTACATGTCTTCTAATAGCCTGTCAAATCATGCGATTTGTATGTGCCTTGTCACACACTCACACATACACATCCTAAAAAGCTTACAGTTTTTTGAAGTTCCTTGATTTAGACATAGGATATGAAGACCAGAAGAGGAAAATGCAGATCACTGGGGATTCAGCAGGGTGAGAGGTTGCATCATTTCAGAAGTCAATGCAAACTATAAACTCATGTAGAAGCTAATAGGCTTTGAGGGCTCTTGACAATGTACGAGTGGTTTAAGCACTTCACAAGATTGGTCCCAGAATTGTTGTAAGATTATATATGATATAAGCAAATCTGCCTCCCCCCAAAGACTAAAACCGAAGACTGGCAGTAGTAAACATAATTATGTTCACTGTTCTGCAGCTTCACAAAAGAATTTGTTGATTTCCAGAGTGACTAAATTGATTTTATACATTTCTGAGCACATAAAATAGCAATTAGTCAATGCTGTATACTGGATTTTTGACAGGTATAAGATTATAGTGCCAATTATTTTATGGAAGTCAATGAACAACAGCCATTTCAAACAGCAGAGGTTTCAGAACAATCTTTAAGACAGTGGTGGCAGTAGAAATATGCCAGTTCACTAAATGTTTTAAAGGTATAACTAGTTTCCAATAAAACTGAATAAAAATGTTTGTTATGTTTTTCTGCCAAGTGCCTGGTACAATTTTTATTATAAAATTGGCCACTTCTTTACTGACACATATGAACATTTATTAAATCTTAACCATTTAAAAGTGATGTAGTAGCAGCTGAGGTCTCTTTGGTCTTCACACTTCCTGGAGGCATAATGGAAAGAGTATTGAGCTTTCTTTTTACAGGAAATAAATTTGTATCACCTGACCACAGAAAATCTCTATCCATTTGTAGCACTTATGTGGTCCTCAGGTAGCTGAAACACAACATTTTACGCCAAGGTAAGTGAAATTTCACACCTCTGAAAAGGTTGGTGACTGCATAAAGATTTGGTCTAATTATTTCATATATCTACTTGTCAAATGAGAAAATGACAAGTTCAACAAGCTCTGCAACTTGCCCCTGCTACTTGCTTGACTTGGGTTGTTGGTGAAAGACAGGTTATTAGCTATGCTCTGTTATTCAAGAGAAGATAGCATTTTTAAAACAGAAATGCATTATATAGGAAGCTTCTGAACTTATACACCTCTCACTATAACAGTTACATCAATTACAGTAATTTTGAAAATTGCATATTTCAGAGATTGCCTTCCAAGTTTGCTGCTCTGAAAGCAGGATTTTAAAGGAACACTATGTTCTTCATTGGTGATATTCTTGTCCTAATAAAAGCACGCAAATAATAGAAACTTGTTATAAACATGATTCCCATATAATTTGAAAGCCAGGCTGAAGCAAATAGCTTTTATTACTCATGGGGAAGTGATACACAATTGGTCGTGATGAGTACAGCAGGAGACGATTTCAGAAAAAGCACTGGAGGAAGCTCCCGGGATCTCTCTGCTGTGAAGCTGTCCATGTAAACGTCACTGAAAATTCCCTGCACTGAGGTAACTCCAAAGTGGGAAGGAAAATCCTACCGTAGTCATGGGATGTCTTTCTCTTAAATAGAGGGGGAAAACTGTAGGTGGTATTCCAGTGTTCTTTAAAGATTGTATTGCTCAGGACATGAATTACTCAATATTTGTGGCAGCCAGCCCTCATCTGCCTATTTTTGCCCCTGGGATTATGGTTTGCACAGGTAGGTGCCCAGCAGAAGGTGGATCTGGCTCTCACATGAAGCATGAGGTGGGTGTAATTTTCTCTTTACTGGTCTTGAAGGGGGATGGAGCATGTTCTTACCCTTTTTCCTCCCCAGCCAAACTCCAAAAGCACGTGTATGCGGGTTGTGTGGCAAAATGGGAACCACCAGAGGAAGGAGGGACTTGAGAAGGCTCCATTGCTCTATGTGCATCAGGCTCCCTCAGCCGCAGGGAAGGTGCTGGGTGCAGGTCCTGGCTCCCAAGCGAGACCAGCTCAGCTGAGAAATGACAGGGAGCAAGAAGGGAGTCAGCCATCTCCACTTTACTCCCTGAGATAACGCTCACCCCTGTGATTCCTTTTTGGCTTAATATCAAAGATTAAACAGGTACTACCTCAAACTATATTTGATGTCTTTTTTAAAGGATTTTTTTCCCCCCTCAGAATATCCTCTGTTGACTATTATCGGTGTTAGAAATATTCAGACTGATGCAGTACAAATGCTCCTAACTGAAATATTTTATAAAACTAGTATTAGAAAATCATATATCATACAAACAGATAATTAGTTATGTGGTCCTCAATAATCTGTGTTTTTTCCATTCTTAATGTAAAATACATTTGCTATTATGTTTTCTAATTTAATCTTAAACGTTTTAAGTGAGGAGGTTATTATCTCTTTGCTGACTCTGAATACTCCTCTATCACTGTTTTATTATCTATTCTCATATTTTTCCAGGTAAAATACTCAATTAGCACACGTCTTCCACCATCTCCTTTTCTAGCGCTTTAGAAATCACCGTTTAACCTTTGCAAACCTTCCTTCATTTCCACTCATTCTCAGCAACACTTTGCAGTGTTTCTCAGATCTCTATTATTGTAGCTCTTCTATGGAATAACATCTTCTGTCAGAGGCTCCAGGTGATACATGTACACTGCTGTGGTGGTGGTGATCTGAGTGATACGTGAAGGTGCACGAAGTTCATAGAAATTATATGCTGGGGGACACCAGTTGAGACACAATTAGCATTCCCTGTGCTCTAGCAAAGCTTGATGTAATGATGATTTTTCCTCATGCTTAGGTGTTTTTATTGTGATGCCACCTGAAACAGAAAAGATCACGTCGCCAACATAAGTTTACGAGCCTGTTCAAGCAAACCACGATCCAGGTGTACATCTGCTTCGGGATATGTATTTTAGTTACTGGTGCATACACCAGTTTTAATTTGAAAGCAGGTCTTCCCTTCCTAACATAGCTTTAATTAAATAGCAATTCTATTTCTTAGCTTTGTGAGATAGGGATTAAAGGTTGGAGAAATGATTTGGCAAATATCTGTGGAAAAAATACAGAACACCACTTTTTAATTAATCATTTATCTCCTAAGGTTAAGTTTGGTTTTACAGGTATAACTGTTAAAAAGTAGAGTATTTCATTGCCTTTAAAAGTTTCAGAATTTGTTAGTGAAGCTTTGACAGCTCAGGATTGAAATACCCTGCTAATGGCATCATTTCTTTTTTGCAAACAAATGAGGACATTAGAGGCATGATTTATCATTACTCCAGAGAGTTTTCCTAGTTGGTATTTCTAACCACTTTGCTTGATTTTTATAAACTTCATTAGGTTATAATCAATGCATGTGTGAAGCTGAGGGAGAAGAGATGTATGATTTCTTATTCTTAACTGTCATAGTAAGTGTTTATTAAGGCAAACTTTTCCTGAGAAGGCATTATGAGACAGAAATATTGAGAAACAGCAGGCATCCCACAAGGCAGGGCCTGGTAATCAAGACTGCATTAACGCTAATGACAGTGACTGCACAGCTTATTTCCTGTGAGGTAAAAGGGATTTTAACCAACAGCTTTTGTGATGGAGGTGGAAACTGGGAAAATTTTGGCAGTTTCAGGCTTCTGCAAGGCCTCTGATAAATCAGAAGGGAAACAAGTCTGCCTGAAAAGATGTGCACTGCTAGGAACATCCTCAGGGCTGTCAAGGTCAGCAGATGAGGGATCATCTCTTTGGGATTCCTCTGGCAAGCATGAGGGTACTGACCCATATGACCCAAATTTTACAGTTTTGCATTTGTTTTGATTGAACTGCATCCTTTTGGGTGCTCTCCCCCCCGTTGTTTTTCAAGTTTGACAAGGTCATTTTGAATTCTGCTCTTGTCTTTCTGTGTATTCGTTGTCAATCCGAGCTTGCTGTCACCGGGAGATTTAATCAGCATACTCTCTAGTCCATCACCCAAATCATTAGTGAAGATTTTGAGTAGTACTGGATGCTGGGCAAACCCCCGTGGGCTTCCCTTGGTAAGTGTGCATGGTTTGACAGTGAGCCATCTGTAATTGCTCTTTGTGTTTCCCAGTGGGGTACACAAGCAGTTCAGTGCCCTGACAAGGGGGGGAGTGGGGTGGTGTCTGCCTGTGACAACACCATGTGGGACAGGGTCAAAATCCTTGTTGTACCTGGGGCTGCTCTATCCACTGCTTGTATTACCTTGCTGCAGAAGGAGACTAGGTGGGGTTGATATGATTTGCTCCTGACAAAACTCTGTCAGCTGTTACAGATCTCCTTGGTTTAACTCACTGGCTGATTGTTCCCAGCTGTTTCCAGGGGTATAGGTGGAGCTGGGTAATATATAGCTCCCTGCCTCCTACAGTCACTTTCTTTTCTCCATTGGGACCGTGTTTGCCCTTTCCCTGTAACTAAGGACCCTGACCAGGCTTCATGAGTTTCCAAAGGTAATTGTTGAGGGCTCATATTGCATCAGGCAGTTACCCAAGTGCCAGAGGTGACTTCAAAAGAAGACCTAAACTTTTCTTCTTTTTTGATATTTTTATTTACATACCAGGTTTTAATAATTTGATAAAAATTTGTTAGGTAGGAATTTGGGCTGAAAATACAGATATATCCCAAATTAAAACTTTACTGGATAATATAAGGTGAAAAAAAATAAATCTTTCACCAAGCCATTGTCTTTTTGATTAAGGGGAAAGTTTGTGCTTGTGCCAAGAAAAGTCAATGTCTTTTTATTCCTTTCACATTTACACTGCTTAATTTAGGAATTGGATTTAGTAGTTTGCTGAGTCTGAGTTTTCTCAAAAGCTGTAATCGTTATTTCTTTTCTTTCTTGAGAGTTGGAAGTTTTGGGAAGATAACTTTGTGGTTTTGGACTAGCATGGGTGAATTGGGACCAGCAACTGAATGAAGAAACATAGTTGTAATGACTTCTGGTTGCTTTTAAGGTGTGCTGAATTTGAACTGAGTTGTACATTCACAGCTGATGATCCTTGAGATAAGGCTTCTCAGCCTGCTCTGCAGGGATACGGGATGTCCCTTTCCCAGCCAGCTTTCCTGCTGAGCATCCTCCCACATTTCGTGGGGTGACACCTAGGGGCTCGCTGTGATGGCACTGGGCTGCTGAGCGGGGCATTTTAGATCAAATGTAAAAACAAGAAAAGATGTGTATAAAATATCTGAAAAAATCAATGTGAAAATATCAGTGTGAAGGAGACTATTGTTTAGAAATAAATGACATTCTGAATTTTGCTGTCATGTGGCTGCTTTATTGAGGAGGTGATGCTTGATCCAATATAAGCTCTAAGAGCTATTGTTTTTCAGATCAAGTTTAGGTTTTAATGAAGTGGAAAGAATGACTTCAAATTAGCTATCATGATAAAAAGAAGAAAGAGCATGAAAGTATTCCATTGATTTGATGGGTCAGGCAAAATATTTCATAAATTAGCAGCACATTTAACTCTAATGAGATATGAGTCAAATTTCTCTGTGTACTGCTAGCAGCTGGAATGGAATTATACCAGCACGCACTTGGCAGGGTAAGTTGACTAAAGCTATGAAGTCTTAAGTTCTTTTAGAAGCATAATAGGATATAAAACCCAGGTGCAGAAATAGATTTTTCTGAATTAAAAATGAACCTGATCAGTCTGGGAGATTTTAACACATCTGGCTTTGAAATAGCTTGGAGCTGCAGCTGAGCTTGATGAGTGCAAACAGTCTTTGATTCCTTTTCATTTGTGGTACTTGGGACAGTAATAAAGACATTTGGGTTGTGGTGTAAAGTGCTTTGTTAACTTGAGCAATTTTCAAGTGCAACTATCAGGGACGTTGTGTGGCTCCTGCATGAAATCTTCTTACTTAATTGTTTTTCTACGTTAATGGTGAATAAGTTAGTCATTTAACTTTGTTCTTAATATGTCTTTTGCCAGAGCAAAACACAATCTTGCTAGGGAACCACTGAACAGTTTTCTGTACCACTTAAAATGTTTATTTGTTCAGTGTGTGTATACAACAGCCTGTGACAATAACTATCCTTTGTCCTAGCAGCCGTCAACGGAGAGAATAAAATACCTGGTAGGTAGGATACCTGTTCCCTACCTACCCTGGCAAAAATGGTTCGAAACCTGCTGGCTTGGATGACGCAGCAGTTCTCCAAGGTCAGGAGTGCTCTGGGTGCATGTTCTGTCTGTCGGGACTTAGTCTTGGAAAGACACGCCAAGTAGCATCTCTGCCGCTCCTCCCAGAGCAGGTTGTGGTCAGGCTCCTCCGTCACCGACGTGTGCTTTGCCTGCTGCTTTCCCTCTGCTGGATTTACCCAGGTCATTGACATTCTTCAAACTCTTTAGTTACATAGTTTATTGAGAAGGTATTTTGGGAAACACTGCTTTATTGCTGAAGAAGCTTTTCTCATTTAGCTGGCCAGAAATTTCTTAAATGTACACTTATCCTCTGTAAGGAGTCCAGAGTGTCTGGGTTTGTAAGTCAAAGAAATTACTAGAAAAATGACTGGCCAAAGGCAGGTGGTTTGTTGCCTCCAGCACTGCATTCCTGTGGAGGAGGGTCCTGAGTGCTCTGTTCACTCTGGAGTGAAGACCAGGAGAGTGATATAGGATGTGTCTTTTTTTCCTGGGTTTCATCAGAAATATCTGGTACTTGCTGCATGAGTAGGAATTTCTTTCCTTTTATTTTCTGTGTCCCAGCAGCTAAATGTAAACAGCCTGTTCTTACTTTCTTAACAAAAGCAATTTGTGGCACTTCCCAGTAGTTAGATATCATGAATAATTAAAGAAATTTTTGTAATTTTCAGAAAGCAATAAGAGTATGAAATGGTTAGACAAAACACTTGAATCTAATTGAGAAACAATTCAGTGAAGAAGAAAACCTTGACACTTATTTTTAGTATTTGATTTCCTACAATATGAATTTAAATGTAAATTGTGCTTTGGAGAAGAATGCTTCCATCAAAGGCTGAAAGCATGTGTTGTATGCTTAGTATTTTAGAAACGGATTATCTCAGACCTGGGTTTATAGTTATTGCCTGTGGGCAAAATTCCACCTTAGCACTTAGAGTACAGACAATAATACAGTTGTACTTATATTTTTCTGCTCAACATATTGTTGATAGAATTGTGTGATTAAATAAGAAATTTTACTATTCTTTTTTCTGTGGTAGATTGCAATCAGTATATTTAGGTTTGATTTTGGATATAAAATTTGTAGTCTGAGAAGAAGTAGGCTAGGAAATAAGTTACAGGTTGAATTGTTATTGGCAGAATTTAAGTGCTGAGATCTCAAATATTTAAAAGCCAAAGGATTAATGCTGTCTTTGGGAGTCTTGAACTGTGTTTAATCTCAGGTGATGAGTTGTGTTCATGACTGTTTTATCATTTTGAAGCAGATAGACTGGGCTGTGTTCAGCTTGGCCCTTCAAAAAAACTCAAAGGTGTCTGAGTTTTCTTGAGACACCTGCCACTACAGTTATCTCTCTTGGGTGCTTTAGATACTAATAACAGTCCTAAACCTGGGCCAGCTTCTAACTGCAGATCAGAGTAATATCCAGGTAATTTATGTTTTGATGAATATTAGTATTAGTGGTAGGAGATGCTTTGAATAATACCAGAAGTATGTGGTGTTAGCTGGAGATGGAAGAACTGTCAAATAAAATGACATTGACAGTTATTTCAGGAATCTAACAAGAGTTTTTAAGTAGTTCAAGCTTTTGAATGTTTCAGATATACAAGTCTTGCACAAACAGCTTCTCTTCAAATGAAGACCTTGCATAAGCCTGGTTGTGCATAGGTATTTTGGGTAGGTGCCTTCTAGTGTGCTTGTGGTACCTCCAAGCAAATATTAAAGATAATAAATTCTCCTATATACCTACATTCTAAAATAGTCTTTTAAAAGAGCAAAGATTTGAAGTTTTAGTAGTTCATATTTCATGTTTTTATGTGATTGAAGCATATAGGTAATGTCATACCAGGAGCATGATGGAGACCTCTGCCATGAGCTGGAGGAGTACCTGAGCCCTGCTGCCTAGAGCCAGGCCTTGGCAGGCTTGAGAATTTTTTTAAAAAAAGACATTATAAGGTAATTGTTTTCTTCTCTGCTTTATTTAACTAAACACTTCATTGTATTTCAACAATTTCAAGTCCCTCTGCAGCTGGTAAATTGAATTCAGTTCACCAGTTCGGTAAGATTTATGTAGAATGGCTCTGGTGCAGCGTTAAGATGCTTTATCCTCATACCTGTCCTGGGAAGACTTAGAACTTTTGCCTCCGAGTGCCAGGTGGATACAGCTGTGTTGGCTGAAAGTGAGCAAAAAGGTGGGGTGGCACCTTTTTGTGGTGGGTTGTGAGCTGTAGCAACAATTATCGCAGTTATAGTTGTGCTGGAGGTGTTTGCTCGTGTCTGTGGAGGTCACCTCCTCATCCAGGTCTACCTGCAGTGAATGCTGTGAACTCAGATGGAGAATGGTGTCAGCCTGAATGCAGCTTCCTGGCTTTCTTTGGGTTAATTGTCTCCATGAAATCTAATTTGGAAAAGGGAATAATACCTACAGCTTTAAGAATCATAGGGGCTGGAAAAACTTGACCACACACAAGTGAGTTTAAAAACTTTATCTTCTATGCTTCCAGATTCATGTGCCCAGATATACTGGCCCCTGGAATATCCTGACCATGGGGATGTTCTATGGATTGATAGAATTTTTTTTTTGAAAACAAGCTTTAGTTCTTCATGTTTTCTTCCCTCTTTTAGCAGTGCTTTAATCCTAGTTTGTACTTGCGTGTTTCTCCTAATGACCCAGGGGATATTTAACAAAGACATACGTGGAGTTGTATACCAACTATAACTGGTGGCTGGCTTACAACTATTTTACAATTTAGGAATTGCCTTACACTGTCCTGCAAATGGTCATTTGTCCCATCTCTATTTCTAACATGTATTTGTTATGCATTGTATTGATGTATAAGATTTTTCTTTTACTTCAGAATATTTACATCTTGGTGTTTGGCAACTTCTTTTTTCAGCTTTCTTGTTATACTCTGTTAATATCTTTAAAGTATGTGCTCTGCATCCAGAAAATAAATTCAGAGGTGGAGGGCACTCGTGTGAAACAGCCCTGCATCTTAGGTGTCAAAGGTAGATTAAAATATGTATCGGTTACTGACAAGCATTAGATTTTGTCACTGTTAATGCTGGTTACATATCACTCGAATAGGAGAAACACTTGCTTCTTGATTTATGTTCACTGACAATGAAGTGTCCAGGATGATTAATTACAGCCCTAAATGATAGTGCCCTTATTCATACCTCCCTGGCCTGAATGATTGAAATTAATAAATATATATGTGTTGCTGTGGAATTTGCCATTAGCTGTTAAAATATTTGTGCACTTGACATGCTGTTAAGGGATTTAGTTGAGGTGTATTCTTGTAATCAGTAACTTGCTACTTTTTACAACATTGTGTAGAGAGGGAAAGAAGTAGAGGATTCTGGAACTGAATAGAAGGTTATTGATAATGAGGTGACAATATTTTCAGAGAAATCATTATGACTTTTTTGGCAATTTGAGTCCTTAATCCATCACTTTCTTGAAGTATTTTAAGGATTTTGCCTTTATTTTGTCATTTATTTTTGAAAATACTGGCTTTTGAAGGAACTGTTTTTTCAAAAGATCAGACCTAGGCATGTACCAGGAGAAAGTCACGTAGCTCTGTCTTGTCAAGAGGAGATCCGTTACTAGAGCGTTCAGAAGTATCTGTTACTTGCATAAACACAATCAGACATCCCTCATTTGGGTGACTTTTATTAGATTCATTTGTTTCAATGAATTTTTATGTGAGTAGACACTCAGGGCATCAAGAAGAAACAGAATCATAGATGGTAACAGACCTGGGTAATTTGTCATAATACTCAGTGGCTGTTTATAGCTAAAAAAAAAAAGGCAAAAAACTCTCAGTAGTCATATTTGGCTTGATTTTTCTAGATCCTTCAGGTTATTCTCTGAGTAGTTCTTGTCCATGTAGGGTGAAGAGGCAGGCTTCTGAAAATTTGCGATTTGCATGTAAAATTGCTTTTACTTTGCCAATAATGTTGGGGTCTGTCACAGACCTGTCAGATGATACATCTGCCCTTCTCTCAATTGCTCTAGGGCGATGAAGGTTAAATCAGACTTTTTAGTGTGGTAATGAAAAATATCAAGAAGCTGAACAGTGGAGTGAAGAGTGGAGATCCTGTCAAAGCATCAGTACTCTGAAATGGAGCTGTTTGCACTTCTCCAGGGGCACGTACAGAAACGCATATGCTAAGTCAGTCCCTTAGTTATCTGAACTGAAAGTTTGCTTCTTTATCAACATTGGGGTTAGAAACCTTTAGTTTAGATCCCTTAACACTGCCTTTGGGCTGGCTGGCTTCAAATTCCTTTAATACATCTGTGTAGCTAAGTCCTACATGGAACATTCAGCATGAGTGGTTATTTTTAACTACAATTAAACTAAAAAAACTTAAGAGTTCATAACTCTCAGTTTTCAAGCTGGAACTGTATATTGAAACTTTCAAAGGTGTTTGTTAAATGGAAATGCCATTTTCTGTTTTCAGACTGGAATGACTGGCTTTTTTACTCTCTGTACTTCATTCACCTGAAACCTGTGGTTTTTTCAGGTCTTCATTAAATGCCTTCGTTTAAAGGCAATGCTTTCTTTTGTATTTTGTATTTCAACTACAGTATTTTTTGTGAAGTTTATGGCTAGCTTTACTTTTGACTTTAACTTCTCTGTGCCTCAGTACCCCATGTGTAAAATGTAGATAATACTGCTGCCTTACCTTGTCAGTTTAATTAATGTTGTGAAGCATTCAGATAGTGACAAACAGCAGAGAAAAGCCCAAAGGAAATGAAAAATTCTTTATTCAGAGCAGTGTTTGGACAGTAGGCAAGAGATAAGGCCTCAGACACACGCTGAAAAATGAGGCAAACCCGAAATATTAAATACATGCTCATTAAGTAAAAAGGATTCATCCTGTGTGCTCAGGGAGGCAGAAGCACGTGGGGAAATGCTGATGTAATTAAAGACATGTAAATAAAGAAGATGAACAAGGTGATGGAGCTGAGATTGCAGAGGCAATGTGATGTCACGCATTTCTGTAAACTTTGGGTGACTTAAACTAGATGTTCCTTCTGTTTTTCTACACATGTATTAAAATGATTTAAAACATAAACACTTTTATTAAAAACATTGACCACTACAACTAGAAAAATATTTCCCTGTGAAAATCAATATATTATTACCTCTGAGTAACTTCTGATAGGAAAATATGTTATGGATTACAGGACCAGATATCCTATGAGGAAAAAATATATAGTTTCTTCTCGATTTAACTTTTAAAGAAAAAAGAAATGCAGGCAATCATTAAAGTTGGGTTTTTTTGGTTGGTGTTTTCTTTGATTAATACAAGAAGGTTCCCCTGACATGCCTGAAAAGCTACATGCTTCAAGATGAATTAGTTTTGCCATGCATAAAATTTTGTGTCAGTGCCATCAGGGAAATGAAACTCAGTGCTCTGGGGCTTCCAGAAGGATTTCAGCAGTTGGGAGGTGATGGGATGAGTGGCTACCACATCTACAAGCAGATAACTTCATTTGGATTTTATTGTAAGAAATCTCATATATTGGTTTGAGGCTGAGAGGAAGCTTGAAGTGAAGCTCATTTGAGGAAAATGTAACTAATACACGTTTGAGTTCTTTTGTGTTTTAGAGGAAATAAAAAAAAAATCTTAAATATTTTCTACTGCCCTGCCCCAGCACTGTCTTTTGGGCCATGTTTCAGTAATGTTCTCTGCACAAAAAGTCTGCAGCTTTTTACCCATTTGGCTGTGTTAACCCAAAGCAACAGTGTTCTTCATGAGAGCAGGGAGTTCATGAATGGCTGATTTCCTAAGCAATAAACTGGAGTGAATTGGATTAGAAAGCTCCTGACTTGTAATTGAAATAATAGTTATATTGATATATAGTCCAAGGGCAGCCAAAATGTCAGTCTAGTGAAATCTGCAACCTTTCAAGAGACTACCAAATTTAGTTGTGTACTATGGAAGACTTTTGAATAGTAACACACAGAGCTTGGAGACCATAACTGCTTGTCCTTTGGAGAGCTGCTGTGGTGTTTGGATTTCCTTAGGCAGCTCTTAAGCTCAGAGGTTGGGCATGAAGGTACGGTCATTGCTTGGACGTATCTGTTCCATTTCTACAATACCTTTTCAAATATCTTTTTCCTACCCTCTCTTCTACTAGAAAGGTCTTCATACATGTTTGAGTTTCCTTGCAGAGACATATGGGTGCCCTTCAGATCATACTCTCCACTGAGGAAGACGCTGATGATTTTCTTATAATTCAACAAGACCATACTCATGCTTTGCTGATGTTCTGCTGGCTGCATGTCTGATCCCCTTTGAGCCCTGCCCTGCTGATCACAGCAGGATAATCTTCCCTTCACTGTGGAGAACTTAAATATGTGGGGTGAATTAAAATACTACTTGGGTACTTTTTCCAGTTTTTATGTAAAATAGTAACACCTTCATTATATACAGCAGGTAAGTTCCTTGTGCCTTGTCAGTGCTGTCCAACACAGCATCATTTTTTTGTCCAAAATTGTTCCTGTCATTTGTGATTTACCGATGTATCTCGGGTTTCTGCAGGAGCTGCATGCTAAAGGCAGCTTTGTCCGAGCATTTATGTAATGCTGAGCTGGCCAAGCTGCCAGGGCCCAGAGCTGCTGCTCCTGCTGTGTGAGAATAAGTTAAGGAAAAAAAAAAAGTAAAGTTAAAAAAAACCCAAACAAAACAAAAGGGGAGGGGAAGGGAATTGCAGCATGATTAGGTACAGGTCATGTGGGGTCCATATGAGGGCAAAATTTAACTTCTAAACTCATGTAACCAATATGTGGTATGTAAGATTCATGACACAGTCTCGGTTGCAGTGAAGTCAAGCACATTGGTGACAGACCTCGGGTCCTCCTCCTCCTCCCGAAGAGCAGGTTGAGTTCAACCTCTGCCTGTTAGTTACACTGCAGGACTAACGATGCACAGAATGGTTGCCGTCCTTCATCTGCCTGGTGGAGGCCCCTGACATACATAGGGCTCCTCACTGCAATATTAAAATTAAGATTAATTGCAATTCAATTCATATCTTTCCCAAAATGATTTTTAATTTTCTTTGAATGACAAGCAATTATGGATTTTTTTCAGGGTCTGCATCAGGAGATAAAATGTCTCTGAAATTCTTGCAGGTATGTAGTCAAACTCTGCTCATAATTGAGGGCTACAGTATCAAGTATAAAGTCTAATTGTGAGTAAAGAATGAAATGAAAGATTCTGTTAACCATCTAGAGCTATTGTTGAATTATGCATGTTTAAATACTATGTGGTACTTTCTCTAAAAACTTTGAAAAGAAGGAATATGGGATAATCTATAAACTATGGAGGAATGGAATGAATTTTTGTAGAGTGATTAACATTTGGTTTATGTTTCTCAGAAAAGACAAAATGCTTTTTCTTGTATATGCATAAGGAAATTTGAATAAAGTATCTTACTACAAATTTTCTGTGTTCTGAGCCGATTATATCTTTCAGTTGCTTAAAAACAAACGGAAGTTTTCTTCACATGTAAAGGCATCTCTTCGTTATCACCTGTTAAGAATTGTGGTTTTCCTGAAATGTCCATATGCTTTGTATGTGCCAATGAATCTTCTCATATTTCTTCAGAGCAGTCCTTTCTGGGAGGCTTCATGGAGTCTTGTCTGGTGTAATCTTTTATTCTGAGTGCAGGCTGGCTTGACGCTGTATGTGGTACAATGTAAAGCAATCTGATATCTCCTATGATCTCTAGGATTTGGGGGTGGAGGGTCCTGTGGCAATAGAATAAAACTTTTTTTTGACAGTAACAAATGCCTGTGAACCCTCCATCATTCTGGCCACTTCTTTCTCATTTACATCAAGGAATGTGAAAAGTGATAAATGCTGAAGAGCAAAACCCCCTGTGATAGCAATGTGGTATTGCTGTCACAGGAGAAGAAGAACTCTGTTTGGAGAATAGATCTGAAATATTAAGCATAAAGTCTGTATAAATCTATACCTGTTCAAAATGTGCCATCGTAAAGTCATTACCACAGATGGCAGGGAGAATAATTTAAATACTGTATATGTGCATATGAGTGTCCTCATTTACATAGTTTTCTAAAGTAATAAATTCTTACAGCACTTCTAGTTTCACTGGCTTTTTGTATTTGCAAGCAGATCAAAATAAACTAATGCACTAGCCTCTGGACTGATTTAGAGGAGAAAATTACAGCTTTTATTGAAATTATGAGAAAATCATTTAGGAGGGACAAAGTAGTTAATGGTGGTTCCATCCTATGTGGTGTGAAAGATGTTTTCTTCATCTCATCATCAGTAAGATCTGCTATTCAAATGTGATTTGTGAACATGGTCTAAGTCTAAGCCAGTGGGCACATTCTCCTTTGGTAGAAATATGACCCCTAGGAAACACTTAGTAAGCAGTTACACATCCTTCTACATAGGATTGTAATGGAGAGAACCAGTTTCCTGGATTACTGATTTCCTACAGCCTGTTCTTCTCTTGGTTGTCTAAGGTTGGCATTGCTGTTCCTGCCCACCCATTCACTGAGAAATGAGCCTGATAAGCTGGCGTGCAAACCCCTCAAGACAGGGATGGACCAGTGCAGCTGGCTGCTCCAGCACTCATGATCTGCTCAAAAATAGTTGCTGAAATGAGACTTTTTACAGAAGCTATCTGTCTGGTCCAACTCAATGGATAGACATGAACCGAAGGCACAGTTTATCTGGTTTAAATATGCATTATATTCAGTGTTACTGCCTGCTTTTACCCCATTCAGGTGAGGCCATGGTGTTTTCCAGCATCCACTGGCTTGATGGAGACCTTGCTGCTGCTGCGTGAGGATGCTGGTGAAAATGTTCAGGTTAAGCCATGTGAGGCAAACTCCTGCCTCAAGACCTGAGCACACCTCTACCTTAGGAAGTGTCTGGGCAAATCATTTAATTGGTTCTCAATGAATTCATCTGTGAAAAGAGAGTAATAGTATGTAGCAGTCTCACGGGAATGTTGAGAGTTACAGCTAACTGCTATCTGTGAGATGGCAGCACATTGAGGTTCTTGGCTGAATCACTCTCTCTAAATACAGAGTACTATTAAGCAAGATCCTGCAATGAGTCTGAAAGCAGCAGATACATTAACTGTGCATTTTATCACAGCTGCATGGCTCTGAATGCATTAACTCCCTTAGCCCTTCCCTGAACCGGTTTTTCAGCAAGTGGGTTTCCCATTTTGGTGGCCCTTTTGAATGACCATTATGGGGAATTGTCTTGAAGTAAGGGCTTATGTCAGGACTGGTGCAAGTCAGCCCCTACCTCTTTGAACTGCCTGCTGTTATTTATTGACTTGCTGTGTCAGTTTTAAAAGATTGTCTGAAAAAAAAATAGAGAAGGAAATAAAATTGTTGTGTGCTATGAAGAAGGTGCAGTTTGTGCAGCTCCCTGGAGATCAGAATAAATTGCTTTTCATGGCTATAGTGGAAAATTACACTGAAAGAGGGATGGCAGAAGGTGTTTTGCTTAATTTCTGCTCAATGGAATATTGCAGATTGCAAGTTAGGAAAGGAATTTGAACTTCTCTTGTTCATTGTTCTCTTGGGCTTTCCATATCCTCCAGCAAAGCATCATCTGTTGCTCTGCATCTGTAGTACTAGATTGGGAAGAGCAATGTTTTGTTTCCAGCTGTGTGTCAGTCTTTCCCTATGAACTAGTCAGAGCATTTAAGGTGAAATTCAGCGAACTGCCTACTTAGATCTTAATCTTCCTGTAATTTTTTTTCCTTTTGACTCTGTGTGAAACGGATGCTGCTATTTTCTTTATTTGTACATTTAGGTTGTAAACTCTTTGAAGTAGGGTTTTTTCCTTGTAATATGGATACATAGATAGCTATTAAGTCTCCAACAATGGATCTTTGATTTCAATTGTGGTCTCTTAGTGCTACTGCAATACAGATGATAATAACACTGTATGTGGATATACCCCCTATTACTTCTTGGAAGTTGATTACAGAGGCTACACAACCTTACATGCTGTGAGGCTCTGACTTCTGCAGGGTCTGTCACCCTGTAATTCTTGTGACATGGGGAAATTTGATGAGAAATGAATTCTTGCACAGGTTCTGGTAAAAGCAGTGGATAATTTTACAAAAGGTCTAACATATACAGTCAGCTTACTAGGTATGTCTTTAGTCTTTCTGCTACAAGTGTAAAAAGCTGTGTTTGTAGCATGCAGTGGATTTCTTACTCACATGTGAACCCATGTTGTAAGTTTGAACTGGGAACTTGGAGGAAAAAGATGGGTATCAGCTGCTGCCCGTATTCTGTGCTTGGGAACTCTTGCTGGAGTAACCCAAGAATTCTGCTTTTAAAGGGGTAGGGGATGTATTTTTTGTTGTAGGATGAAGTGTGCTACAAGGGTGCTCTGAATTGCTGTGCATATATAGAATTTCTTGCTTGACCTGCAATCATTTTCACCTGCTTAACAAACAGGTCAGCACCCTAACTCTGATTTTTACAGTTCACTGCTGTTTCATATAGGCAGCATCCCCTTCTCTCCCTATGTTTATAGTGACCCTTTCATTGATTTATTGTGATAGTGCTTTAAATTTCTTGTGAAAGAATATCTCTTGGCATTTTGCATAACTTTTAATTATAAATAAGGTAGAATGGTAAATCCTACAAAAGTAAAAAAAAAAAATTAACTAGTTATAACTATTAGAAGAGGTTTTATTTGAGAAGTGATTGAAAAGAAAGGGAAGATTCTATAGGTATCATAAAGGAGCTTACTCAGACTTTATTTCTCCTCTGTACCTGATGTGATGTGTCAGTGAAACTGAACTCACTATCTTTATGGATATCCTACAATAGATTGTTTGAGACACATGTCTATAAAATTTCTGCTGTGTTGTGTAAGTCTAAGGAACATAACCCATGTTGTTCTGGAACTGATTTATAACAAAGGAACTGGAGAATAAAAAAGTGTCACCTGTGCTTTCTTGTTTGTGTGCATGCACGTGCCTTTTGTTGGAGATGTGAGTCTGGAGTCAAGCTCTTCCAAGGACAGAACAGAACCAAAGATGTAACTGAAATAGGTGAATACATGATGTCTAGAAGAATGAGCATTTACACTGCATAAAAGTAATATCAATAATAGTTTTGTGTTATTTACCCTTGAAATAATATGCAGGTAGTTGGGCATATTGCTGGCAACTAAATGCAATTATGAATTCCATTTGTCCATAATTACAAAATATGGTTCAATGCTACTCACGTTGCTTCAAATTAGCTGTGCTGCAGGATATGTGAGGCTCTTGCCTACTGAAACAACATTTGAGCCCTTTTAATTGTACTTTTAGAAGCAAATTTTCTCATTGTTATTCACCAATACTCACAGTTATCCTATGCAAATTCATGAATGGATATGAATTCTCCTGGCTCAGTATGATATCTGTTAGATTAGCACCTGCTCTTTCTTCAGGGAAATCACAGAAATTTTATCTCTTGTGATTTGATATGAAATACATTTTTCTGAAAAACCTGCACGTTAAGAGAAAAAGAAAATATCCCTGCTATAACTAGTTAACAGATGCCTCATAAAATAATTTCTAAAATCTCTGGGTTTTTTTTCCATCAGGAAATTAGTCTCAAAGAAGTTATCAGTAAGATAAACTGCTCTAACTACTTGCAAGGCAAAAGGGGCCACCTGGGACATCTCCTGGAAAGTTTGACTGAGTGGAGGGTAGTGGAGAGGTGGGTGTGCTGGGCCATGGGTATCTTCAGAAGCATTTATAGACAACCGAAGCCAGTGCCAGGATGGGAATGGATCCTTCCAAGCAGAGATGGGTTGTTATCTGCTGGCAGGGGATGTGATAGGAGAGGCAGTGCACGGATGAGCAGGCTACACATGTAGAACTGATGAGGTATGGCGGAGGGGCATCCAGGAATTTCAGATGTGTCCCTTCACCAGGTCTTTTGTGCTGGTATGAAATAGCACCATGCTTGAGTGCTGCAAGTGCTTTTACAATAAATATGAAACAGACAGCTGTGGAGTTGCAGAATTTCATATCCTGGACCAAGCTGACATTTAGAAAACCAATTAAAAACCATGTAAGTCAGAATGTCCAGTCCCCTGGAGCTATGGGATAAGATCTTGGCTTCGATATCCTTACGGAGGGCCACAGCAGGAGCTCTCTGTGAAGGCAGCAGTGGTTTTTTGGAAGAGGGAGGCTTCAGCCTCTCCAGTTTCTCCTAGGAACGGGGCAGCAGCCAGGTTCAGGACTGGTTTCCTTGTACAGGAGGAGGTTTGGGGTTGTATATGTGCCTGGTGTTTGCCATCATACAAAGTACAATTTCCCTGCTTTGTGCAAACTTTTTCCCCAATGAAGCATAGATTAAACCAGCCTTTATCACCAGATCAGAGGGTGCCAAGTTAGTCTTCTCTGCTGTTACTTCTTTTTTTTGAAAAACCAGCCAGAATCATAACTGCATTTTTTACCTCTTTCTCTGGAGAAAAGATGATATCCACATAAACAACCCCACTGCAATCTGTTTGACTGCTAGTTGTTTGTGTTACTTTTGTTAGAACTTTTGGCTGATCTTCAGACTGTTGCAGCTCTGTGAAGGAACAGGACAGACTTCACAACGCTGTAATTATAAAACTGAAAGGAGGAGAGAAAGGGATGTGGGGAGATAACCATGGTCTTCCCCTAATGTACTGCAGGTGGCCAGCAGCTCAAGTGGCTGCCTCTGACCAATTTTTTTCATTTCACTGTTTACACAAATTGGGGTCTACAAATACTGCTATTTCTGCAGAGGTAAAATAGACGTTTTATACGAAACCTTGTTTAGGTATTTCACCTCTTCTGTTTATGACTGCACATGGTCACTTTACTAGATGTGATACTCTCCAAACTGTTCCTGGTCTGTAGCTTGGATGCAATTTGAGATTTTTTTGAACTTGTGCTGTTTTGTTGCCTTTTATGGATTTCTCTCTCATAAACAGCGGGTTTTACTTCTAGGTCTGCAGAGACATGCTGCTTTGCTGTGTAAATAAGTCAGTAGTAAACCTTATGAAATCCACAAACTGCTGCCTGTATGGACAACTCAAATCTTGGATCATAAAGCTCTAGGATCCCTCCTGTGCCTCAGTTTCCTCTAGAACAGGCTCAACCTACCCATACTGTTGAGAGGTTAAAGTAAGCACTGTTTTCAAATGGTTTGAGATTCATTTACTGAGATAAATGAGTTACTATAAAAACAACACTGGTAAAATGAATTATACCTAGGAGGTTAACAAAAATCTTTATTAGACATACAAGGTAATTAATTAGAAATATTCCATTACTAGGTAATTGTTTCAAATTAGAAAATTTAGAATTGGGCATAGGTTTTTTAAAAATAACTTGATTATTTTGTATGGTTTTTAACTGTATCATGGGTGTCTTTATAAAAAATAGAGAGATAAACTTGGCTAAAGTATCCCTTTTCAGTTTCCTTCAGACACTGAGTGATTTCACTTGTCATCTCAGTCACTGTGGTGCTGTTGCTACAATGGTGGAGTTTATGGTTGCATTTGTGGGCAACCACTGATCATGCAATTGAAGTACTGGTCTTTGCTACTCTTGACATTTATATTTACTCCTTTTTATATTTAATCTTCTGACACAGAGGGGAAGATCTTTCATCCTCTTTGGGTCTTTTTGCCAGGTGAAAAGTAAGGATAGTAATAGTCTGTTGCTCAGAAGCAATCTGTGAGCATAAAAATGCCCATGTTTCTGAAAAGGTTAGGTGTTAGTGTGTTGTGGGCATGATGACTGATAGATAAATACTTAAGTTTGGTCTAGGCTTAAAAGTTGTCCCAGTATAAAGCTCCAGGAGTTAAGAAGCAACTGTGTATTTATGGTAGCAAGCAGCAGCGTATGGGTAACAAGTGTTGCTGGGACTTCTCATGTGAATTAATGTAACTTATGCCAGCAAAATTATTGTGTACGCAAACTAAAGGGGATTTAATAGAAGGCCCAAGAATACATCTTTTAAGTGTAGACAAATGATCACACTGTAAAGCTTATGTCACTTTTGTTTTGTGTTCTCTCAGTGCATGGCTTAGTGTGGTCCTGGTCCATGGCTGACTAGCTATCATGGTGTAAATAACAAAACCAGCTATGAGATGCTTCAAGCTGAATAATATACATATTTGTGGGCACAAAATAAGATGATTATGTTTGAGCTAGACACTGTGTTCTGCTAATTTATTTCTGGAAGATATTTTAGTTATAGAGATACAGCAACATTAAACTTTTCTATATATTCCCTTTCTAATCTCAAGTAGCAATAAGTATGGTAATTAGCTTTCACAAAAATTAGGTATTCAAAGGAAGCTTAATTGCATAAAGTCAAGTGTATATATAAGCTGATAATTTGCTTACACAAGGCCTAAGGCAGGGCAAATATTTGAATAATTGCATTTGGCCAGAAGCCTGTGATTTTGTGAAGGAGACACAGTTAGTGGCTCAGCCATGTGCGGTTTTTCCACCTGAGCGATGGTGTTTGTGTAAAGCATTCACAGAGAGGCTTAGACAGTGCCGTGGATAAACAATAAAGTAGAGTTATTCCCTGTTGGGGATTTGGAGTCATAGCTCATTAAATTCTTTGGCATAGTACAGGTTATTCTTTTATTGTGTGAGGCACAGGTAGTGCTTTGTTTTGGGCTGATTCATGCAGCACATACAGTTTATCCCAGGGTGCATGACAGAGGATACCTAGTCAAAACTGCAAGGTGTGCTGGTGGCGCTTTTGAAGTTATTATGTAATGTCAGAGCTTACAGAATTTTTCTGCATTTTGCTTTGTATTGTGAATTATTGTCATTAAATGGATTGATGTTTTCCTGGTAAGATTGCATATAGTTGGATGAGACTTAATTTTAGGTTTTAAATGCGTTTATTGTGTTCTGGCTTTTATGACAAACCACCAGATATCTGACTCCTTCCCAAACTCTATTTATCTTCCCTGGAGAGGTCTAACAGTTGATATCTATATTTTTACTGTGTGTATTGTATTTCCTGATATAAAGCTTAAAAAAAAAAAAAACAACCCACAAACCAAAAAAACCTCCTGTACAATTGCCATGATGACTCCACAGGATGTAATCTCGTTCTATTGGCCTTGCAGGTTATTTCTCAGCATGGTGAGGGTGCCTATGACCTGCCTCATGGACTGGGAACTTGTTTCTCTAAGTTTAGCATGAACACCTTTATAACAAGCCTGCATATGCTGGCTGCCAGCCCTGACTCTAAAATAGCAAGGTTATATAGTTTTCCTGTTACAAAAGTTGATTTTCAGCTCCTATAGCGTCTGCAAAGGGCATCTCAGTATCTGAAATTCTGTATGCGATCCGCTACATGAGTGATGATTTAATGTATAAGTTGGAGATGAACAATTAATTTTATACATGAAACTCCTAAGTTTCTCAGAAATACATGCGATATTTCTGAAGAGCATGATGATACCAAAAATTTTGGTGCCTTCTGCACAGCTGTTCACACCTTGGCATGGGGATGTATAGAGGGGCATGCAGTGGGCTGTGTTTGGGGATGAAACCTTAGCTACTAGATTTGAAGTTTTGATCTCCTTCGTCTCAAGTTGGTGATGTTCACTCCATTAGATGATGTGCCAAAGCAATGAGTGCCACAGCTAAGAAATTAAAAGGTCTGTGGATGGATATTAATTTGCATGTGCTTTGAAAGCCTGAACATCTTTCTTCTTTTTAGGGCTACATTCAAAGATAAGGACCTAACTTAGAGTTCTTAGTGGCAGAGAAGATGGTTGACTAAATGTGTTACCACATTATTTGATCTCTCAAGGAATTTCATGGACAAGAATGATACAGATGGAGCACCTTAGGATGAGCCCATCACTCCCAGTTAAGCACTGCCTGTTAAGAAGCAAGGCTGTCAATATAGAAACCTCCAAAATAGGGGGTGCCTGTTTCAGCTTTGGTTGTATTTGGGTAATTACACACCGCAGTCCCTGGAAAACATTTTTGGTGAAGCATTCACTGTTTGTTCCTTGTGCTAGTGAGATTGTAAGGTAATCAGAAATATTTTATTTTTACCTATTATATTCCACTATTGGCTTTTAACACAGTAGGGAACAGCCACAACACATTGTTAATTTTATATCAATGTTTTGTTTGAATTGCAAGCATTTTGATACAGAGATCACAAACTTTGTTAGATGTTTGTGGATGACTTGCCTAGCTGTGTTCTGTTGCACATATCTTCTAGGTGATGATGAAATACAGATATAACAATACAAAGATAACAATTACAGTTATGGCAATAATAATATGTCTGATATAAAGGGAAATCTGAGGGAATTTTGTGGATCAGGACCTGAGGGAATGGATGAGTTTGAGAATTGGGTCAGACCAAAGGTTCTTCAAATCCAGTGGCAATATTGGATGATTAAGTGTAAGGGTGGTGCAACTGGACATTAATACTTCCTTTGTATATTCTCCCATTGTTCCAGCAATTCATTGGTCTGAGGCTTCCTGAGCTAGAAAAGGTAACTTTGTGTTTAATAGCCTTCATTAAGTTATCTTCTGGTAATTTCTCTGAGTACTTTTCTGAATGATGTCCAATTTATTATCCATAGCAACGGGTTGGGTGGACTCAAGAATTGTATATTTTTGGAAACCTCTCAATCATTTTAATTTTCCCTGTTACAAACTCAAAATACATTTCCCCATATTTACATGCAAGCAGTAACTCCAAATTAGTGTCATAATTCTAACAATCAACTCTGTGCAGAGCATAAATGGAAAGTTACTTGCTTCAGGGAAAACAATCCCTAATTAAACTACTGGGAAAAGTTTCTGTAGAGATTATGACTTTATAAAAGAGCTTGTTCCCTTGACCTGATCTGTGGAAGTCAGTGGAAATTATTGTCTTCATTCAACTTTACTGTCATCTCTACAATCTATAAAGCCTGCTGGCTTTTTGTCTTCCTGTCTGTCTTTACAATATTTTGCAGGTGTAATTTTTTTCAAAGAAAATATTCAAAGGGTGGCAAACCAAAAAAAAAAAGGGAATTTTTTTTAGGTAGCTGAAGTATCCAGTCCTAGAAAGTCAGAAGTAGCACATACTTAATGCTAGAGCTTGCCTTTTTCTAGGCAGCCATTGCTTGAATAGACTCATAGGAAGTTATTGCTTGAGGAAGGACTTGTTCTAGCAGTTATCTTGTCTGAGAGGAAATAAAAGTTCTCATATATGTCTTCTCGAACTGAACAAAAAAGGAGGAGGGTACTAGTAGCTCTGTGTAATTTCTTCAAGTAGTGATAGAAAAGGGTTTATACAGTAATAGTTGAAGCAAATTTTCACATGAGATAATAGTAAGCCATTTAAAATGAAATGACCAGGGAACTATATTCAAAAGAAAGAAATCTGACATTGTTTAAGACATTTTATAACTTATTCAAATCCCACTGGACTTCACAAATTTATTGGAAGTGTCTATGCTGAAGATCTCTTTTGTGCCCTGAGGATGAGTTGTTCTTGGTGGCTGAATCACCATCTGGATGTGCTCTTCCCTCTTGACTAACATTAGAGGTAGGTAAGTTGGCTGTCACTGAACAGGATTTGTATTTCTTGCTACAGCAATTTCGTATCCTTATCAGAAGTCCTTAAAACTTCTGTTTAATGGTTTAAGGTCAGATATACTCATTTTATGGGACTGACACTCAGTTTATACTCTGGTTCCAGGTCACAAGTAAGCAATAGGGTATTACCTTCATTTTTGATATTTGGTAACTAATCGATTTCCAGCCTAGAGGAATTTCTAGATCCAGACCAGCAAAGTAATCTGAAAGTTATTCTGCTCAGGGAACACTTGAGTAAGACCAGAATTAGTTGGACCTTATGAAAACCTGTTATGTTTATGCCATGGATATCCATTTCCATTCTTCACTCTCATGGCACGAATGATGTTTGTGCCTTTGCTTTATTGTATGGAATAATCCATCACTCTTGTTCCTCTCCACCATTTCCTCTATTTTAAGATAGCACCGTGTCTCTCGTTCATATACTCACCAATGGGATATTTCAGATTCTCACATTCCTGTGGCAATTCCAACTTTGAACTCTGCCACTGTAGCCTGTTTCTGGTTAACTGTAAAGTGCTTTTTTTGTGAGCCTTCATTAGCAGGTTGATACGATGCTTCTCGACTCCTAAATGGCAGAAAAATTCCCAAATCTGACTAGCAGAGTTTATAGAGAGAAGAGTATACATACATGCTATTGGCAGATCTAGTGTTGACACATCATTTTTTAATTCAGGTGTTTTATTTAACATAAAAACCATCAAAAGTTATATCTAAAATAAGAGAAAACAACAGTAAAGCCACAAGCAGAATAATCCAGCTTTCCGAAGGAGTGTTGCTTCAAATGAAAGATTTAAATATTTGGAGGGAGGAAAACACAGCTCTCTATATATTTCTAGACAAATGCTTTTGTTCTGATATTGGAAGCCAGTTTCTGATTATTTAAGGGTGTTGCTATTTCTGTCATATTGTTAAGTGATTAGTTAACTGACAGAAAATTGTCTATCTTCATATTTTCAGAATTTTTAAATGCTTGGATGAGGCTGATTCAAACTCTTTTATCAAGGCTTTTTCTTCAGAGTTATTGAGAAAAGACTAAACCCCAAACACTGCTCTGAACCAGCAGCTTTATTCTAAATTGCAGTTGTAGATAGCAATAACAGTAACAGTCTACTGAAGAGGCAAATATAGAATCCAGCATTATTTTTGTATCCTGGATTTATATTATTCTCTACATAATACAATTTAGAGCATATATCATCATTTAAGCTGCAGAACACACATGTGAGCTACTTAACACTTGATTGGTTTTTGAGATTAATTGAAAGAGTAAAATGGAACAAATAATTGCATTTTGGTTCAAGAGTGCGCCAGAATGAAGTTGACTGTACTGCTCAAGGATATAGCAACTTCAGCATCAATAATACATAGCATGCGGCTATATGAATAAATCTCTTTTTGATATTCAATTCAGTGGCTCCTCATCCTTAGAAGATTAGTTTTGTAAACGCATTCTGCAGTGATGTGGAAATTATTACCTTTGGAGAAGTATAGTACATTTACTGGAGAACTGCTTGGAAGGTTCAACAGTATGCTCTTCAGTAATATCTGAGAAGCACTGATCTTGGATAAATGCACCAGGGCCAGTTACCGTGACTGCCATACAGTGGGGTAAAATGAATACAGATTGCAAAGGTGTCCATTACTGTCTTAGAGCCAGTTCATGGTTCCTGTCAAATTGTGCAATAAGAGGACAAAGTACCTTATTTCTTTTTCTGGTTCATCTGAATGATAAAAAGATGGGGGTGAATTTACATTTACTGCTGTAATAATGATATAAGCTGCTAAAACACTTTCTTTATATTTTATTAAAGGATTCAAAGCGTGTTTTCTGAGGTTTTTGTGTGAAAGGATCTCTTAATGAATCATTTCTGAGGATATAATCAATCATTTCTGAAAAATCAGTATATATAGTGGTCACATAATACTGTGTGGGGATGGAACTGTAATCTCTCCCAGGCACAAATAAATCACGATCAGTACTCTTAATAAAACTGGATTGTACTTGGCAATGTCCCTTAAGATAGGGGCCTCAATTACTCTTACTGCTTAATACTGGTATTTTGCGGTAACTGTGATGGTCTGATGGTAAATGAGGCAAAGCTGTAGTGGGAGGTAATAAAGGAAAGAATGGCTTGTGTCACTTGTTAAAATCATGGAGGTGCCTGTACTGGGTTAAACCAAGGATTGTTCTGCCCTGTGGCTTGGTTATGGCAGTAGCCAGCAGTGAAAGCTTAGGGAGCAGGTGAAGAACAAAATTTCTTCCTCCTTTCTCTCTGCCTCTTCAACTCAAGGACTTCCTAAGCTGGAAGTGGATTCAATAATTCAGTGATGCTCTTAGACAGCAAAGAAATTACCCTCCCCACAAATGTTACCTCTGTACTGTGTGGCTGCAGTAGGTGCTGAACCTGCATGTTAACCACTGAAGTTCAAGTCACTTACAACTAGGGACGATTGAAAATGTTTGGCAAACATTTGTTCTGGTAGGATTTGCCACCACCAAAATGAGGGCATTGCTGTATGTTGACTTTGATTCAATTCTTATCTGTGTGGTTGGCAGCTCATGTGGGAGCTGATGTGGAACCTGCTCTCCAGCCCTTTGGTTGTCCCCATGTTTGGGACTTCCAGAACTGCCTGGATCTGATTCTTGGAAACCTTCCTGTTTTTCCCAGGTTCCCTGGCCCTGGGACAGCCCATCAGCTGGGACATCCAAGACTCCAATTCTGTTTTCAGAAGTGGTTTGGAAATGTGGAAATGTTCTGTTGTCTAAACTGGTTTAGAAACTGGGAATTTTTTTCTTTTCTTTGAAATGCTGTAGTTCTTTCCTTGTCTCAGTTCTTACTTGCAAGCTACAGCAATACCAGATGAGAAATACTTTATTGGCTATGCTGTAGTAAGGAACAGACTTCCATGGGGGTGTAAAAGTAGTTGTTGGGATTTAGGCTTCAAGACAACTAGTAAATAGCAATAATGTAACTTTTCAGTATAGGCTGCTTGCGTTACTCTTTTCCTTTGTCCTTCAGAGACACGGTCTTTTGTCTGCTGTGACCCCCAGTGCTTTCTCTCATATTCTGAACATGTCATGCTGAAAGCCCCAGCCCTGCTCTTTTGTCCCAAAATTCAGGGCACACCTCTTCTCCTTTGCATTATTAAATAACATTTCTACTGGTAAGATATATTTTCTGGAAGATCATAGAGCGTTCATAGCATACCAGTGCAATATACTGGTGGAAAATATAGGCCAAAATGCCAAACATCCTTAAAAATATCACATTGTGTTCAAAGGTATATAAAGAATTCCTACCACACCATTCTAGGCAAACTGATGATGCCAGGAGCGCTGAAAGACTCTTCTGGAAGGGTTAGTCAGAGTAGATTCAAAGTACACGAAAATATTTTCAAGGGAGCATTGCAAAACACAGCAGTCTGATTTATGAATAAGAGGAAATTAAAGCGATATACCACACCAAATTATTTTTGTTTTTGACTTAGAAATATCATAACTGTCATAAAAGAAAATTATCTTTTGATTGTAGCAATATGCATTGAAATAACTTGTCAGAAAGTTAATCTTTTGAAGATAATGAAATTTTTTTTTGTACTGAGCATACACTTCTAAAAGTTTTTTTCCATCTAAAATATTTAAGAGTGAAATGAAATGACAGATTGCACAGATGTACTGGTGAGGTTCCTCCACAGGAGGAGCAGGAGGGCAGGCAGTCTGGCTAGTAACCTGTCTATGTGTTCGCTGCAATTTCTTGTATCTGAGAACTCCTTGATGTTGTGTTATCTTTGTGTTGGGGATGAGCAGTAGAAAAGATGAGGTGGTCTTGTGTTGAAGACAGTTCCTTGCACCATTTTTATTGTAGGTTTTCTCCATGACTATGAGCAAGTCACTTCAGCCTGTTACCTTCGGGATGGGCCTATGGGGAAAGTCTTATAGCACCTTTTTATAAAGACTTTTGTTCTTTTGGGAGCAAGACAGAACATCCCAGGGAAAGCGGAGCAGTAGGTGTTACAGCTCATACTAGATGTTGTAGAAACACAAGGCTCATCCCCTTGGGAGCCCTCGGTGCTGCTGATGCCTGGCCTGACAGCAGAGGTAAAGTTTTAAAAATTCTATTTTGTGCATCATTGGTTGAATCAGAACTGACTGATTTATATTCAACAAGAAAATTGGATTTCAAAATACCTTTAGGAGTGTTGCAAGAAGGCAGCTGGCCTAATGAGAAGATTATTTTGTGATATCAGTACATAATATAGCTGATGAATTAAATCTAACCACCTAAGGTTAAATCTGTTCACTATGTACATAAATGCACATCAAATGAGGGTGTTTTATTAAAAATATAACAACTCTAATTTTTTACTTCAGCCAGAACATACATTACATAAATACATCATATGTACAGTTGTAAGGTGAATGCTATTACACCACACACTTTTAATCTAAATAGCAAACTAAATAGTTAATTATTTTTATAGCTATAAACAGGGTGGCTTTTAACAGTGTATCTATGTCAAATCATATGAACAATGATACCCAATACAGGTACACTGTTCACCTGTTCAGGCAGGTGGGGAATTATGTCATATCAATTTGAATTATTTTTGATTCTAGTATTTTCTCAGTTTTGTTACTTGTCAACTTAAGAAAATTATTTTTCCATTCATGTTATGCACAGTAAGTTTAATTTTAGAAGAATTTGTAATTTTGTTTAATGATTCATTAAAATGTTATTTTGTTTATGGCTTGTCTTCACTTAAGGCAATATTTGAGAAGTCTTATTATTTATAACAGTGAAGTATAACTTAAACCAAACTATTTCAATCTATGAATTCTCTATGGAGAAGGTACAATGGTTGGTTAGTCACTGAGCTCTTAACAATATTTAAACATGCACTGGCACTTTTCAATATACATTTTCTGAAGCGTTCTTTTGTTGATTTATTTTTTTTAAAATAAAGATTTAAGTGGGGCAGTGAGATTGAAATGATAGACAGTGGAATGAATCGTTCTGGGCTATCATATATATGATCTTTGTATAAAAAGTGCATTTATTCATTGATCCTTAACAGCTTCTTCCAAAAGCCTTTCCAATTTATTAAATTAATAAAGTTGTGTCATTTCAAAAGTGCCAGTACATTAATGTTAAAAGCAATCACATGTATCACAAGGTCAGGAAGAAACAGAGGGCTCTTTGGATGTACGTACGTTTTTGTTGTAACAAGCCAGAGCCCCTTCTAGACTTTTAAGCCTGTGGCTCATGTGTGATTGCCCTTGTGCTGTATCTAGTACAGAGAATCTCGTGTAGTCTGTCACGGTCACACTGAAGCTGTTCCTCAGTAAACAGTATGTCTTTATACCCTTAACAGACACCGCAGGTGTATTTATATTGTCATATGTATGTGATTTGGCCTGAAGTAATTAATTTATTTTTTCAATTAGAGTGGCAAGCATTGTCCCTGCAACAAGTACTTGTAGGAAGCTCTGAACCTGTGGGTTCCTCCTGGGTGTGGGTTCCTCACTGCTGGAGTTAATGAGATGAAGCATGGACTTGCTTCAGAGTCCCCTTTCCCCAGAAAATATAATCAAATATTTGCATGTAAATGTTGATCAGGAAGGGCACATCAGGTAAAATCAGCAGCTGGTTTCTGGTTGTCCTCATTTACCTGTGAGTATTTTGAGCATTGGTTAACTAAACTATGGATTGAATTGACTTGGTGGCAAGGTCATCCAGATTTTTCAAAGCTATACTGAGGTTTGAGGACTTATTCTAATCTCATGACTTAAGTTAAAACCTTGGCTCATATTCCTTACATTAGAATATCTTTAATTTCACAGAAGTTTGAGAACCTTCCTCTACAGTGCAGCAGTTCTTTTGCCTTGATATTAGAGCTGTAAATTTGAATAAACTTAAAACATTCAAGTTGTAGGTTTAGGTGTCCTGAAGTTCTTTGGATTCAGTGCTGCACTTGCCAGTTTGGATGTTGACACCTCTACCTCAAATCAGATATTTATATGTTTGTGCATGTGTATGTCTGATTATGGTGCAACTATATATTACACTTTTATTGATTCTTGTGTAGAATTGGGGAAATATTGGTTTAGACTATCAGCTTTTGTAACCTTTACCTGGCATATGTCTGATGGATCCAATGGTAGAGGGTTCTGGAAATGATGGGGAGTGATGCATCAAAGAGGGAAAAGCTCATGGGCGAGTGGAATGGTGATGGCCAGCACCAGCTTTTGGCTCTGGATTCAGAGAGTGTGACATGTATCTGCAGGCTTGGCTCAGCATCAGCCTTCATTTCAGGTACCAGCTCTTGTCTCTGGACAGTGATGGACCATCGGGTACCTTCTCCTCTTGCATCCTTATTCTTTGAGTGTCAGAAACACAATGGGATAATGGCAGTGTGTCATTAAACCTCTCACTTTCTGGCTGTGTTTCAGAAGTGGTGAATTAAATATATTAAAAGCAATTCAGGCCATTGTGTCTTCCTTGAGCGTCATCATAACTGTCAGAGAGGCAGGAATTAGGCTGGTTTGGATACAGAAGAACAGAAATGTTTATGTATTTTGGTGAGAGGTGAAATAATAGAATACGTACATAAAGGCTGAAACTAAAGCATGCTAACAGGGTTAGCTGTAATGAGATTATATGTCTTATAACCACTAACAATTATATTCCCATTACTAAAATATACATAGGGAATGAAGACAATTATACTGCAATCACTGTGGGGCTATGAACATGGTACAGAGTATACCCAGGAATCAGACATGTATTTTATATGTTGACAGCTGTACTTGAGTGCCCACACTGGCATATATCAGAAATATTTCTTCTGAAATTAGCACAGATCGAGGAATTGAAAGTTGAGAGTGAAAAGCAGGCCAACTGACTTTTTTTTTTTGTAAGAGGGAATGCAGGATGAAAGCATTCTTTTGCTAACAATCAGCACCTTAGTAAAATTTAATTTGCTTAAAATGTATTTTGCTGGAATAAACACTGTCACATGAGTTCCTGGTTTTTAGCAGGTATATAATCTTCCAATGTGATGTATATAATCTTCCAATGTGATGTATATAATCTTCCAATGTGATGTATATAATCTTCCAATGTGATGTATATAATCTTCCAATGTGATGTATATAATCTTCCAATGTGATGTATATAAATCAATATACAAGCATGTATACCCACTCAGCATGAGACCAGTTTGGGTGGGGATGTTGCTGGACTCCTCCAAAAGTTGCTATGCAATATGACCTAATATTTTCTGATGCTTTCCCTTCTCTTGGCCATCATCTGTGGTTTCTTATTTTATGCTTTTTAGGACAGGGAGTGTATTTTCATCCTGTGGTTGTGATGTTTATAGTATAATGAAGTCATGGTGTGCGACCTGAAATGCAAATAACTTAATTGACAACTGCTTGACAGCTAGATATGTCCAGTTATGTGGTTAAATGAGAGGGCTTGTGAACACAGAGGAAACTGCTTTCCTGGAGGATGTCCTGGAGCCCAGTATCCTTGGCAGAACACTGGGTTGCCAAGTCAGAGCATGTGACAATTTTTTTAATATATAGTATGTTTGCAGTGGAGTGTCATTCCCTCAGTTTGATCTTTCTGCAGGAACCCGCTGCAGGAAATAGATGTTTCTTTGTTGCATTTTCTAATCTTAAATTAGCCAAGATGTTTTAAAAATTGTTCCAGATAATTTTTAAAATAATAACTTCAAGAGAAATTAAAAAAATTCTTGATATTCAAACAATTTTCCTCAGTCTCAGTGACAGAATAGTGACCCATAATATTTGGATGTGAAGAATTGTTTTCCTAGATGATGCTCCTGCAAGCTTTTAAGGTGTGACCAAACCTATTTGTGTTGTATTTAGTATATGAACAACTGTGTGGTACATACTGGTTTTGTGTTTCATTCCACTGTGAGGAGAAAAATGGTTTTTTGCTGTAAAGGATTTATTTCCTGGAAAGTTTTTATGCTAACATGACAATACAACCAAGCATCCACTGTCAGTTTCACAACTGGTACTTTAGTGCCTTTGGCAATCATGTTCAAGAGGGATATTAGAGAACATTTGGGTACTTGTCTCATAATGTGCTGGAGAGTTTATTTTTTTCATTAAAAATAGCTTGTTTATATGCTTTATTTATCATTATGTATTTTAGAAGACTGTTATCCTTGAGTTGCCTCTTAACCAGCTGAACTCTGAGAAATTCTTGTTCACCTGGACTCCAGCTCCATGGGTATCAGTTGTAGTGACAAGTGCTCACTTCCCAGCTTTGGCAGACACAAGCATTTGTTGCTTGTGTTGTATGCTTGTGATAATTCTGTCTCAAAGTTGTCCTTCTCTGAAAGATCTCCAGACAGTTCTTCCAGGTGTTCATCCTTGTGTAGTTGCATGGAGGTGATACATGAGCTTCACCTGGAAGGTGAACACAAAAGTTGGGGCTGAATTCTTGCATTTAAATATCAGTGTTGCCAATGTGGCCTTCAGCAGGACATCTTCCTCTGAGAAATTATGTTCTCTCCTCAAAGTTGTATTTTGATCATTACCTAATATTGAGAGTGTACATGAAAAAGCCTTCAAAAGGTCCTTTACTCCACTGAAGCTGTACAATAAAGTGAATTTTATTTCATGTGATAGTTATTTGCTGTTAAATAGCATCAGCAAAGCTTCATTTCTAATTAACCTGTATACCAAGAGATTTCCCTTTACCTATCAGAAGATATGTATTCAGATCATCAATTCATCTGTTCTAGTGAAAGGTATGCAAGTGTGTATGCAAAATAGTCGGAGAATCCTCTGACTCTTATTAAATTTCCAGTACAGGCCTTGGTGTTACAAGCTTTTGATCAGATACAATCTTTTCTCAAACTCAATCTCATATCCCTAGGTGGCAGGTTTTTCTTTGCCTTTTTTTTTTTTTACTGTTGTATTTTATCAGGCAGTTTTCTCATCAATTTTCTCCTTTCTCTTTCTCCCTACAGGAGCTCAGACGTGGAGAGTTTTGATGCAGTTATGTTCTTAAATATGGAGCTAGAAAAGTGGCTGTGCCAGCCAGGGAAATCTGGGTGCTAGGCAGGGCAATTTGGTCTGTCCTGGAGCTCAGCCTGCAGCAGCGCTGTCCCTGCTGCCTCTCAGTAAGACAGAAAACATGCAAGCACTGACTAGATGTTTTGGAGATGTAAAGCCTTTCCACTTCCCTCTTCCCCTCCAAGATGTCTTCAAAACCTTGCTTTGTACCTATACTGCCATATCAGATTCGCTTTAAGTGCACAGTCTCATAAGGAGGATGTGATTTTGCACAACATTTTATTTTTATTCAACAGATGTCCTGCATGTAGCCTGCCGTGGTGTTTGATCAAACTGGTCCTTCTGAACCAGGTGTTCAGAGGTCTTCATGCAACTAGAGGGACAAGCACATGGGGAGATGGACAAGCTAAGTGCCTAGCTGCCATGGAAACGGATTGAAATTAGGAAATAAATTAAAGCTGAAAAAAGTGTTATCGTGTTAGGAAAATACCTAAATACTTCTCTGCGTCTTTTCATTCTCTATAGCTTCTTCCATTTATAGACATGCAGATAGTTTAAGTTTTAATTTGTTACCGTGTATCAGCTTAATGAAAGAAATTCTAAACTAACCTGAATTACCTTGCATTAACCACAGACCAAGTGTATGCATAAAGGTAGAAATCCAGCTGCTTTATGAGAAGTTGCTCTTGCATGATAACCTACTTGTGTCTGAACTCTTGGAAAATTCAGCCTTGAGGGCTGACTCTTCAAATGAACCTGGAAAAAGATCATTGTCAGGAAGGCAAACTGGGCATCTGGGTCCTGGTAATGGCAGAGCCAGTCATTCTGAAGAACAATTTTGGATAAAAAAGGAATTTTCTATTTCTGCTGATTTAAAATAATAAAAAATATACTCAGTGATGATGATAATTGACTGTAAGTAGGCAATGTTTGCTTTATTAACTGTCTGGATGTGGTGTATGGAACAGATGGAGCCCAGGCTGTGCTTCTTCCACCTTGCAGCTCCTGTGTCTGCTCTCTCTGGTCTGCGGCTGTGGGAGATGCTGCTGCTGCGGGATGCGACTCTCCTGCTGCGGGATCTGTTTTGTATTCCAGCCATCGCTCCCTGTTCCCTTTGGCGTTTGCTCTGTCTCTGGGCTCCTGCTGCTCAGACCTGGAGAATGGGAATCTGGAGCAGCAGCTGCATGGTCTAAAGCATCTGTTTAGTCTCTTGCAGGTAGATTAATAAATCTACTGGCATATATTTCTATTTCAAAGAACATTTTAAAATTAGTCCAGGAGCTGGAATGTTTGAAAGACACTGAAGGTGCTAAAGGGCTGTATTCAGGTGTAATTCAGTGGCAATCACATCTCAGCCAAAAATTTGAACTTTTTGGTTTCTTTAATTGACATTACGAATGGGATTTTCAGCTGTCCAGGGAGATAAAGTTCTACTGAAAATCGATGGAACTTTTACACTTCTAATGACTGAAATGCCTTCAGAAATCCCATCTTTAGGACTCTTAATTACTGTCTCATTTTCAGAAGTACCAGCAGCTTTGACTGGGTTTTACTGCTGCTAACTACCACTTGGGCCTTTCTAAATCTCCTCCCTCAATGATCATGAGAGCTGTGGGAGCTATGCTTAGGACACCTTGAACTAGGGCACGCATTTGTGGATTTTTGAATTAAATTTTTAAAAAACTTGCTGAAAAACTATAGTGTAGAGATGAAGCCTTGTATAGTTCCCACATCACTCTTCGTCAGGTTTTCAATTCCCTGTTTGATCCACAGGATCTAAATAAATTGGCATGTTTGCCTGTCTTATGCAATGTCTAATTAAATATGAAGATTACAGATGAACTGCAAAATGAATACTTGATATATTTACATTGAGATCTGGATTTATAATGAAATTATTTATTACTTCCAAATTAGAAGCATTAGAAAAAGTTAGTGTTTGTACTTGTGATTGCTACAAACTGCTTATATTTGCATCTCATGTTTTTTATACAAACACCTTCTCTCTTTTGTAGAAAACTGCTCTGAGATGATGATGTTGCTCTTCTGAGACTTTTTTCTCCTTTGACTATACCTTTTTAACTGAGTGCAATGCCTAAGGGAGAAGCTGAGCTTTAATCTATCACATTTGCAGTTCCATTAACTGAATACAATCTGAGGCTTGAAATGCTATATACTAAAAATAACATTTGAGGTTGCTACAGCAGTTTTCTTGCCTATAGTTTTAATTTTGGTTGAATTACATAAGCTTGATATAACATTAGTATCTAGTTTGATTTCTTTCCTTTCAGGAATATTTTTCAATTGCTCCTTATATTTAGAAAGTATGTAGAAACCATAAATGAGGTTCTTACCTCCAAAAGGGTGCCAAAATGAATATGGTGATGATAAACTTGTTCATAAATCACTACTTATCTTCGTGGCAATGAGATCACTTAGTGATCCAATGAAACAGTTCTGCTGTATTTTAAGGAAGAAAGCCGATGAGAAGGGAAGCAACATATTATGGTAGATAAGAAATACAAGGGTATGTTACTGAGAAGGGGTATAAATGATAATGACTTTTAGTTGGTGAACAGATGCATGTGCAGAAGGTTCACGATATGCATCCAGCACAGTCAACCAGGGAGGCACTGCTCAGCCATGTTTCATGGTGATAAATCAAGAAGATATGGAAGAAAAAAATACATATGAACAATGATGGTAAAAACCTCTTTTGCTACTCACCTGGAATGCAGACCCCAGAATAGCTGATTGTGAGTAAAGAGTGTGGTTGGGCCATGGAGCTTTATTTCTTAGAGATAAGTCAGAGTTGGAGAAAAGGAAGACAAGGCTGTGTTGTGTTAGCAGGCAGAGTCCCTGGGTTATAATGCTTGTTGTTAATCTGAAGGGGGGTTTTTCCACCAGAATGAGAGTTTGGATGAACTGCAAACTAGAATTAGCATTAGAAAAGATTTCACAGTCAGTTTTGTCTTGACTTGTATGTGTTATTTGCAATTATTTAATAGATATTTGAAAAAAATTAAATCAAGAGAAAGATCTTGCTTATTTAATTAAGAACCATATAAATACTGGCATATATTAGTGAAAAACAACCTGTCATCTTTGCTTTGGGTTTCCCATAATCTGTCATAAAAATATTGTGTAATATAAATGTGTTTATACCTTAGTGTATCTTGTTAAACCATTTAAAGTTAACTAATGTTTGACTGTTTCAAAACTTTAATTAGCATTTAACAAGAAAGCAACAGTATAGCCAATTAGAGATCTAAGCAGTAACACACTCACTTCCATTTTCTAGCAATTAATTGATAACTAGTTTACCGTGGGCTAATAATTAAATGAGAAAACATTCTGAGCAAATTGAAAGCACTGATGCAAGTGAGTTCTGCATTTATTCTTTTCAAATTCACTGACCATGTTATCTAATCTCTCAGGAACAGAGAAATCCTGAATTACACTAAATATATACTCAGGCTGACTAACACACACTTAAAGCAACACTAGTCAGTTTCTGGAAGCTTTAATTTGTTTCCTGAAGGAAAATCTTAAAGCCATGTTGAAGTTGGCAAGCGATGCAGCAGGATGGTGGGTATGTGGGCTTGCTGATGTTCTGTGGCCCTGCTGATCTCTGTCTGGTTGGCAGGTTGGTTTGTCTTTCCTTCTTGTGCTTGAGACAGCAATGCTGAACAGACACGGTGGGGACGCGTGGTGGGGCTGTGCAATCGACTAGCACATCCATGTATTTCCCAAGAAGAAAAATCTCAATCTCACATCTGAAAACAAAGGGGTCACCATTTCGTCTACACTGGTGTTGGCAGCAGACATGACTCTCGTGTCTTCTGCCAACTGCAAGATAAATAAAATGTTTGACAATGAAGAGTATGAGTTGGCAAAATCACTTGGTACATACAGTACGTGAAAATTGAAGACATTTTTCTACTGAATGTTGCAGTAATCATTGGGAATAGCTCCTTACAAACAGGAAATATCCCCATCACAGCACTTGAAGTATAGCAATCTCCAGCGTATGTGGGAGAAAGTCTCATTTTGTCTTGAAGTTCATCTATTTATGATATCTTCCTCATCTGGATGGGCAGTAAGGTGAAATTGCCTGAGCTCTATTAAGCTTTAAACACCGGCCACCCGTTCCAACAAAACACTCAGCAAAAGGTAGCATTTCTCAACACCACACTTACCCCTGACTATTGCAAAACTGCCATGTCAATACGCAGGGAATAAGCCCTGACCACTTCAATGGTTTTTCCAGCATAGTGGAACTGTAAAACAGTAAAACGATACTGGGTGTTTTAAAAGACTTCTCCCCTGATTCTCATTTGATTATCTTATCTAAATTAAGAGGGTACTGTTTTACTAGTGTGAAATCAGTATATGGGACCTCATGGCAGTACTTGAATAAGTATTGCCTAAAACAAAAATTTGTGTTCAAATTTTAATGTATTGTGTTTTCACTCACTAGTGCAGCTTGAGAGATTATGGAGAATTAAGAATGTAAACTATGTCTAGCTCTTTAAGACTTGCATGCTTCTACTTTCCATGTAAACAGAGCCTTAGGAAAGGAGCAGGTGAGAGCTGCTGAGGAGAAGTCCTGGAAGTGCCTGTCAGTGATGCTAACCTGCAACATCTCCTGTGAGTGATGATTGCCTGATTTCCCCCACCCCATATCTTTACCTTGGAGTGAGCACCCTCTTTCTTGGCTGCTTTATTCCCAGAGACCACATCCACTCTTTGTTTCATGGGCTCTCTTGATTACTATAAATATAAATTCTCTAGAGTTTTTTGTTATTTCTACACAAGAAGAGTGATGACATGTGGCTTCCTTGTTTATTTAGTAAGTAACATTTACTGGTATCTCCAGTAAGAGTTTCTGATTTCTAACAGTCTCTCTGAAGTTCTCTGAGCTGAAAAAACAGATAACACTGGAAGTAACTTAGACATTTTGGGATATTTCATGTCAAAGAAATAGGGTAGGATTACAGAATAAATATCGATTCACATTTATCACTGTTTCATAATTTTTTTTATTAAACTTTATTTAATCCTTGCTTTCCAACTCATTACTTCGTCTCTGGTTGTGACAGACTTTTATGATTTATTATGTTCTCTTAATAGATACATGCCTTGAGTTAGAGTGGCAGAGCCATATTAGTTCTTTCAATCTTTTCTAGTGCCGATAGAGGATTACTTTAGGAAATACTTGCTTAAAAAGGCTTCCTAAAGCTTATTTCTAGTTTGCAATAACTCCAGCAATGGTTTTTATAGGAACTTGACTCATTGTTTGAAGAAAAGGTTATTGTATGGGAGTCTGGATACTTAGAGATTTTATAGTACTTTGTTTTCTCTTCCTCTGGAACATCATTTGCCTTAGTATTGAGGGTTACAGAGTTGTTATGCTTAGAAATAAGGGTAAAGCAGACCTTATCCTTACAAATTTTCATTCATTCCCACCAGCTGCTGTGAACACAAATATATGCACAAGTATAATTTGAAATTATAAATAGTGCCTAATTTTATTGGTATTTACTACACAGACATAAATAAAGCTAAAACTAACTGGAAAATAAAATAAAATAACATTTATATCTCATGCAGCTGTCAGTGATAACTTGAATTTATTTTGGTTTGATTAAGTATTGTGTATAATTTTTCATCAAACTATATATTTAACAAACCCAGTCTATGATGTACTTATTTGAAGAAAAATAATGACAAATAGAAATGCCAGTTATTAAATAGCAAATAAGTATGTTCAGTCACCAGACAAGTTGCTGTTTATAGTAACTGAAAACAGTACAAATCTGATACAACTCTCATGGATATTTCAGGTAAAATTTTTTTTTTTACGGTCACATTGGAAGTTCTGAAATTTGGCAAAATTATTATTTGACAAAATGATCACTAAGCAATTTATTCAAGAAATATAGCTCTTTATTATTTGTGGAATTTCTAGACATTTCTTGCATTTATTTGTATGTTACAACTCATTTCTTTATGATTTATTCAGATATCCCTTCAAAATTGTTCATTCTATGGAATGAATGGGTGCTATGACACTGCGATGTGCAGCAGTGAACCCCTTAAGAAATTACCTGTATTGAATTAATTTATTGATGTGATAACATTTCAATGTTTTTTCTCTTTGATTTTGAACTTGCTAATTTGTCCTGGAGATATAACTAAGATTTGTGATAGTCATAATATACAGTACAGTCTTTTCAAAATCAAAATATGTCCTGCAAATTATTTCAGGGAGAAACTGGGACAACTTGTTAATGAGATGATGTCTGGAATGGCTTCTAATATTGGGTAGCACCTTACACCATGGAAATTTTCTTTATTCCTTGTTGTTAATAACTTATTATTCCCCTATTATCATCACTATTACTTATTAATGGCTGTTCCATTGCTTCAGTCATGCTCATCATCCAGTTTTACATTAGCAATATCAGTGTGTTCAGTGTCCCACATTACCTTGTTGTCAGCATGATTATCTGGAGTGCAGCCTTCCAGGGCAAAGACATCTAGAGGTTACTTTGCTGCAAGTGAGCACAAAATACTTACTTTGATCCTAATAACTTCTGGCTAACGTTATTTCTTAGCACATATGATTTGATCTACTGCTGGTAAGTTGTAGTTGCTCTTAAAAATCCAGGAAGCCATTGGATCCTCAGAATCCCACAGAACGACCTTTTGATCTTTCAGAGCTTTATCTGGTCCTCTTTGAAACCAATGTCAGTAAGGCTTTTTAAAGGCTCCCGTTAAGAAGATACCACACGTGTCCAGAGTGTCAGCACTTGGCAACTTGAAGCCACTGGTAGAGAGCTCATTGTGATTAACAGTCGTGGGTCTATCCCGACTCCTGACATACTCTTGAGTGCCAGCAGTAAGCGGCTCCTGACTTTCCTATGGAATAGCCATCTTCTGCAGGAGTCTCTGCTTGAAGGAAGAGGTGATGTTTTGCTGGCAGGCATAGAAATTCAGAAAAGAACCTCTAGGCAGGCATAATGAACACTAGGGTTTAAGTTCAGAAAGCAGACTTTTTTTTTTTTCTATTCTTGAACTGGCAGAAAAACCACTAACTTAAGGGAAAATAACATGGAGAACCATACATATGGCAGGTAGACTTGCAGGCTGCCAACTTAATCATCTAGTTCACATAGTGATAATAGAAGTATAACATGAATATTCTCTGAATGCTGGACATATCATGGTAAACTCTGTTGTGAACAGTCTGCTTTACGTGCCATGTTTGATCATCAAAACATTTGGCTTTGAGCCCTCAGTTCACAGTGCACCTCACTGTCAATGACGAAGACCTAGAAAATGTTCATATTTTATGTTCTCATAGAGATGTCGTGTCTTAAAAGTGCACCGATTAAAAGAGTTATCAGATGATCAGCATAGTTTAAGACCTCTTTACGCCATGAGAATATCAATAGTGCAGTTCTAGTCAATAGAACTCGCTTTTTTGATTGAGACAAGGAGTGTGTTCTGAACACTGAGTATTATAATTAACATATGTTCTAATCAAATGGCCTTCTTACACTCCTTAATTTAACCGAATTTAACCAGAAGTTCCTTTAGTGTGTGAAACAGTTTGCTGTACCCTTTTTCCTATTCCACTGCCAAAGCTTCTAGGACACACAATGTTCTTTCAGAGAAATATTTAAGAATTCTTTCCCTTGTTGAATCCTGTGGCATCGAGCTCTTGCTGTGTCTGCTCAGTCTCAGGCTCCTCCAGCCTCTCCTAGCTCTTTCTGCTCCTTCCCTGCCCTCTCCACCTCCTGAGAGCTGTTGTTTAAGAGCATTAATGCAAGGCTGATTTTCAGATGCAACTTCAAGTGTCCCTCACTGTTGAGGATGTCTATATGGATTCGAGGGTTTATTTTTTCCTCATTGGTCACTCCCTTGTTCTATTTGACTGTAACAATTTTATTTCTCTTTTTTTTTTTCTCCTGTGTTCAAACCCTGTGAAGACCAATATGTGGTTGTAAACTGAGAACAGCAACATGCTACCTGATGTTTGCAATCAATGGTTTTCTTTTCAATGGATAAGTGGGTAACTCAGATTCTTCCTTTATACTAAGCTTAGATTTATTTTTTTGCTTTCTCTGAAAATATTGATTCACACCTTCTTGTTTGTGAGGTTATGACTATAAAGTGTTGTATTTAATTTCTCTGCATTTTCCTGGATCCTGGCAAGACTGGAAGCCAATACCAAGATAAACCTCACTATATCAATATTGACATTGAGATCTACATGCTAGGTATGAAACTACTCTGTACATTTGCATCTCTTTTTTTTTTTCTGTTTTTCATCACTAATCAAATGTTGATCAGATTCTGCATTTCACTGTGTATTAAGGTATTTATAGGAATTTTTATATGAATGCTTTATGAATTCATCACTTCAAGTTGAAAGTACCAAGCAAACCTGCTTCAGCCCCAGGAGGGCTCATCAGATGTCGTGTGTTACTCGGATTGCAGAGTTGCTCCTACTGTGCTCTGGGATCTTCTTCCGTGGTCACGCTAGCATTTCTCGCCTCTTGCCAGGATTTCTTCTTCTTTTCTTCCAGCAGGGTGCATTGCAGTAGCTCTGTTCAGTTTTTCATGAGCTAACCCTGTTTTTCTTGTTTTGTTCTGTGCATAGTTGGGGTGTGTGTTTTTTTTTTTAATGCATTGCTTTCAGGGAAATCATTAGCAAACATATAAAGAAGCAGCAGACTGTCCTTTCCATAAGATATGCAAAGCATAATTGCCAGTTGACATGAGATTAACAAAAGCTTCTGCTGTCTCAGACAAAAAGAGCCTCTTTCATTACACCTGTAGGATGCATTTCTTATAGTGCATTACCCGGCTGTGCAAAGCTGGGTCTGGGGTGATGGAGGAGTGGAGCAGGGACGGGTTGCCCTGTGCAGCCTGTTGCTGGGGGGAAAAGGGGGACGGCAGGGAGTGTGGTGGGCTGCTTCTGGGCACCCCTCTACTTCCCCTGGCTACACCAGCAGCAGTGCTGATTGACAGTTTGCAAATCAGATGGTATTCCAAATGTGGATAGCTTCTATTTAGACATAGAAAAATTTCCTGCTATTCAGGCTGCCACAGGATATTTGCTTTGTAACTAAAACTACTCGGCGAAACTTTACAGTTTCTGTGTAAACAGATATCCAGGGATGGATATCCCCCTCCTCCCCTGACCACTTTTTCTTACCAACCAGAAATATTTGTTTAAATAGCTTGATTCGTCTATACTGACTCACAGTTTGATGGGATTTTTAATCTGTTAATCTCAGTGTCTCATTCCAGGCTGTGTGTCTACTGCCTCAGACAAGCTGTATCTTCCAGGGCATGCAACCCCAAAGGCAGGTCAAGGTTCACTGGCATTGCGAGAACCCAGCCTACAGAGGCGAACAAGAACGTAGGTGGTTCATGCTCTGCAGGAAGCTTCTGCAAGGCAACACATCTTCTCCCAGTTTTTTAGTTTGACTATATTACAGTTTTTATGGAGGAACAAAAAAAAAGGACTGTTTGGAGCCTTCTGTGTTGTTTCTTTTATTATCTCTACTCATAACACTCTCTGTATCTTTGTAGTGTTCAAGACCTCATGAGCTTGAAAGAAAACAACCCAAAACCCAAACAAAGCATGTTTCTACCCAGAACGACCTTTTATGACTGTACTGTGAGATCCTTGTGGTCATAGTTTCTGCTGCAAAGCTGGAATACTTACCTTGGACAAGTTTACAAATCTCATACTTATCCTTGGGCTTGGTTGTTTGCATCTGTCACAGAAGTGCGAGACCTCTGACTTTGACCTTGCTGATAGAAAGACTTAAATGTGAAGCACTCAGTACTTGACAGTAAAGCTGGGATTTGCTGGGGGGGCCACTGAGGTGTCCCTCTGAGAGAGTCCCCAGACTGTCATCCATAAGCATCCATCTGAACCGACCTGACAGCACGGTGCCTACCAGCAAGTGTCATACAAAACAGGAGCAAGAAACATTTATTCCTGTTAGGAGATCACTTTTCAAATACCAAAATTTTGGTAGTTTCCTACAAGGAAGTATGAGTTTAAAGGAATTATGTATCTGTTCAAAAGGGCTTCATGTTATGTTAAAAAAAACCCCAAACAAAACCCCATAAACACCATGTCTGTGGCATCTGGAGATTCTCACAGGGCTCCTGGTAAAGTCAAGGTTTTTATCTGACCTGCACTGCTGAGTGTGTCCAAGCAGAGAGAACAACTTCTGCCATTGGGTACGTCTTCCTGGGGAGGGAGCAACCACTCTGCCGGTCTCTGTCTCACGGTGCGAGGGCTGCCAGGAGGAGCCAGAGACCCTTTGTCTCTGCAAGCATTTGTTGCTGGAAGAGATGATAAAAGGGGTTCTACAAGGTTGTACATCTGCCAAGCAACTTCAAAGGCATTGCCTTTTCATAAGCTCACCTTCTTTTATTTCCTTGATCGATCTTAATATCTCTGCCTTAGATTAACATTCTTCTTTGGAGAGCATCTTCTCTTTTTAGCAGTCTTTCTGATATTTTTTTCCATTCTCTTCTGGTCCATTTTGTGGGAAAATTGAACTTCCTTCCAGGATGTGTTGTTCTGACAGAAGAGAAATTACCCTTTTTTCTTTCCTGGTGGGAGCAGCACTGTCCAAATTGGTGAAATTCTTCCACTCCCAGACATTTCTACCCTCCTGGAAGAGAAACCAGGCAGTCATTCCATTGCCACATAGAAACTGAGTTTTGGTATTGGATTTTAAAACTGTAGCAGGATGTGTATGCCTACATGACATGAGAAAACAGTATTGCAAAGTTGGCCACAAAAGGCATATTCAGAAAGAATATCTATAACAATGGGCTAGCACATTTGATAGAATATAGAAGATCAGTTGTCTGCCTTAACTGACTTCTTGGAATCCTGTACAACAGTCATGGAGGGTGAAGGAAGGAGGGAGGGGACCAAGTCCATTGAGAGCTGTTTTGAAATTAAGCAGTTCAGCTTCTGTTTGGGTCTCTGTCACTGGGATCTTAATAGATTATTATTCACTGAGAGGTTCCCTGTGTTGGAAGCCTTTTCCAGTTCTCCCTCCATCAGTAATTCTCAGAGTAAAATATTGCCCTGATTTTAGGTGGGTATACTTAGTAAAACTGCAAGTCTGGCCTTTGTCTTATGTGTGAAGGTATCTTGCTCTTGTACCTTTGCTTTGTCAGTGAATCCATGTGTGTGAAACAATACTTGTTCTGAATTGTTTGAATTAAGGGAGTGCTGTATACCTTGTTTCTCTTATTTAGTGACTGTGCACAGAATCTGGAGTCATATGCCAACAGCATAAACAAATAAAAAATGCAATTAAGATTGGAGAGTTCTCAGTTCTTAAGCAATTTAATTCTACAGGTTAGAAAACCCTTGGTATAGCAAAATCCAGGAAAAAATATAGCTTTTATGGCCTTTAAATCAAAGATGCCTGACAATCTAATAATGGGCTACTGTGCTCTTGGTGACAACCATTTTGCAGTGGCAGCAGCTAGGTATTGCCTTTGTCGTTGCTCCTGGCTGGATGTGGACTGGCTTTATATACAGATCCTTCACAGGTGTTGTTGCAGAACAGGAGGAGTAGGCAGGCTGGTTAAATAAATTGAACTTCCATGCATAGACTAAAGTCTGAAGATGTGGAGCCTTGAATGGGGTAATTGCAAGCAATAACATTGCAAAAGTGTTGGATAACAGCTGATTACCACAAGGACTTTTTTCTTTGTGATATGATGTGACTTAAGTTTCTGTTCTTGTTGTGAGTAATTGTTGAAGATTTCTATAAACATATTTACTCTTCAGAATGAAAAGGGTCAAGGTCATCTCTTCAGGGAGATGTTATATTAACAAACTGTTTTTATAGACTTTCTTGTACTTTTAAGGCTTCATAAGAAAAGGCATAGGCGTTTTAGCCTTGATCTTATAAGCTGCTTTAATATGGTTTACAGTGAAATTATTCGTGTACTGAAAATTATATGTGTGTTTAAGTGCTCTGCTAGGCTGTCGCCAGCATGACCTTGGCAGGGATAAGTCTCCATTTTTCTAGCAACTTTTATGTTGTTTTTATCAGCTTCCAAAGTGAATCTAGGTGAAAATCTCTTGAATCTTCCCTGGTTAGCACAAACATATATTTAAGCAGAGTTTCTGAGAACATTTCTGGGTTGTTCATTTAAGAGCCTGATTTGAGGTGCTTTTCTTCATTCCAAAGGTGTAATGAATTCCCAAGGAGTGGATTTTTAATGTAATTTTCAGTTGTTTTCCACATCCCCATTTCTGTGTGTGTTGCTTACCTATGTATTTTCACATGTGTAATTACATGTACGTGGTACGTGTGCGGTTCCTCGACTGAGCTCACCCTAACCACACTTTGCTGTCCTTCTGCATTTGTTAAGTTTGCGCACAATAAATGAGTCTAAACTTTGTCAACACAAACACACTTAAGGCTGTGAAAATCTAGGCTGAGTCCTCAATGATGCTGTTAAAGGGCATGAAAGATGTCCTCGTCCAGAGCTGCCTGCTGAATTCCCTGGCAGTCCTTGAGATGTACCCTGGTCTTTCCTGGTCCATGTCCCATATGGTCCTACACCATATGTGTCATATGGTCTCCAGGTGCAACCACCAGTGTTGAGCAGCACAAGTGATGGGAAGTATGGTGCAGTTTCTAACCTGTGCTCACATGGGTATTCAATTTATGAGTGCAGCACAGGTGTCTACACGCAAAGTAAGGGTGATGTATCTCACCTAAAGATGCGATTTTGCATTTTGATAAAGCAAAGCCTATGTCTGTGTGAAAAGACACTTGTAAATGGTGAAACGGGTGATGACTGGCAGTGGCAGTGTACACAGGTGGGGAGTAAGCCAGTTTTGCAACTGGTGTATTTTACAGGCCAACTTTGGAAAGTCTTCTAAACAAAATCGTTTATCCCATCTACATTGTATTTCTACTTCGAACACTTCATTTAAAGTGACATCAGATATACATCAAGTAAATAGCTTAGTAGAACAAAACTGTCAGGCAACTATAAATTAAAGAGAGTTATGTTAGAGCTTATGGTTTCTGCAACTCTTAATACACCTTGCAGCTTTAGCATAGCGGTTGGGCTTTCAGTAAGACAACAGTTGACAGGTTTATATTTTATTTTAAGAAGTATATATTTAAGAAGCCTATTTGCCGCCTTCTTCTACTTCAGTTTTTGCCTTGGAAACAAATGATTATAGAACTTGGGCTTCCTTGTATCTGTCTGAACTGTCCTCTTGGTTCACTTTTATTTTTCTCTTTTCCTGTCCATTTTATGTCCCACAGCAGAGCGCTGGTCATGCTTTGCTACCCTCACTTCATAACTGAGTTCTTGAGGTCAGGTGTGAGAGGTCTGATGGTACCACTGGGAATAGTGGGCCAGTTCTCTTTTGGTCTAGGAACCAAATCAGTCATTTTAGGGACAAAATAAAAATTGATGGAGAGTTATACCTCAGATTTATTGGTGGTTATTTGATGCTTCTTAATACCAAATGGGCAGTGGTGATAATTTTCATCAAACCCACGGAGGAGCTGTGACATTTTTTGGTGGGGTGGTTGGACCACACAGTTGGGGCTGGGAGCTCTGGGCACCCTGAGCTGCTCTGAGATCATCAAATCATAGAATAGTTTGGGTTGGAGGAGACCTTAAAGATCATCTAGTTCCCATCTATGTCTTCATAGTATAAAAACATCTCCTCACATGGTCCTGGAGTCTTATGAAAAAATGCACTTCAAAATATTCTGAATATTTCCACAGAGTCATACTTCTGAATATAGATTTTTCTCCTGTTTTTATTTATTACTTTTTTCTTGTTCTTGAGTCATGTTTGTGCTGGTCTTTCAGTTACAAACTGTGGAGGTCACTAGAACATGATTAAAAATGATAAATAAAAGATATTGTGGAAAAAAAAATCAATAAACCACTGAAAATATAGCAAAGGAGAAATACTGTGCCCCTGTGCTTTGCAAGTTGTTATTGGCCAGCACTCTGGTGAAATATCTTTCCCGCTGTAATTGTTTCCTTGGGTGGTGCCCATAATGGATTATCACCGGGTTTTCTGGATAATTTTTTTAAAGGAGACTCATTGAATTTCCTAAGGTTTAGAAATAAAGGGGCCTCGATTTCTGATATTTTTTTGCATCTTCTATGATTATATTCCGAGTTGAGATGAATAATGTATGGTTTACAATGTAAAAATCAGTCACCCTCAAGTACTTATGTAAACTTCTAATTGTGATTCCTGCACAAAATGTTTAGAAGCTCAGAAATTTGTACGAAAACATTCCTAGGCATGAAAATGTCACTAAAATCAAAATGTTTCCAATCACTTTTATAATTTTTTTTTGTCAGCTTTTCTGAAGTTTTACTAATGTTAGGTGAATTGGGGGAGTTTTGTTTTGAAACAACTTTTTTGTTTTGTAAATTTGGATTAATAACAAAAAAGTTATAAAAATAGATACAACTTTAGATACAGATAAAACAATATATAGATACTCCAGAATTACTAAAATGAAATTTTTTGAGCCCATCAGAAAGGAATGGGCTCAAATGAGAGGAAAGTAGGTTCAGGACAGGGAGTTGAAGTTCTTCAGAGACTGATGCATCCTCTTTCCATTCTCCCCAGGGAGGAGTGGGAGAGTAGGGCAGAGGCTTCTCCCTGGTGATACCTTCTCTGATAGTATTGCTAGGTGTGCTGGGGTTGCTGAAGCCTGAAGCAGGGGTGGCTTCCAGCCCACTGATGCCTCCCGACAGGGAGCGATTTGGCAGTCTCCTCTCTATGGCAGTTTCCAGCTTAATTTTCCCGTGCTTTCAGCCAGTTCTGAGTCACTGGAACATCCTAAAGAGCAGCAAAACTGATTAAAAAAAAAAAAAAAAAAAGGACTCTATGTTGTTATTTCTCCCCTGACAGCAGTAGTCTGTTCCTGGGGCACTGAAGAACTTAAACTTTTCTTGCTTTCCTTCAGCCCAAGTCAGCTCCCATCCCCTGGCATGTGTGCTGGGGTGGGGTGAGAGCAGCCAGAATGGGCAAATGTGGAGTGAAACCAGCAGGGAGGGATGTGCCTGCCCGGAGTGCTGTGGCGGGCTGGTTTGGGTGCACAATTAGCAGATGATGTTAGCAGTTCTGGCAGATCTATCAGCAGTCATTTACAGAACAGGCCAAATCCTCTTTAACGCTGCCTTTCTATTAAATGTAACTCTCTTCCTTACTGCCAAGAAATGCAGACAATTTTTAGATAAATAGTATTTAGACATAACAATATCCTGTATATAGAACAGCAGACATTTGGGGGTAGAAAGAAAACAGTATTTAAAATAAAAAAAATTGTATTCAAATAGAACAGTTCATAGTTTTCACATTCTTTTTGAACAGACAAAAAAAAAAGGCATTCACATTTCTGGGTATTTCAGCGCATCAGAATGCATTGTGCCTTGTTTATTTACAATACTCCCCACATTTTGCAGGGTAAATCAGCTTGGATGAAACAAGAACTAGCCTCCTTCTTGCCAATACCTAGAGGACCTGACAGCAATTAAACTGATCTGGATCCTGTGATATGTGAAGCATTTAGAGGCATAACTTTATTTGCCTGGTCCTGCTATATAGCCCAGACCAAGGTAAGTCAAATTCTCACGCTGATGTGATTCAGGTCCAGTTTTGGAACAGACCTTCCTGTTCCCAGGCGAAGAGGGCATGTCCTCTTCCCCGTGCTCCCTTCCCTGATGTGAGACTGCTGTGAGACTGCTGTGAGATGCTGATAACGCGTTGCTGCAGCAGCTATTGCCTCTGCAGGTGTTTGGGAGCGGAGGAGCTGTTGGTGCAGGTGAAGCTGCTGCTGCAGGGCTGGAGGTGGGTCACTCTCCATTGAGAGACCTCCAGTGTGGTGCTAAACCCCTGATCCAGCCTCTGGGGCTGCTGAAGTCGAGCCACACCATCCTCTGTTAGATAAAAGGTCAGAGTAATTGTGCAGTCCCCTTATGTTTGTACTATGTGCTGTAAATTACATGCAGCGAAGGTCTATTACGCAGAAAAACAGTTGCTTTCAATTTAGAAATGGAAGCATAAGTAGGCCTCCTGATGTCAGTTCGAGTTTCTAAGCAGTGCTGTAATAAAAATAAATAACAGTGTAAGAGCAGATAATTCTTCATCTTTATTATTAGATTGGCTGGTAACATTTACCTATCAAGTCAGTGAGTGAGGAAAGTTAGCAGTTCCCAAATATGGTGTTCCAGAAGTGAATTTGTAGTTGATAAAACAGGAATTAACAGGGTGTATGCTAGAGGCATGTCAGTGCAACCGTATTGCTTCTACAGTCATCACATTCAACACATTTTAGAGAAAGTCCTGGGTAAGGTGTTAATTATCGCATTTTTATCTTTGTGTAGCTAATGTCATTCAGAAAAATAAAATCCTGTAAGGGGAAAATGCCTGAGGAACAGTGTGTTAACTATAGAAATTTTATGTATGATACAGCACATCGGAAGTGAACATTCTTATTCTGTAGCTCAACGTAATGATGATTATTACATGGGTTGAAAGAATTGGTTAGAACCAGCTCCTTTACCCGTGCATGTTTCCTACGTGCTGAGCAGTTTTGTTACTTGGAAGGAGTAGTTGAGCTCTTCCGAAGCGCTACCTTGCTGTTTGGTACAAATGAAAATGCTGCTGATGAATTAACAGTAGAGCTTTCCCCGACGGTTCATATTTGTGAGGATATGTCTTTTGAAACTCAACAGTAAATCATTATTTGTGCTTGGGGAAATGGGAGACGCAAGTTCATATGCATTTCTTACGTATGGAAGGATCTATCCAGGTGCTCCTACGCTCTCCATTACTGTAATACATGGTTTATTTCAGTAGCTTGTGTATCTCGCAGAGAAATGGACCTATCAATTTATGTAGGCATTTGTAGTCCTCCTTCCATTTCTGTAATAGCTACTGTATTTCAACCATTTATGTACTGCACTAAAACCTTTTTTGTTCAGAAAATATTTTTGGTATAGCCTTTAGACGTAAATTGAAGCAGATATAGTTATAGAAGCACAACCTTCTCTGTAAACTTTCTCAATCTGGAGTAAAAATGCCTTTTCAGTATAGCTTAGATTTTTTTGAAAAGCATCTTAAGATAATTTAAAAAAGCAAACCCTACAGTTATATCAAGTTCTGAATGCCCACAAGTGAGGGTTGTATTGCTTTTTAGCTATACCTAGTGTACTTCTGAGCTATAGGTATAATTGGCTGAATTTCCTATCTAGGCAGTGTCTGATACTGATGGGTCTGTGGCACAGCGAAGCACCCAAGGCTGTCAGGAAGGTTCAACTCCAGTGCATGTTAGATTGGCCACGTTTCTTTCCTTGAATTTTGCATACCAAATTTTTCCAGTACCATCCCAGTGTAATTCTGAGACTTGTCTTGCTTCTGAGACAGGAACAGTTACAGAAAAGCTTCCAGAAGTGGAGCTAAAGATGTACAAAATTACAGACAAAGGGATTTTGGTGAAAGATGGGAGCTGGAAATGTATGGATCCTTAAACACAGCCACGAGAGAAGAACGGTCTGCCCAGACTCTGTACCTGTCTAGACTTTGCAGCCCTTAGGATGTTGTCTTTTCTGCTGTTCTGAATTATGAACGGCCTTCACTACTTCTACCTTAAAATTCAACAAAAGAACAAGAATAATAAAGCATAAGAAAGAGTAATCCCAATGGAAATACATAGAATTGTGGCAGGTAGAAAAAGATATGACAATACAGCAAGAACATTTCTACTGTGTTCATCAAGTTATTTCTAATGAGACCATACACAGGTGCAGTGAGTAAATAGAGACAGGAAGGGTGTATAAGGGGCAGACTCATTGAGTGTCTCCACATAGCAAACTGTCTCACGCTCACACGTGCACACACAGGTGCACACCCAGGTCCACTGGGGAACCTGATTAATTATGCTCTTTGGAGAGCTGGAGAGGATCCATCACAGAAAAGTCAGCGCAAGCTGCTTATCCTTAAAAAAGGAGTTCTTCATGATAGGACTGAAATTATTGCTAGCCTTCTGTCTTTTTTTTAAGTCTCCTGCCTACTGCTGAACACCTTCAGGATAAAAGATGTGCTCAGCAAGAGACTGGCATCTTTTATCCCATTCAGAGCATTTCACTAAGTGAAAAAGTGACAAACTTCTGGTTTATTCCAGCATCATCCCTAATGAGCTTGCCAAATAGGCTAGGACCATCACGAGCCAATCACTTGGATCAATTTGTGTTTGGCTGCTTCATAAAATGCAGTGAAAATAAACTTGCTGTTACAGAAACTTGAAACAATTCCCAGGGAAGCTATTTAAAGATTGTAGACTCAATTCAGAGTGCACAGCTTTGTACTAAAAGAAGCCCTTCGACTTCCATGGAGTGCTTGTGCTTTACCCTGCTGTACATCTGAAAGGGTATGGGATTTTATCTGGCTGCAGGATTGTTGCTGCTTCTTCACATTTAGGCAAAACCACAGTTTCTTATATGCTCCACTACTCACAGTGGAGGAGTTTGTTTTAGTGTGGGTGTTGGGTTTTTTTTGTGCACAATAAATCATAATAGTACCAGTCATTATCTTTGGTTCATTAGCTGCTGTGGAGCTCTGCTGTTTACCCCAACTGTTCAAAGAGGATCAAAATGCATATCTAGGCATGTACTGTCAAGCCAGTTTACATTTTAATGTTGGCTGAACATGATCTTGCAAGGGAAGAGTACTTGAAGAATTGAAATATTTCAACATGGCTTTATGAGAGTATTTTAAATATGGCATCTATATTTAAACAAATATCCAAGAAAAGATGAGTGGAGACTGTGTCCTGCTTAGAATTGTCAACTTAAGAGCAGAGTTAGTCCAGTGGTACTCAGGATATTTTTAAACAAATTAATTTGGGGTACCTGAGCTATATAGACACGAAGAGAAATAAACTGGCTTGTGTGGATGTTTGTCCTTCCTGTAAAAAACCTAGGTCAGGCTACTTCTGACTTGCTTGATTTTGGCAGGGATGAACAGTGATCTTGTCTATAACGTGTTATCACTACTAAGTCTGTCACAACTTCTGTAATATTAATATGATTGTTGAGGTTAAAACTAGAAATTCAGACAAAAGCAATCATTAATTTTTCCTATGATTTCTTTTCAAGTGGATCTTTTTTAGACCTTGTCTGGGTTGATCTTCAAACTGCACTGCACGATGAAGTGTGCTCATTGAAAAATTGCTGATGTGGTAGCAGCAGGTAGGCACACTGCTCTATTCTACGTAATGTGTTTTTTAACGAGCGTATATAAACCTGAAGATGTCTGTTTCTTAGTGCTTCTCCAGGAAGGAAAACTAAAGGCTGTTTTATCTTCTTTGTATCCCTGATCAGATCTGCAAGAAAGCAATTATAACTGGTATAATGGAGGGATGGTAGAGAGAAGGTAGTTTTTTTGGCAGTAAATAAGTAAAATTAGGGATAAAGAAATACCATATCCAATTACTCCAGTTTTGTATGCAGTGAAGTTCAAAGCATTTTGTAGCTTTCTGGACTGATGTTGTCAGCTACTGCCTTCTGAAAAGACAAAATGAAATGTAGATTTCTAATGTTTCTTTGGTTTGTGTGAAAGCAGTAAATGGGTAATGTTAGTACTGGGCCTGGAAATTAAGCCTGGTATGCTTGCCATTAGCCAGAAGCTGTATCCAAACATAAAGAGCATTATACAATAAAACCCTAGAACTGCAGGAAATGGAGAAAGGTTTGAAACGGTCACCACAGTAATAGAATGTATTCAGGATTTAATTGAAATAAAAGATGTATTAAACTCAGGGAAATTTATCAGTCTCTTATACTAATATTTAACTAGAGAAATGGATTCCTTCAGAAATATGTGTAACTCAGATCCGTCTGACAACCTTCTGCTTCTCTTTCAAAGCTAAAGGATCCAAAAGCTTCAAAAAAATTGTATTTAAGATAATGGTTTCTCCCATAAATCTAACTCTGATTTTTGCTTAATTAGAGCTGAATTAAAGGACATTCACAAGGCTATGCAATTTTAAGCAAACCAAGTATCAATTATTTGCTTGAGAATAATATAAAAATACATGGATTTAATTTTTAAAAGTGGTAGCATGGCAAGTGGTACCCTAAATGCCACTTTAGTTTACAGGGAAGAGTTTCTACTCACTGACCATTATGAGGATTTTGGCTACCATGCATAAGAGCAAGTAGAGCTGGTTTACCAGTTCATTCAAAGTTTCAATATGACAATGAAAAAAAGTTTTGAGTTATAAAACATTCTATTATGGTGTCTTAACACCACTTGTATTGTTAACAGAAATGAAAAGCCAGCTAAGTTTTCACAGGTAAAAATTTAATGTAGAACATATGTTTGTTTTTTTTTTTAATAATTCAGTACAATTCAGATTGATGGTATTTCAGTCTTAATGAACGTCATGGTGTTTTTAACCAGTCTTGATCTTCTCGGCATCTAAGAAGAGCTGGTCCTAGGAAGAGGTGCTCTGCACTTTGCTGATTATAATCTTAACATAAAATATTAATGATGCAATATTAGTAACTTTGATATTGTTTTAATATTTATTGTATTATTCTTTAAGTGTATATATATGACACCTTGTCACATTGAAGAAGTTTTATGGCCCTTCCTGAAATGTCAGTACAGAATCACAGAATCATCAAGGTTGGAAAAGACCTTGAAGATCATCCAGTCCAACCATTAACCTAACATTGACAGTTCCCAACTACACCATATCCCTCAGCGCTATGTCAACCTGACTCTTAAACACCTCCAGGGATGGGGACTCCACCACTACCCTGGGCAGCCCATTCCAGCACCCAACAACCCCTTCTGTAAAGAAATACTTCCTAATATCCAGTCTAAACCTTCCCTGATGCAACTTGAGGCCATTCCCTCTTGTCCTATCGCTTGTTACTTGGTTAAAGAGACTCATCCCCATCTCTCTGCAACCTCCTTTCAGGTAGTTGTAGAGGGCGATGAGGTCTCCCCTCAGCCTCCTCTTCTCCAGACTGAACAACCCCAGTTCCCTCAGCTGCTCCTCGTAAGACCTGTGCTCCAGACTCTTCACCATTTCTTGTTATCCTTGATTGCTGGAGACAGATTAATTTCTAGCTGGGCTTTAGACCTCCTGATTTCCGCACTGCATAGCCTCATAGCATTGTTATAATCATTGTGAGTGGCTAGCCCCTTCTTCCAAAGGCCGTAAACTCTCCTTTTCTCCCTGAGTTGCAGACAAAGCTCCCTGTTTAACCAGGGTGGTCTTCTCTGGTGCTGGCTTCTCTTACAGCACCTGGGGACCACCTGCTCCTGTGACATTAAGACTTTCTTCTTAAAGAGTGTCCAGCCTTCCTGGACCCCTATACCCTTCAGGACTGTCTCCCAAGGGATTCTGTCAAGCAGGTGCCTAAACAAGACAAAGTCAGCTCTTTGGAAGTCCAGGATGTCAGTTTTGCTGCCCCTTCTCCTGGCCTCTCTAAGAATAGAGAACTCTTATTTCATGATCGTTGTGCCCTAGTTGGCCTCCAACCACCACATCATCCACCAGTCCTTCTCTGTTCACAAAGAGGAGATCCAGCAGGGCACCTTCTCTGATCGGTTCACTCACCAGCTGTGTCAGGAAGTTATCTCCCACACATTCCAAGAATCTGCGGGACTGTGTTGTATTACCAGCAGATGTCTGGGAAGTTAAAGTCTCCCACAAGAACAAGGGCAAGCGATCGTGAGATTTCTCCTAAGTACCTAGAGAATATTTCATCCACCTCTCTGTCCTGGTTGGGTGGCCTATAGTAGACTCCTACTACAACATCTGCCCTATTGGCCTTCCTCCTGATTCTAACATAAAGACACTCCACCCTGTCTTCACTATACTTGTGCTCAAAGCAATCATAACAGTCTCTAACATACAGCGCCATCCCACCGCCTCTCCTTCCTTGTCTATCCCTCCTGAAGAGCTTGTAGCTATCAGTTGGCGCACTCCAGTCATGGGAGACATCCCACTGTGTTTCTGTAATAGCCAATACATAATTTTCCTGTTTCATCATGGCTTCAAGCTCCTCCTGTTTGTCACCCATGCTGCGTGCATTGGTATACATGCACTTCAGATGGGCTGATGTCCCCAGCACCTTTTCACATTTAGAGGTCCTAAGTCTGGCCTGACCTTTCACAGGTGTTACCACAGTTACTGATCCATCCATATCCCTTGCATCTTTGTTGTGCTGCCTGTCTCCATCCCTTGCCTCCACTGGGATAGCAGGGTGAGGGTCATCGCTGGCACAACAGCCCACAAACTCTGGTAATCTACCCTGGGGCTTATGCCTGGGAGTTCCAGTTTTGTGCCCTTCCCCCTTCAAATCTAGTTTAAAGCTCTCTCAATGAGCCCAGCTAACTCCTGCCCCAAGATCCTTTCCCCCCTCTGGGACAGGTACATCCTATCTGATGCCAAAAGCTCTGGCGTCCTGTATACTAACCATGATTGAAAAATCCAAAGCCCTGCCAGTAACACCAGTCTCAGAGCCACAAGTTCATCTGTTGGGTTCTCCTGTAATCTTCTTCATCCATCCCCGCAACTGAAGGGATGGAGGAGAACACAATTTGTGCCCCCGACCCCTTAACTGGTTTCCCCAAGGCCCTCTTCATTGGGGGGGCCCCCCAAATCTCTCTTCATTGATTTAGGACTTTTCCTGGTAATATCATCACCTGCCTGAAAAACCAAGAGAGGGTAGTAGTCCTTGGGTCTCACTAGAGCAGGAAATTTAGCCGTGAGGTCCTTCACCTGGGCCCCAGGGAGGCAGCAGACTTCCCTATGAAGTGGGTCCAGTCTGCATATTGGGCCTTCGACACCCCTCAGGATGGAGTCACCCACTACAATGACCCTTCTGGGGTTCTTTTTAGCATTGGTTTTAATACCTGGTCTAGAGCGACCCGGCCTGGGTGGACCTTGATCTTTCTCCTTGTTTGACTCATTCTCTTCATCCTTCTCTACTTCATTCAAAAGTTCCAGGGCCCCGTATCTGTTGTGAAGGGACATCACGGAAGGTGAGGGAGGTCGGGAGGGGATTTTCCTGCCTCCCTGAGCAGGGACCTGTTTCCAGCCTCCCCCATCCCTTAGGTCCCCTCCTTCTGCCTGGTCGCAAGAGGGTGAGGGATCACCTGCCTCTTTTGGAGCCTCCCTTTGCTCCTGTTGCTTCAGGGGTGCCAAGGTGCTACTCCACCAATCAATTTCCCTTTTGCACTCCCGAATACTTCTTAATCTTTCAACCTCTTCTTTGAGTTCCACCACCAGGCTGAGCAGGTCATCCAGTTGATCCCAGTGCACACGGGTGCTGTCACTGCTGCCCTCCGACAGGACTGACAGGCTCAGGCACTCCCTGCAGCCTGGGACCTGGACCGCTGCGTGTTTGTGCGGCAGCTCCGTCTGGGTTGCCACATTCTTTCCGGTGGTGGTTTTGCCCTGAGTGGAGACCATAGTTCAGTCTACTTGGGGTGGATGATGACAACTAGTTCACATGAGCTCTAGACTCAGGAGAGGGACTGTGCCCTGTCCGCTCACCCTGCCTGTGTGAACTGCTGCGCAAACTGCCACCCCACGCCCTTCCGAGGCTCCACGCCCTGTTTGCCCACCCTGTTGCCGCACTCCTGGTCGCTCGCGCTCCCCGGAGGCTGCTCTTGTACGTGAGGGGCGTTGGGTGTCGTCACTCCGGGCTCTGCCCACTCTGAGTCCCCCCTGCCCTTGCTCCCAGTTCACTCTTCCCACTTGGGGGAGGCGGCTTGAGGCTCTCCCTCTTCCCTGGGCTTTTGCCTTCTTGGCTGGTGGTTTTGCCGCAGATTTTTTGATGCTTTCAGAAGGATCCCCCACTGCCATCCTCCTCTTCGGCGCCCCTCTCCTCAGCAACTCCAAGTTGTCTCCAAGTATACCACTTTATCATCTCTTCACACTTTTTTTAAAATCAAAAGAAGCTATTGTGATAATGTTGTTAGATCTTGTGCATGGTAGAGGGTGACACTAGATTTGGTCAATTTGTTTTTGTTCCTGGTGCTGTAGTATATGACTCAACTTGGTGAGTATGTCCTATGTTTTTGAATTCTTGTTCATGATATCTTGTTAAGGCTAATTCTGTCCCATGTTCAGCTAGAAGGACTGCTCAGGTGTTTGATATCTACTGGTGTTTTGACACAAAGGGTGCTGATCTTCCAAAGCATTGACCTGATTGCTTAACTCAGCTGTAAGACCTGTCCCACTGACATCTATGTATGAAGTTTAAGTCTATACTTAAGTGTGTGGAGTGAAAGATAGGCAATCAAATAGGTCATAACCGGTGAACTCAAGAAATAGTCATGGTTAAATAATAAAATCACAGTAAAAATAAATCTGCACATAACTAATAATTTTAATCTTAGTCAAAGATAGAAAACAGTTCTCTGGTCCATGGCGCATAAAACAAATGCCCATTTTATTTTTTCACTTTGTATAACAATAAATATTCTTCACTGGCTTGAAAAGAATGAAATGATAATTAAATTTCTCTTAGACCTTATATTTGCTGTATTATAGGTGTAAAACTAGGAGCTACTTAGTTTACATTTATACCTCTCACATTGTCTGTTGGCTTCTAGGATTATTTTACCAGAGGGTGTTATTCAGTACTGTTCCAATGAGTTCCTGATTTTACTGTCAGTCTTTGAATGGAGTATATTTGAACTTAAAAAGAAAAAAAAGGAGGAGAAGGGGAGAAAGAAGAAAATATATACAAAAATAGATTCCCGCAGAGCATATAATCAGAAGTAATTTTTACAGAAATACAGCGAAACAGAAACTCTACATGTTCCAATATTTCCCTTGTCTTAGAAGATCACTCTCCAGTAGTAGTTGTCAAATAAATTTTTAAAAGTATAGTGAGTCCACAGCAATTCTACAGCTAATTTTGTTTTTTCTTCATCACAATTTATTGTTTATTTTCCCCTATATTTTTACTCTTTCTTGCAAGGCTTGGTGGAGTAATCTTCTCAATCAATAGTGGAATTGTCTATGATGTGGTGTATGTCAAAGGGAAATGGAAGCTATAGGGAAAGATTTGATCTCAAGAGGTAGCTTCACTCACTGGGATTACCTCCTGGCATGTATGTCTTGTGTAGAGAAGACGTGGATCTAACATACCCTTAGAGTCTTTCAGGTAGGGAGTTTTCTGAAGATGAGCAGAATTGGAGAGCATCAAGAAGAGATGCTCTGCGCCTTTGCTTTGAACCTATTGCTCTCAGATTTCATTTCAGTAATTCATTACATTAATTATTAAGAATGTGATCTTCCATTGGAAGATGAATGGAAGATGCTTATTATGTGGTTGTGGATCATGAGTCTTCTTGTAGAACTGGCTCTTCTGGTAACCTGTTATATTTGCCACAAAATCTTGTGAGTCAGTTCTTTGTCTCACCAAAGCAATGCTGATGCAGAAGTGAGATTTCAGTGAGGAGTATCCAGAATACCTTTATGCTTAGCTAAGGTGAATATTTTTGTGGAGACAGATTGCAGTCTTCATCCTTGTTGTCTGGTCTTGTTCTGCCTTCTGAAATCTTGCCAAGCCAGAACATTATTTTTTTAATAATTAATGGAGAGCAGTCTACAAGATTTTAGTAGCTGGAGAGAGCAAGCTGTATGAGTGGCATCTCTCCAAGAGTGATGTTCAGTAATCAGTGGGCTTAACTGCGTGGGGTCTCAGCATGGTTGTGGGGGTCAGAACCAAGCACAGCTGAGCTGGGGCTTAGGAATGTGAATAACAAGTATGTCCTCTTCCTCAGGCCCTGTATCAGAGAAAGAAACACTGGGGCTAGTCTTTGAATTCCTTGCACTTTATTATTTACCTTAAGAAGAGTGAAAGGAAAAGGTAGGGAAGTTGGACCTTTCTAGGAGAACAGCTGTAAGACTGCTACCACTGTGTAGTTGATATTATCTGCCGAAGTTTCTTGGTTACTCATGGCATACTGCATCATCACATTAACAAAGACCTAGTTCCTCCACTCTCATATACAGGTATGAACAGATGCATCTACCTACAGTGATGAAGGTAGTTGTAAAATAAACCTTAAAGAAAAAAATACATTAGAATGGTTGCAGCCAAATTTTAAATTTAGAAACAAGGGCAGTTTACTAGTTTCTCCTGGTAATAGTTTTTATTTGATTTTAATTCATGTATGTTGCTAGAAGACTTCAGTGAGTGTCTATAAGAAGATTGACTTAATGTATCTTGGTTTGTTTTATAGTTGTTGTTTAACCATCTCTTGGACTTCTTAATGGACTTCAGTAGAAAATTTCCAGAACTGTAACTGTCATCTCTATAAAATGACAGATGCAATAAACTGCTGAGAAGATGGAGGCTTCTTTGCTTCCCTTTAGGGACAGAAAACAGGAAGTGATGGGGTTGTGACCAGATGCATGGGTACACCATACCTGTGTAACTATAACCTGTAGACTTTTACTTTCTGTAGTAGAAGACTGAGGAACTATGAGATTTACTGACAGTGAGGAATTCCTACAGCTGTCTGGTGGCAGTGCGACTTCTGTCTTGTACCTCCCTAGGAAAATATATAAAGAAGGAACTCACTGCTGAAGTCATTCTTTCTTTCCTCTGCCTCAGTTCCAGTACTGTGTGCACTATTATGTATCAGTGTCTACTTACCTAATGTGACTTTTCTGGTTATGTGAAGACACTGGGCTTTCCTCTGCTTTGGCACTTTTTTCCTTTTTTTTCTCTTTTTTTTTTTTTTTTTTCTCCACACTCAGTCTTGCCAATATAGAGGAAAAAAAATGGTAAGTTGGGTCAGGGTGGGAAATCTGCAACCTCACCGGGTTCCATGGCTTTTGTTTTTGTGTATGGTTTTTTTTTTTTTTGTGTTTGTTTTTGGTTTTGCGTTTTGTTTTTTAATGTGAGAGATGAGTAAGTTGAGCAGTGTGGTAGAGGAGAGAAGTCGGTTTTATGGTAAGTAACCATAGACCAGGGGCGTCCTGGGACCTGGCAGTGGTGAGGGGCCAGCAGTCCAAAGACCAACCTCATTTTTCCTTGCTTTTCCCTAATTCCTGTCCACATGCCATCACCAAGTTCATGTAAAAAAACTGGTGGGTTCTCTGTGCGTGTGGTTTGCTCTATTGTGTGATGCAATTCAGATGAGTCTCTGTGCTTTTGCTCTTCAGTCTGCAAATGGATCTGCTTCCCAAAGACTGTGTCCTGGTGTTTTATTCATGAGTTGCCTAATAGGAGGTATTTGAGAAAGGAAAGTCAGATTTTTGTCTAATTTTGTTCACTGCTCAATAACTTAGCAAATAATAAGCAAGTTTCACCACATTCTCCCTTGCTTGCTCATTAGTAGACTTGTAATTCCCATTTGTGCATGCAGGAAGTGAGACTCCTAAATAAGTCATTTACTGAATTTAGGTCTGAATATGATGCACATTATTTTTTCCACACTGAGCATGGTAGGAAAATTTGGTTAGTCACAGTATAATACCAATGGAATATTGCTTTTTTTCTGCCTTTAAGCTGTGATATACAGTGATTAACAAACCATACTTTCTTTATATGCATTTCTGTGAAACATACTATTTTCACTATATGTTTAGTCTTTTATTTTCTATTTAGTTTCAGATGCATTGTACTAAACTTCTCATAATAGCCTTCTTGTTAGAATAATTCTTTGTCTTCACAGTGTTGAGCATCAGTGATTGATAAAGACCATGTTTACAGGAAACCAAGTGGAAAAGTTGCATGGCTTTCCAGATTTTGCTGTGACTGTAGGCTAATAATATATGCTTGTGTACTGGTTTTGGTTACACTCACTAAATCTGGAGTAATGCCGCTGAACTTCAGGGAGTTACTGCAGAGTTTCAACTCTGTAACACAGAACAGGAATTGTTCTGAAGTTCCAATGAAAGTGAAAAGGTAGCAAAGTTCTTTCCCACAGAGGGAAAAAAAAAATACCTGCAATACAAAATATCTTGCAGAAATGATTCAAGGTACTGATTGAAAACCAGCCAAAACTCCAATAACCTTCAGCCAAATGTATGCAAGAGAACGTAAATGTAATTATTAAACATATTTGCTCCTTCAGGTTGCCTTTTTTCTGAGGTTTTAATTGGTGTACTTGACCTATAAATTCTGCTTGGTAGGATAATGGAAACCAGTACTGGTAAACGTGAGTGAAACTGAGAAAATAATCTTTTCTTGACGTGACTCAAAGATGCATAGATAAAGTTATTAACTGAAATTTAAAAGAAATCATCAAGATTCCTGGCACAACTAGAGACCTGGAGAAAACTCTGGCCACAGTTAAGCCAGGATGCCAAAAGAGTTGAAGCTAAAAGAGACAACCTCTTTCCTAAGCATGGAAGGTTTTTTTCCAGTATAAATTCTGGACTGATTTTAAACTGTAATATTTAAACCACGATAGCCCTGGTGTGGAGATATCTCCTCCTTGGGAGGAGATTTAGATTAAACTAAAAGTTACTGCATTGATGAAGTTCTCCACATAGTCAACTCCAGCAAACTTATTTTTAAAGACATGTGGGCACCCAGTATAATTTCCAGGAGTGTTTAATTATATCAAAAAGAGGTAAGCACCTAGGCACTTTTCAAAATACCACTGTGAGCTTTATGAAACTTTTAAAGTGATTGGAGCATGGATAGCTGTATTTTATGATTGTTAATACTGGATCTTCGTATGACAGGAACTTTTGGCACTACTAATTTGACTGTAATCATATCTGAACACAGTCATATTCTTGTTGTTGTACCCAAAGTATTTAAGGTAGAGTTATGCCCGTGTCATTATGAGCATTTCCACTTGCAACCTTATTTCATATTCCCTTTGTCCACTGCTAGTCAGTGAAACATATGCTGCTCTATTAAATGATTTAGTCACTTAATCAACCTTGAGCATTGATCTGTCTATAACTTTTTTTATAATAAAGATTTAATGTCATTCTGAGAGGTTGTAACAGAGACCTGCACTTTGGCCTTGCTTCAGCTTAGTAAAACTGCTAACACGTTTCTATCTTTTGATAGTACTTTTAAAAAAAGAAAGGCAAGCAAAAAAGATCTCTTATCTGAGTTGTCTTAACAAGTATTTTATTTGTTGGTTATTTCAGTAAAAAGTTTTTTGTACTGGGGTCAAAGACTATTTTGAAGACACTGGTCTCCTTTTAAGACATAAAACTAAGTGAAGCAAGACTTAATGATCATATATGCAGCAGATTCTGATCCCTTCTAACCAGTGAAAAGGTGAAGTAATTCATCCCCATTTCTCCAGATTTACCCTGGAGTCGTGAGCTACTGCAGGTTTGCAGATCTTTTACTGGGATCTGAATCTTGCCCAGCACTGGAATAAAATGGTATTGTGCAAGTGAAAGGCTCCCAGGTAATCACTCAGATCTAGGGCACGCTTTTCATGGGCATATAGCCTGTGAGAATCGCCTTAATTCATCTCTGTCTCTGAATAAGATTTGGATGGCAGAATTGCTCTGCTAACCTGAAATTGAGTTAACTTGACAGCCAGAGAGTACCATTGTTATTGGCTGAATACCATTAATTTTGATGTGACATATTTCTTGCTAATAGGAACATTTATATTATCTGTATTTTCAAAAAGCAGGAGGAAGGAAAAAAGATCTACCACAACAGTATCAATATTTCAAGGGCAGGCAACGCAGTAGGGAACACTCTGGCTTCTGTAGCATTGCTTTTATTGATTGCTATAGGTCTAAAAAAAAAAAACATTTTCACCTTTCTTCTCCACCTCTTTTCTCTTCAGAGACTGCAAATGCATGTGAAGAGGAAAATTAACATAAAGAGGAAAAAATATGAAAAACCAACTCTAGTTCCATGAGGAATCCTGAAATATTAGATGTGTTCAGTCAAAGTGAGCACTGTATAATATAAAGACCTCAACAGGAAAGTAGAGTTTAAAGCAGAGTTGGGAATAGTAATAACTGATGAACATTCACACAGGAATTATTTGCATTTGTTTGGATTTGAAGTCCTGGTTTGCCCTGGTTCTTTTCTGCTGGGAAAAACCCATCTGGTTTCTGTGGGGTGACACTGGATGGTATAAGGATGAATATAACTGAGAATTTCAGCCCTACACCTACAGAGCAAATGTGGTTTCATTAAAGACCAAAACAAGATCTTTTCTGATGGTGCCCCTGCAGGGACTGGACTTGGTGATGCTGGAGAAGAGAGCTGATGTATAGTTCTCTTGCACCATTGGAGCAGAATCTCCGTCGTATGTGTCCCAACAGCAGTTTGTGATCCTGATCATCTGTGTCACCTTTCCCCAGAAAACTCGAGGCCATTCTGCACCAAAGGACTCTTCTATTAACTGGGGCAATGGATATGTTCTCTGCTCTTTTCTCTTGTAAATGAGAGTGGGAGATGACCTGTGAAACACATGAAGATGCTTGTGAGTCACAGCAAGGAAAATGAGAACAGAATTAGTGTTTTGGGCTGAAAAGTTAAAAGAAGCAGCTGAGTGAAGTCATAAGTCATGCTCTCCATCCTGTGATACTGTCCTTAAGGGAAGGGAAAATACTGAAAAAAAGCAAATCTACTGAAAAAGAAAAAAAAAATGTACTGGGAAATATTACTACAAGTAGCCTGTCTGTGGTGTTCACTGCTGGAAATGGTGAGTCAGTTCTGGAGGCTAGATAGAGGCTTCCTATAGGACTCAATAATGCATTGGCTGTTTGTGTCAGATTTTCAAAGAATTGGTGTACCTGCCCCAGATAAACTGGATCTGATTTCACAGCTCTGGGTTAGCTCTTTTTTAAATCAGGCAATAATAAAGTAGGAAACTTTAAGTAAGGAGAGTAATAATGTAGTCAACAGGCAAAAAACAAGCACCACGCTTCATAGAGGTGTGAGAAGGTACAACAGCTGTTTTCTCTGCTTCCTTCAAAGAGGAGTTGGATTTTGTTGAATGAAGGTTATGGACAAGAAGATAGGTTTAAAGGATACCTATAAATCTTGAAAGACAAGGAGACTGATTTTTTTTTTCTTAGTTTTGTTTTATCTATTTATAAAATTCCTGGTAACTGATTTCTGGATTGATAACAGATTTCATAATGGTATTAGATAATAGATGAACAGACTTTCTCTACCCAGTACATTTTAATTTTGCAAGTAATGCTAAACTTCAAAATTTAGGCTGACTTTAGAGGCACAACTTCCTTGAAATAAGCCAGAGAAAAAGTTAACATGATACAGCCAATCACACATGAATACATGGTTTTGATCTGATTTTGCAAAACTGAAGAAGGGAATAATTCAGTCCTACAGTGAGTTTGGTCAGAGATTTCAGTGACATTTCAGCATGTTATTTCCACTTCAGGTTGTGAGATTTGCAATTACTTTTTGACAGTATGAGAAAGAGACAGTTATTGCAGCTTAACACCCTCTCACCTCCATACACCTTTTGCATCACTTTGGCACAACAAGGAGCGCTGAACTTCAGCTTGCAATCTCCTAGGAACAGCATGGAAGCTTTCTGTGCAATAGGAATGAAAAACATTTCCAGGGCTATGTGAAGTCAAAACACTTCATGTCATGCTGGTTGAGAGGATTGTTATTTTATGAAGGGAAAATCCATTTCTCAGCAGAATTAAAATTAATCTATGACACAGAAAAGACACAGTGAAGTTCTCCATTGTACTGTGCTTCCAGACAAACTGATTTTCTAGTGAAAATCAGTAGATGAAAAAGCTGTAGATGAAAACTTCAGATGAGTCTCCACGGGTGTCAGGAGAAACAGCATCTTCAGGCAAACTTAGAAAATCTTGGGGAAGCCCCCAGCCTCTACAGTAGGTCAGCACCCAAATGCTGTGGCTCTTTGCCCCTGCTGCCTCTGTTTGGGTCTTGCCTTGAGCTAAGGATCTTTAAATGCTCTATCAGATTTCATTCTACATATAAGACATCATATGTCTTTAAGCCCATTTATAAGAAAGGAAAAGGCTGAAATGTACATTAATGACCTTAAGTAGTTCAGCCACAGTTTTATGTAAAATGTCCAGACATTGATGCAGAAGCGCCATTGCTTTCTGGACATGAACACCCGATTATTTTCTAACCTTTGGCATTGCCTGCATTCCTGTGGTATGCAAACATTTTTGCATACAAATATTTAGAAAGCTTTTCATAATGTACTGCATTAGTGGACCAAAAGAAAAGATTGGGTAGGCTCTCATGGAAGACAAAGTAACAAATATGTGCAACACAACCCAGTCTACACTTTGAGAGCGTGCTTTGAGGAGCTTTTACTGCACTTATAATAACAGCTCTCTGGTTTCTGGGAGTGTGGAACCACACTTTTCCTTGCTGACCCTTGGTGCTTCTAGAAGTTAATCTGATTTTATTTTGAAGCCTGAATTTAGGCACTCCGGTTTTGCTTTCAGATGCCTAGATCCAGTGTTTCAGGTCTGTGCCAAAACCAGAGTCTTCCAAACCTGCCTCAAAAAGTTGTAGGCTTGGTAATGAGAGAGTGAATTTTAGCAAGACTGGAATGTTGCCTTTTGGAATCTCTTGTTTCTGTCATTTTCAAGTCTAATCCTCAAAATTAGACATGTCTATTACTGGACACATGTCTAAAACTCTATTTGGATAAAGAGAGGGTTGGTAAGGCTGAGCTTGGTAGCTGGTACTCAACTGACGTATGTTTTGGGCAATTCAGAACTTTCCCTCATGATACATGTCTTGTCAAAGATTATTTTGTGTTGTGAAAGCTTTCTAAGGATTATAATTTTTGCTTTGATTCCCCCCGCCCCCCAGTGACAGCTTATCTAACTTTGTTTTCATTAAATAGTATGATTCTGTAAACTGCCTAGGAATATTATTTTTAAGAGAAAGTAGGTTAATTATTGAAAATTTCAAAAAGGATATATTAAGTGAATTAAGTTAGAGCTGATTATTAATCCCAGAGAGATAATTATCAAGGTTTGAGGCAATTTATCTTCTGTTTGAAATAGATTTTCACTTGATTGAGTTGTATTTCTCACTTAGATCCATGGTTGTTGCTGCAAATAATTTTATTATCCTGCCAAGTACAAAATGCTTCTCTGAAGTTGCCCATAAATATATGGGCAACAGGTTAGCTGAATTCTGCATAAAGGTATGCAGTTGTTTGGGAATAATCTGTCCTTGCTCCCTTGAAAAGGCAAAGTTCCTTTGAATGAGTAGTATTTCCACCACAATAACAATAAAGAACACTTTATATATGTAACAAACTAAAATGTAGTTTTATTTCAAAAAACCACAGGTTATATTGAGCATTATATGCACATATAGTACTGTAATCAAATGCTTATAGTGATACTTAAAAACTACAATAGCAAAAGACATTATAAGTGATGTCTGCTCTCAGGCAGCATTAATATTCTGTGTACAAGTAATGTAATGGTTGCAGACATTTTAAGCCTTCAATCTATAAACAGAATCTCAGTAATGGGTACATTAAATGTATATTAATGTATGACTGGATTTTGTGTCTGTTATACTGTGGCATGCTAAATACAAAGGGTCTGTGAATGTTATGAATATTTGTGCTTAAATGTGGTTTCAAATCATCTGTGAAATAGCTTTTTTGGATATTTGAGTCACAAATTCCATTTAATTACTCTGGAAATGAAAGCAATAGTGATGCACTTTAATATTAACTGGTTACAGAAGGGCTGGGTTCTGTGGATACCTGGTGGTCTGTAGCATCTGTGAGATTTTCTTTTCTATGTCAGCTCATGTGTTTTGGTAAGGACTAAAGAGGACATCAAGGGTATTTTCACCTTAATATTTTTCTAGCAAGGTGAAAATATATCCATGTTTTCCTTAAAGATGAGGTGTTCAGCGCATCCAGTGCAGAGGGGATGAATGTTCCCTGTTTCCTTTCCTGAAAGAATCAGTTTGACAGAAGAATCCTGCTTCTTGTGCTCAGTCACTTTTCATCTCAGAATTCAAAAAGCATTATTTATAATCTCCCTTCTGGAAATTCACAAAAAAACACTTAATTTTCTTCTCAGCTTAATTTTTTTCTGTTTACGTACAGAAGCAGTTAGGATGCTCAATGTCCATTGTGTCCTGTCCCCCTCCCGTCCTCCCTAAAACCTGAGAGGAGAAACATTTCCTCCAGGAGCTGTGACAAATGCTGTTCATTAACTTATATCGAGCAAATCCACAACAGACTTCTCTTCATTGATAGCCTTTAGGAGAAAGTGCTGCAGATCTTCTCTATGTTCAGGTAGTGGAGATACAGTGTACCAAGAAGACTTAGACAGATTAGAGGAAAAATGGAAAAGAAAAATTTAACAAGAAGGTAGAATGCTATTTATGAGGATTCTGGTGTAAGTATACTTCTCTGTGTTGGCAGAGAGTAGCATTTCTGTCAACAGGATCAAGACAGAATTTCTTGTGGGGCTGGATATGGGCACACTGAGAAATGTGTCGAGCCCTCATGGACCCAGAAAGTGCCATGGTAGCCCTGAAGATGTGCTACAGGGAAGCATATGGTGTTTAACTTCTTAATGTATTTTTAAATTAAAAAAAAAACCCAAATTCTCCTAAAAATAGAGCTCACCTTATATTCCAGGATATATGATTCTCAAGGCAACATATACTTGACTTCTTTATGTGTGTACATATTGCAGTAAACTCATCCTTGTTTTCTTCGAGTGATGGGGATATTAAACCCCTTTTGTATGATTTAACATGCATGGATTGATCAACCTTTCAAAGGTCACTTCAAGAGAACCATTTAACTGACCTGAATATCAGACAGTGCTTTGCATTTGTTGCCACGTTGGTTCAATAGTCAAAGGTAATACCGGTACTTAGCAGTCCCACAAACAGTGAGCAGGCATTAACTTATTAAACCTTCCCTCATGTGTGGGAGGGAGGTAAATATTTATTGTCTGACTCCATAGTTAAGGCAACATGAGATAAGACGACATAATGATAAATGATGACCAAAACCTGCTGTGGTTCCTGGCCAAAAGAAAGGCTAAACAAAGAAACTGGCAAATCTCCCACCTAGTCAGAACAGTGCAGAATCTGATCTCTGTAAAGAGCTTATTCACCTAATTAGGTATTGTTTAGATGTTTTAAGTCCTTTTTGCATGTGTCACAAACAAGATTTCTATAACAAAATAACTGTTACTTTTGTAAATTACAGGCTTTGGAAAGCCAGCTTTTTACTTTGCTACTTTTTCTTCTTTCTGCTTTAGAAAGAATTTTAAATCTTGGCTCTTCACCAGATGCGAGTATACATGATATAGTTTGAACCAATCCTTAGAGGAGTAATTTTTATCCCCTGTAAAAGAGCAGCGTGGGTCTGGGCACAACAGGAGGCTGTTCGTATTTTATGTGCGAGCAAACATGACGCACCCACTACGGGAGCAGCCACAAGATTGCTTGGAGGGAGCTCTCAGGTTGCAGGTTTTTCCTCCCTGAGACTGCAATTGTATTGTTGTTAATAAACCCTCCTTGCAAATCTACTCTGAAAGAGGTCAGAGTTTCATTCATCAGTGCTTACTGCTTAAGGCAGCGCTGCTTTCTCTTAGTCTCCCTGCAGACGCTTTGTGCTTTCCTGGGGATAGCATATTGAGCAGAAATTGCTTCCAATCTTTCGTAGGACCGAGACATGGGAATGGGTTTGTGCTTTGGCTGTTTTCACACTGCCAGCTTATGAAAAATAACAAAGCAAGCAGCCAAATTGGGGAAACAAATAGGATATTATATAGTTTATTCATACGTGCTGCCTTCCATCCCATTTGTCACCATATCATCCCACCTGCTGCTGAAAAAGATTCTGTTGCTGAGAGATGCCTTCAAGGCATTGTTGGCACACTCATACTACAAGTGAATATCAATATCTGCTTTGAATAGCCTAAATGTATTTTAAACAAGACATTTCCAAATTATTGCAGTGTAGCTGTGTATGGTGCTCTGTGGAACACCAATTAAGAGTCTGTCGGCATTTTCAATGTGATCCATAGTGAAAATTTATTCTGAGTAGAAATTTGGCATATAATGACCAAGACTAGGAATTCTCTTTCCCCCTTTCCCTTCTCTTTCATTTTTTCTCTTCCTCTTCTGTCTTGGAAAACAATATCTGATGCTATAACTGCTAAATAATTCAGATTTAAAAAATGCTCTCTATGAGAGGACAGAGCAAGGCAAAAGAATGTCTGTTTCAAGGATGCACAAAGGCTCTTTAATGGCTCTTTGACACAGTCCAGTGAGACAGAATGGAAAGGAGGTATTTGAGTATAAAAAGTTTCTTATGAAGTAGACAGATAACACTTTGAGGAATGGAAGCATCTGCAGCTAAAGTAGAGCACCAGAGGTGATGTATAATTTCTCCTATAATTATCAGACCTGCATGCTTTTCATGGGACAGACTAGGATGGAAGGTGTAACTTGGTGAAATGCAGTTTGAGTTTGATCATCAGTCCTGCCGCTAACCTGTATGGCAGCCCCCGAGTGTGGTGTGAAGCTGTGCAGCAGCCATTTCATGGCGTGCTTCCCCTAATGGAACTGATTGCTGTGTTTTCATCTGAGGTCTGCACTAGGCTTGGCTTGTGGTCTGTTGTAAAAGGTTAAAGAAAAACTTTTGTTGATCTCACTTTGAGAACTTTTGCTTGAAGGTGCCTATCAAATGCTTTCCTGAAGTGGTCTGGCTGGAGAATAGATTAGCTACTGACACCAACCTTTTTTTGGCAGTTAAAGGGACTGTGATTTGGTCTCCAATCTATTTTTTTCATTCTTTCTAATACTGAGCACTTCATGTTACAAAGACTTTGCTGCCTTCTAATTCATGCTTTGCCAACTTCATTAGCCACCTTCGTTGACAATTTGCAAATTGCTGTCCACCGGTTGTCGCAAGATGTTTCTTCTGGATTTGCCCAGGTTCTCATCACTAGTGAGTACCTATAAAACAGCTGCACTCAACGAGAGGAGCTGGCATAGTGCGTTGTAATGGCAGAGGACATCTGTAATCCTGGCAGATGAAGACTGGCACAGAAGACTTGTGCTGAGCTACTGGACACCATCCAGAGGAGGCAAATTTTGTGATATCATCTCTAACATTCAGTCAGGGTACCACAAGGAAAAAGGAAATCCTAAAGAGTGATGTTCTGCAGCAAGGTAGGATAAATATATTTATAATAAATGAAGTACCTTCCTCCAACAGCAGCAAAATGGAAAGGTGGTAGAGTCAGAGGGAGTGCAGGTGCAAATGGAGCTTGTACAGTGGGATATTTTAATGGCCTACAATACATCTGCAGTAAATGTTTTATCTGTGTTGTTATAGTAAAGCTGCTAAGCTTATTATGCACCTCAGAACCAAGTTTCTCTCTGAAATCTGCAGTGAAGTCTCTGATTTCATCCATATTCAAAATTAATTCAATTGCATACTGACATTTGCACTTGTAGAGGTGGTACATCTTTGTAGTGGTGAGAGTAATTTTGTAAAAGAGAATGGAATTTGCATGAAACGAGAAACTTATGTTGAAAAATACAATCACCTTTCCTTTACACACTAAATTCTTGTTTTGTTTGCTTGCAATCATGTGTGCGTTGCAGTCAATAAATACTGTAATCAGTAGAGGACTAGGGTTTGTGATGTCTGGTTTCAGCACTTGTCACATGATTTAAATGATAGTTGGCATTCCTTATCAAAATTATAATGGCTGTGGAGGGGTGTCATATTTGGATTTTTTGCAGGTATTCTTTCACATATCTGAAATGTCTCCTACTTTTTGTTATAGCTCCTTACATAGAGTCTTTATGTGTGTACTCCTTTGGAGACTTGAGATATGCAAAGAATGTAGCAGCAGTTTCTGTGCCTGGATAATTTGGATTTCTGCTTCTGTGATTTATGCTTGTTGACTTCAAATGCTTGGCCCACCAAAAAGCTGCATCATAAAGCTATTAATGTCAGGCAGCTCTTCTTTTATATAGCTCTCCAGTCGCATAATAGAATGCAGAGTGCTGCAAAAGCAAAATGCCGAAAAGAAATTGCTCTGTGCTTACTGGTGTGGCCAAGGACTATGCGATCCTGTGAAATGGATGCTGCAAAAGTGGTTGCTGGTGACCACGTACATACTGTCTTGGATGGTGATTAGCCTGGCCTCAAATCGGCTTTGTGAATTGTAAAATAATTCCTTTGTGTTTTTCTTTCTGACATACCCTTGTATCGTGTTTTATCATGTGAGGTTAATGGATCAAAACTCTCCTGCCTGTGATGGCTGAAGATCCAGTTTAACTTTTACTCCCTTGAAGTAATTTCATAGGGTTTTAAAAATGTATTTTAATAAAAGGGAGCTATTAATCTCTTGGCTGTTTTTCTCTGAGATTTGTCATGCTGAAAGCTGGCATGGCACCATATGCATATTGTCCGCGTGGGGACAATTTCCATCCCATGTTTCTGGGAGGATGAAGGTAGATGTCTCATTTGAACAGGGCAGGTACTATGATGGTACAACTTATAGCTGAGCTGCTTCAGGGATTGGACTGGTCTCAGGGGCACAGTTCTTTCTATAGCTCTTTTAGTCTTCATTTCTACTATTACGAAACCAAAAATCCTTATAACATAACTTTTAGTCATTTCTCTGTGGGGAAAATCTATAACAGCAGGTGGTCACAGACAAATAAGTTAAATGCCATGGACTCTTCAGAGAAGACAATGAGATTTAAATGCTGTTCATGGTTATTATTTTTATGATTTAGATTTCAGATTGAATAAAGGAAAATTGTAGAGGAAGGTATTTCTTTCATTTAATGTGAGGATGCATAAGCTTTCTCCCTCTAAACATCTAGAAGAATTTATTGTATCTAATGATTTGAAAATTATTTCATGCATCCAAAAGGGCAAAGGAAAAAGAAATTGGAGACAAAGGCAATAAAGCATTTACTTATAGAAATCTTTGTGTAGTGTATCTAAATGCACAAGTTTCAATGACCTTAAGGTAGAATAAGAATTTATTGGTGTCCTTAATCCAATGTAACCTTCTGCCTCTGACCTCGGCAAGAGTACAAAGTCCAAAATTTCATGTCATTAGAAAACTTGTCCAGTGCACTTGCCACAAATTTATTTTTAGTCATGTTTGTTTTCTTTTCCTCTTTTTTTCTTTCTTTTAATTTTCCCCACTCAGATTATTGTAGGAAAGTTTTTATCCCATACAGTATTTGTCCAGGGCAATGTTAAATGTACAATATGTAAGTCAGAAGGTGTAATTAGAAGTAATCAAACGGAAGAACAAATCAACTTCACTCTTCTCACTGTGAGGGCTATTTGAAAAGGAGCGAGTCTCAGCCTTTGTGCTCCTCTCCCTTGACTGCACACAGTGCTGGAGCCAGAGGTGTTAAAACGTGTTGTTGTGCCGTGGAAGGCATGGCTGGGGAATGGCGTGGTGGAAAGATGGACCAAATAGTCTCATAGATCTCTAATTTCTGTCTCTTGGAGGAGTCAGCTATTAGCCTCCCACTGTAAAAATCTTGTCATCACTTCTCTGCTGACAGTCCTGGTGTCTGTGTGGAGGTCCTATGAGGTGATGTTAGTCTTGCTGAATCCTACGCGTGGTGAGCAACCCATAAATCTCTGTGGAGATGTACTAAATTTAAAAGTCACTTAGCTCCAGCTGGGAAAAAGCACAGCGTAATTATGTAGGATCAAATGCAAGACGTCACTGGAAATGACAGCAGGAAAGCAGAGTGTCTGACCTCTTGTGACTTGATATTCATCATGGGCTGACTGTGGGTCTACTTTTAATTTCTTATCGTTAGTAGGTTTGGCCTTTGTAAGGAAATACTGCTTAGGATCAAATGGTGTTTGCTGTGTCTAAAAGCGATACAGGCTTAACACAGCATGGAGTTTGTACTGCAATAACTTTTAGCTTGAAACTTATCACCCATTCAGCTCCTGTGCAAACGAGGGCATCTCCCACCAGCTCCAGGTGTGTTGTACCCGCTTACCGGCTGACTGAATGAGTGAAAACTGAGGGTGAAATACTCTAATCCCAGAATGCCCCTAATGATATCTCCTGGGGGAAAAAACACATCCCATTTCTGCTTTTGACTCTCTTCTGTCAATTAGAAAACTGAAGTCAGTGGTTTCACCTGCCATAAAACTGAGAGCATCAGCATGAGTTTCTGCCCCCAGTGCGGTGTTCCTGAGCAGACCCTGAAGTGTGTGTGTGGAGATGAATCCTGATCCGTGTGTTCATCTGATCCTCTTACTCAGTAAAGCTGTGACCCATGGTGGTCACTAAGGGATGCGTATACACCTCTGCCAGCAACCTGACCCAACTCATCATCTATTTTAAATAAATTAGAGGAAATCATTTGGGTGGTTGCAACATACAGCAGCCAAGAGGGACTGGTTCCAACTGGTGATCTTGAGAGTGAACAACGGCTTGGCTTTCTGTTAGCCTTGCTGGTCGGCAGGACAGGTGCCAGCATCCGCATTGCTTTCTTTTTCATCAACTTCTGTTAAATATACTCTCTAGTTTAGACAGATCTTGGGGAGAAGCTATTTGTACATCAGTAATCTGGAAGCAGAAGTTTCCAGTTCTCCTGCCTGGCAGATGATGCCAGGAATCCCCAAAGTGGGCTCAGTAAATTTTGGTGTTACTGATGGGCCCTCAGTGGCTTGTGTTTTATAAGTAGCTGATGGCTCCCAAAATCACTTGGCTAAGTTGGAAGACTTGGTTTTGTGGATATTTAGATCAGGCTGCTGTACTTCTTGTTGCAGTCCAGTGCTTTTGCTTTCTCTTGGATTTTTCATTCTTTCCATTTATTAATGTATGTTTTAAAGTTTGTAGCTAACATCATTCTGTGCCTGTAGTTTATACAAGCTGCATATATCACCCCTATGTCATTTTCTAGGTACAATTCACCACAAATAAAACATTTTTTTTTCTGATCCCATGTTTCAAAGTATAATCTAAAGCAGAAAAGGTAATTATGTGTTTCACTTGTATTTTGAATATTTGTGAAAGTGCTTGTTATCCCAGAGCACAATGTCACACCAGAAACAGCATGTATGTCTTAGGGATGAACAGAGAAAACCTCAGTACTTGTCCTATGAAGAGGAAGGATTTGCAAAAACAGCTGTTCAGTTTTGCAGTGCTGTGTTCAGCACACAGTTTAAGTGCAGTTAGTCCAAGGAGAAGAGGAAACTGATGCTACAACATAATTACATTATTCATTGTGCTGAATGCTTCATTATGAGAGGATGCCCAGCATCCCTGGGAAAGTAATGGTATTATCAGCTTAAAGGAACTATAAGAATAATAGCTTACCTTACATCTATGTAATGCTTTTCATTTGAAAATGCCTTGCAGACATCGATTACTCTTCACACGACGTCTGGAATGTAGATAATTGTTATTGGATCTATAAAGCAGCAGAGGATGAAAAAGGGAAATGTTGAGCTTTTCTTAATACTAAATATTATATGTGCATTCTCAAATCTGCTATCCGATATGGGTTTGGGTGAGGCACAGCCTGAGGGCAGTGACCCTGTGGGGCAGTACTTTGGGGCCAAATTTCTAATACCAGCAAGGTGGGAGGAAGAAGCTACAGAGTTGTTGCCAGCTGTGAAGAAGCCATCAAGGAGATGATGGAGATAGAGCAGGGATCTGCCCCACCAGTGGGAAGTTTTGAAACAAAAAGCCACAGGAAGGAAAGGGAAAGGAAGGGATAGGGCAAAGATTTCCTGAATGGTAATAGCAATGCAAAGGATGTACCCAGACCGTGGAAGGCAGTGTCATCAAAGCCACTGGCATGGCAGAGGCAAATGCTGGTGAGCGGAGGTGGGTAACTGTGTCCAGCACCCCAAGCTGCCTGGGTCAGCTGCAATTCAGCCAGCCTGAAGCTGTGGAAATCCATAATTTGAAACTTTAGGTTTTTAGTACTGGTCAGTGTCAGTAAAAAGAAAAAACAGTTGGATTTGTGCAGTCCTGATACAAGTTGTCTGTTTCAGAAGTGTTCCCATTAAAGTCATCACATCTCTGTCATTTTTATACCATTTCCAGTCCCAGTGCCTCTCAGGACAGTGCTGGATAATTAGTTCCTGTAATCCTATCAAACTGTCAGAGGTCTCAAAACATTTGAGATCTCAGGTAGGGAAGACTAAGCCTATGCTCAGATTAAACCATTCACTTGGACGCCAAAATTAAGCATGTGCTTCAAGTGATTTCCTAAATTGTTCTGCTGAATTCCAGTGTTGCAAGGTAGATCCTACATTATGCACTAAAAGAAATGACCAAGTACAGTGATTATGGTCTGATGCAGGCAGCAAAAGATATAGTGGATACTGAGCAACCCTGAATATAGATGTGAAGAAATTTTCATCCTTATCATCTATGTAAGTGCTTGTAATAGCTAATGCTCTGACAGAAAAGGCTGAAGGAAAAGGGAAGTAGATATACTGTATATAAATGTAGATGTATACTGTTATGAAGTATAGCCTATGGTCAAATGAAGAGGCATTTCTATATTTATAACTTGTTGTTTACTATTAACCAATTGTAATTTCCTTGCAAGGAAATAACTCTTAAAAAAAAAAAAAAAAAGGGCATATTGTTGCTTGCACAGGGGAAGTAGTGCAGTAGGAGGTATAAATCTATACTGTTTTGTGACTTGAATTTCTTTGGAAACCAGAAACATATTCCTGAGTATCTTGTGGGCAGGTCAGCCGGTGTTTTCAGAAATTTGTCTAGCTTGTTAACTGATTTTTCTGAGTCAAACCATGTACAGAAGATTTAGTGCATATGAGAATCAGAATGTGACAGGGCAGGGAGAAGGAGTCAGCTCTAACCTACGGTGCCAAAACAAGGCGCTGCTTAGAGGAGATCACAGAGATACAGCTGGATGGGATTTCTAGGTCTCCACTTGTTCTCCCCCCGCAACCCCTTCAGGGCTTTGTTGGGTTTCTGGAGACTGAGCCCACTTTCGTTTTGGGAGTGGAGAGAGTCCAATACAACCCGTGTTGTGAGCTCACTTGAAGGAAACTATGTATTTGCAGTTTTTTCTTTCAGTATTTACATGACTGTTGATGATGAGGCCACAGTAGTGATGGCTTATAAATTATCATTGCTCGGCATATGAAATTAACTAACCTTGGGTGGAGCAATTCAGACTGCTAAAAGCTTTCTTCCCACATTCTTTACTTCTGGAAAGAATAATTTTCTTTGGAGCCACATTAGAATGAGCCGGAAAAAAATTAGTTTCAGTTGGAACCCATCATGGCAAAGAAATGTGTTAGTGTATAAGCCCTGATTATATAATAACAGCTCATTTTAAATAATATTTTATGTTTGTTCAAGGAACTATTTGATGTATTACTCCACTAGTTATAAAACTTGATGCCTTTCCCCCGAGGAACTCATAACTGAAACTGGTAATTTGTAACATGCACAGCTTAGATAATGTCAGTACCTTGCAGGGATGTCTGTCTCAGCGGCAGCCCTGTGCTGTGCAGCTCTGTCATCTCACGGGGACCAGCCCAGAAGTTCCCTGAGCCCTGAGAGCAGGGGCAGTGCCTGCAGTCTCTGGCACTGCTCTGAGGAAAGTGACTCTTCTGCCTCTAATACTCAGCTTGGCCATGAGGATGCAGCTCGAGTCTCTCCCACAGTGTCTTCCATGTACCTGTTCCACCATTGCTGTGTGGAGCATCACTGGTGTTCACATTACCCTTCCCTCTTTTCCATTTCTTGGCCTTGTTTTTGCCAGGTGCTGATGCTGAGCACCTTGCTTCAACCTGAGTTGGAGTGCAAACTCTAAATCAAAAGAACAAAAACCAACACGATGCTCCTTTTTTTAATTATATTTTTTCTTTTTTTCCCCTCTCCTCTTAGAAAATTTGAGTGTAGTGGGATATGCAGAGGACATCAGAGCTCTGAAATGCTCCTGCATAGTTTGATAGTGTTTGTTCAAACAGAGCATCTTTTAAAGGTGATGTGCAAAACTGAGGTCCTACCTATTTTTCAGGAGATCCCTAGCTACAGTTACACATATGGCTCAGGGCATGTGGACAGGTTTTTGCTTGGGTTAGGACAGGTACATGGATTTTGAGCCAGATTGTCTTCCCTTTAAAAACTGTAGAGCACAGTGCAACATACTCTTGTTTTTCTCTGTGAAGGAACTGCATCTCATTTACCTTTTCATCTTGTTATTGAAATCCCAGCGTGATTTTATTTCCATCTGCAGAGGGCTTTGATGTAGCCTGACTCTCTGTGCATGGAAAGAAAAGAATTTCTTGTGAGGAATGTCTTTGCTTCATCAGCTAGAAAGAGAGTTCACATCCATAAGACTTTACGTATGCAATGAACTGTGTTCCAAACTATTAGATTTTTTTAAGGTTAGTCTGTGGGTACTACTAATGAAGTTTCCATTGGCCATTCCCTGGGTGGGGAGTGCAGCTCTATTGCCCCCACACCTGGGCAGAAATTGTTAGGTTTGTTCCTGTGGTCTGGATCAGCCTATTGCTGCGAGAAGGGATTGACTTGGGCTATTTCTCTCTCTCCACCAATCTAAGTAAGAATAGAAAATAAATAATACTACTTTTCAAAGAAGCAAACAAAAACTGTTCGGGTTTTGTTTGTTTGTTTTTGTTTGCTTGGTTTATGTGTTTTAGAAAATTATTTCTCAGAGCTATTGATGTCCAAAATCAGGTTTTGTGATATAGTAGAAGGCTGAAGAATAGTAATGATACAATAGCATTATTTCAAAAGTGCTCAAACGTTTGCAAAATCAGATGGACCTTTCTTTCACCAATGCCTAAATCATTTTGAAAAGGGGCATGTAACTATTGCAGCAGTTCTTAGAATTTTGTGTAGTCTTCACATTAGGCACATTTCATTTAGAATTCAAAAGGCAAACTCTGTTTTCACTTACCAGTGTAGTACTTGCACATGTAGCTATAAATTCAGTTTGACCCAGTGTATGAGTTTCAAAACTATTGGACCTCTCTATTTAAAATATGCTGACTGATTTTCACACATCACTGGGAAGCTTCTGCTCTGATGCTGTGTCAAAGCAAATTTTTGAGGAACAAATCAAAAAATCCTCAGCAGTGCATTGCATTAAATAGTAATTTGAAGGGCTAAAGCCTTATACCACAATGTTCTATAATCCTGTCTCAATGCATTTCCCTGAGTAAATACTCCTACAGAAGGCTTGTCACTGTTCTGCTTTATAGTGCTCTATAATTGCAAAAGTGTAATCAATAAAATGTCTTAAGTATTTCCTGACTAGAGAAAAGGATTCACTTGTGAGGTGTCTAATACACAGATACATTTTAAGCAACTTCCATAGTAAAGAGGAGGAACATTTCCATGAAGTTAAATTCTAAGATGTTACTGATGAATAACTTCCCTATTTTACTAGCTGGCTTCCAGTTGGTCACTTGGGAATCTCTGTATTATGAGAAATACAGTTTTGTGATATAGCTATATATATGTGTAGATTTATATACAGATTATGCCACCACACGCAGTCCCTCTGCCCTGCGCAGTGGTAAGGGAAGGGACTATATACTCTACATATATGTGCTGAGTATTGAAGAATATTCCCACCCCTGCATGTGCTCTTGCTGTGTGTTTTTGGACTAGAAAACAAGAATGACTTCATGAGGAGCTCGTTTTGATGAAGCTCCAAATTGCTATTGTTATTTCTGTCTTGCTGAGACCCAGCTCGAGGATTCTTGTGGTTTCCATTATGCATGACCTATTCTGACACTGGACAGGGTCTCTGGTAGGCACAGATGGCATAAAGAGTATGTACATCAAATGATGGGTGCTGCTTTTAATTGTCAAACACTCCACACATTTATTGGTAGGTATCAAATGACAGCTATTGCTCTAGGAATCCTAATGTAATTTGTTGGTAAAGTTAAAATGATATACTTCTAAGATAAGAGTTTTCTTTTACTGGTAATAGGCCTTACTTTATACTACTTTCCTCATAACTCCTGCAAAATGCTTATTGATTTTAGTGGGAGTTTTGCTGAAATATGAGCTAAGCAGGGAATGTTGCATGAAGCCCTTTGTTGATTTTGTGATGGAGTTTAGTCATAACACAAAGTACCTGAAGCTATTGTGACTTATCCCATCCTGAGGAAAGAACGATTGGGTTGTATTTGTTCATCCAAGGAAAAACATTGAAAATATTCCAATAAATAATCTACGACACCAACAAGGCTGTTAAAGAAGAGTTGATGACTTTTCCTTGTTTAAGCATGAAAGAGGAGTGCACTGTTGGTTGTCTGTCTTTAGGTTTGTGGTTTGTATGCACTGAATTGAGTATTAGCTCCAGTAAAAACCGGGAATAATTCTGAGTTATCAGAATGTGTGTCTTCTAGGGAAGTCATTACATTTTGGAAGTCTCATTATCCCTGACAATAAGGTTGCAATTAGCAACCATTAATAAATATTGGATATTACTTATATAACACAGTCCTATATTGGTAGAAATGTTTTCAAAAAGGCTATTCATTACTGATGCATGGTAGTTCACTATTATTAAGTAAAACTTGCTCAGTTATCCATGGGGTGGAATTAGGACATCATTAGCAGGAGGTTGCCATGAGAGGTTGCCAGCCTACGTCTCTAGCAGACCCTGCGTGCTAGTTACCCTTCAACACTGGTAGAATTTAAAAATCCATTTGGAGGATGGCTTGCATCGTATTTTAAGGCTGCTATTTTGCCTTTCGCCAAGGTCAGGCCTGAAGGCCATTCGGCTTGTTCAAATCTTAGCTAGTTACAGAGGAAAAAAGGGATTCCTGGAGCTAGTGCAAACCTCAGGATTTCTGAAGAATAACCCAGGACAGTCAGATCTCAGCTTTTTCTAATGGTTGTGAACCTTTGTATCTCACACCATGTTTATACAGCTTTGCAAGTGCATGTTGTACATTTTAGTCCATTTGGAGGGTCTGACTTTGTGTTTGCTTCAATTGCCAGCCAGAGTTTCCAGGAATGCCCTTTGCCAATGCCCTAATAATCTGAATGTGAATGAGGGTTTGTTTTCAAAGCCAATATTTAGATACAGAGCTTCTCATTTGTATGTTTTTTTTTTTTCTCCTGAGGCCTAGAATGGCTTTGTTTATACCAGCCCAAACCCTTTGTCCTTGTCCTTTGCTATTACTTGCTGCTGCTAATCCTTACCTCTGAAACCCCTGCAGCGTGCTGCAAGGGGTAGGTGTTTTGAATAAACAAACTCAGCAAGTGGAAACAGCATGTTTGCAAGACGTTTCCTTGTTTATTTAACTTCTGCAGGACATTAAATACATCTGAAGTTTTTCACTGTCAAACTTGTCACATATCTGTATGATTTAAAAGTGTGAGTCTAACCTTCCACTGTGAGTTACGTGTTGAAATTGTGAAGTGACTCCCTCAAATGACGAGATGCTCTCATAGGTAACAGATCAAGAGCTTTAACTTTTCTAAATAGAAAAAAATAAATCTGAGTTATGAATTTTGTTCATTTTTTTTTCTGCATAGCATCCTTACTTCTCAGGTAGTTAAGCAAACAGCTGATTTTTCTTTGACTGCCATTCATCAGATGCCACAGAAACTCCAAAATTTGGAGGGATGCATCTCCTCCACGTGCCTGAGCTACAGCCTAGGTGGTTTTCAGGCACTGCTCAACGTGGCAAGGCGCAGCAGGGCTCACCACTGGCCGTGCCCGCTGACACCCGGCATCTCCAGGCACCTGCTTCTCCAAAGAAACAGCAAAGTGCAATTAATTATTAATGTCAAAGCCTTGTTTGTGCCAACAGAGCTATGTCTGTGCCTGCTGATTTTTGCATGAGATCTGTTGTTTCTTGTCAGGGTGAATATTTTTGGGGGAAAGGTGGGAGCTGAAGGAAAGCACGTGCGGCTGGAGCAGCGTGAGAGGTGCGGAGGAGCTGGAGGTCCAGGGTGTGAGACCAGGAGTAGAGCTCTGCCTTGAGGCTTCCTCATTTTCAAGATAAAGGACGCCAATGAAAAAGAAATTGTGATGTTCACCTTTGAGGCTATGAGAGTAGTATGACGTGATGCTATTTTAAAATGACTTTCATGCTTGTCTATAAAAATAAATAAGTAAAACCTGCGATCTGAGCCTCTAACAGTGTGGCCAAATAAATAATTTTCTAGCTCTGATTTATCTGTAACTGACTTCTGTGTAAATAACATTTCACCTCTGCCTCTCCTCTCTTCAGCCACACAGTTCAAGGCAACTGTGAGCTAGAACTCAGTTTATGAATTTGCACACACTAAAAAATGTGCATTTCCAGCACATGCAGTTGTGTATTTCTGAAGGGGATTTAGGGAAGGTAATGTCAGGCAGGTATCATAATTTATCCAGAAAAGCAGATAGTTCCAAAATAACTTCTTGTCAGCCTTTATTTCTTATGAGTCAAGATTGAAATAATTAATTGTCAAAATTAATTAGTTAACACAGTTCTTATGAAGACTAGTACAGATTCCCTTTTCCTAACATTTTGTCCCTGTGACAGTTATACATTAATTTTAATGACCATAATGAGAGTGAGCTGCAGAAAGAGTTCTGTGATTGTGCAGTGTGAACTGCAGATGTGATGAGCGTTCAAGCTGCTTTTAAATTTTGTCCAGTTTAGGTGATGTTTTCCTTGTGTTATCTTTGTTATTAAGGCTGAACTCATGTTTAACTTAGATTTTATTAAGCTACAAGTCTTTAATGCATTTTTACCTAAGCTTTTAAACTTTAATTTAATTTTTTTTGAACCTCATTAAGTAGGTAAGCTTTTCATGGTGTATTAATTATGTAATTATTTTCTAATTTTCTAAACACCCAATTTCAGCACTTTAAAAAAATCCTATCCAAAATTAGTTTCTCCTGTTCCATAAATCCTCAAATCCTGTGCATCCAAAGCTTCTTTTTTCTCGCACTGTGACTTTGTAAAGTAAACTTGAAATATTTTCTTTAGTTTTGTATTTTTTGAGTTGCCTGGTAGGAGGATGCAATTGTGGCACATACAAAAGATCTTTCATTTTAATTCAATTGCTAAACATTTTCACTACAGTATAGTTATGAGCTGTTTGACTTTTATTACTTCTCTAACAAGCAACTTCTACCAATGAGTCATAGAGTATATAATAACAGTAGAAATTATATCAGTGCCTGTCTCCTGGGTGTGCTTCCAGATCCATGCAAGACACTCATGGAGCTGATTGAGAGATTTTAAGGACCATAAAAAGAGATGTCAGAAAAAGCATTTTTGAATATTTTTTTTAAAAAAAGATGCAAACTTCTTCCATGTCTTCTGAAAGTGAGAGCTGAAGAGTTTGCTGTCTTTTCACAGCATGAAAATGCTGCCAGCTTCACTTAGCATTCCCTGGCTGGTGAAGCAGGTCTTAAATCCCTTCTGCACACAGCTGGACAGTACAGGGACTGTAAGTACGTGCCTTGTAGGTCCACTGACATCAAACATGAACGATTATGTCTCCATCAAATGTTTGTTGAAAAATAAATAAACGATGTCCTCAAAAGTAATTAAAAGATATTTCCTTCGCTGGAGCAACATTTGGGCTTTGTTATGATGCTTTTTTCACATCAAAGCTGGAGCTTCATTTCAGCCGCTGTCCGACAGCAAGAGATGATTGTGCTTAAGCAACATCGTAGTCAGCTGAGACTGTTTTTCACAAACCAGTACACAGATCCCTGTCTTCCTGTATTTACTATATTCATAAATGAAGATACATATTTATTCTTTTAAAGTTACAGAATAGTACACTTAGAATGGAGAAATCTGCTCTCTGTTGGCTTTGAGTTGATTGTGTTAGTCTTCATGTTTCTAGGGAAAAAAAAAAGGCAGTGCGTGTTTTTCACGTCTTTCATCTTTATATGATGATTTCACAGCTGAGTTTATACCTTAGTGGACCATCCTTCTCCAAAGATGTGGTAGCAGGAAGAAAGAATTGCTGATCTACAGTAAATTTGAGTAAGTACCAGTGATAAATAGCCCTTTACTGGGCCATTGTGAGTCTTTTCACAGCCTCCTTGGCAAAAATGTGTTGCAGTTTGGGGGAGTAAGTGATGCTTGAGGGTTAGCTGGGGTGGTTGTTCTAGTAATGTTGTATACCTTTCCTGTTTGCTCTTCCCACCTTCCCTTATTAAGGTAGCTCAATATTTAATACAGTGAATTCCAATAATCATTTGTAGTTGATAGTGGTTTTATCTTTCTGCCCTGAACATGTGCATTTGTCAAGCACATGGAATATCAATGATGGTATTCATGAAGTGTCACTGGTAATAAATGAATGCACAGTAACTCCATGGTTATAGCAGTGTGGGTTTTTTTGGTCAGTTGTCCAAGATAACATACATATTCTTTGTTCCCATAAGAAAGCCTCTGAAGAATAAAATGTTCTTTGGGTTTTGTTCTACACAGTATTGGAATTCATAAAGTTTGATTTCAAATAGTTTTGAAGGGGTTATTCCAAAGGTTGCTGAGTTCATACGGAGTTTTTCATTGGTCTCAACAGGTTATGGATCCTCTTAAATCAAATCACAATGACATACACAACCTTGAAAGGTTTCTGTAAATTATAGCATCATAGGGAGGAAACATGCTTACTGTGGGGGTTTATATCTGATTTATTTACCCTCTCAGGGGAGTCAGATAAGTAGAATGACTTTCAGATGCTGAGTCAAACAAGAAATATCCCAAACTTTGAATTTTTTTTTCTCTTTGGATACTTCTGATAATCACAGTACATATTTTTTAACCTGTCTAGGTCTCATACCTCTTGTGTCATAAAAGATATCTGTTGTGAAATAATGATCTGGGACCAATTTCATTCTATTGAAAATTTTGGGCTGAGTCCACTTGTGGGCCATTGACTACAGTGGTATTTTTGATTTGTTTTATAATGCTGAAGCTGATCACAGTTGTGATGTCTTCTCCTGACTTGAGCAGTAGTGGTGGAGCAAGTGTCTCTCCTCTTGTCCCTGGCAGCTTCCCCTGATCTTCTACTCGAACCCTGCCCCTGGGCACCTCTGGACGTTGCAGCCCAGCAGCTATCAGCATTTGGAAGTCAGGGCTGGCTCTTGGTGGGTTGCAGAATTGGCTTTTACTGTGCTGCTCTGGTTCTTTTAAACAGCACTGGCTAATGTCCTTAATGGCATGGCAGGGGCCTTTCTGTGTAGACACATAGTCTGGAATAATTAGTCTGTCACTAGGAGGGAAACACTTCTGAAAGGAGCATCATAATTTCAGGTTTCCAGGAAGAAGCTTTCAGAAGCCGTGAATGCTGTTAAAGATGCTGCCTCTGGCTGCCTTCCAAATTGGCTTGGCTTAGGCACTTGACCCGTGACTTGACTTTCCTGTTTGTAAGGGAAAGGAGTAATAACAGACTTACTTGACTTCTGTGTGATGATCTATTCTTTATTTTTTTGTAGTCTAAGAGAAAACACTGTAAGTCTGCTGAATTTTGCAACCCGTTGCAAGAAATAAGTCTCTGCTGAAGTTTTTTATCCTTTTTATTGAAATCTGATGAGAAATAAGATCTGTGTCTCTTGTTATACTATTTTATATGTAGATAAAATACTTAATTTTCATATGAAATCCATCAGCTTGCAAATGATGATAAAGAATAGTCCAGGTCTTTGTTCCTGCTCTTGGTAAAATCTGAGGTGAGCTTTGACTGGGAAGAAGGAAACATTTTTCTCTACTTAGTTAACCCCCACACCGGCTACAAAATCAGCAAAATGGGATTTATCGTCTCCAGAGGAGGCCATGTGGCCCTTACTCCCTCCTTGGTGAACTTTCCCAGGCTGCATACAACTGCAGCTCTTTTGCCTTCTATATCTGAAGCTTCATCTAAAACATCTTGGTTTTCATTTTGATGATCCTGTGTCCCTTTTGCATTACGTGAGGAAAAAAGTATCAAAAATTTGATGAATAATTTAGTGTATTTTATGAAATATAAAATATGTTTCCATAACGTAGAGCTATTTTAGAAGGCTTATTAACATTTTATATAGTGTACAATGTATGAAAGTAATGGTCCAATTATTTATGTGGCAAGACATCCCTAAAAATTTTCATATCCATGCTGACTATTTTAATAAGGTACTAAAAAATACTATAATCCTCCGACGTTAATGTTTTTCTTGGTAACAGTCCTCAATTATATCCACACTGCAGTTTACTTTAACATCTTCATTAAAGCTATTTTTTTAAGATTTTAAGCAAGTAATCTTAATGCAATTAAATGGCAACGTTAAATCATATATGATTTTTTTAACATTCATTCTCTCTCAGTGAGAACTGTAGTAACGTAACAACAAATGACAGGGATATGTTGTAGATGTTACTCCGTATGCTAATACCTCGGAGAAGCGTATTTATCCAATGAAATGAGAAAATTCAGGTTTGGGCCCATTTTGAATGTGTATTATATTTGGGGTATTTTCACTAGAGGCAATATCAGATAACATAAAAGGTAGCGTTTTCCACCAACCTGGCCTGCTGGTCACATTACATTACAAAAAGATCACATGATTTTTTAAAATGAGTCTTTCTTTAAGCATTTTCATCAATTTGGAAGTTATGTTATGATGAACATTTTTCTCCAGGCAGCGATGGGGATGTTTGTTTAGTTTATTCATAGCTGGATAAGCACCTTCCATCTGTCCAGAGGAGATAAATGCAGATGTTTTGCTTGAAGGTCTGAACATATTAGCCATGAGAAAAGCCACATTTTAAACTGAGGAAATACTTTTAAGATTGCCCTTATAAATGCAGAAATCTAGTTTTTGTGGAGGTGCATCTGTTTGGTAAGCAAATGAATAAGTAAATGAAATAAAACCAGTATAACCCTTCCTGAAATGTAGTAGGTACTGATATATGACAATGAAATAATGTAAAATGTTCTGAAAATGCTTCCTTTATGTTCCAGCTTTAAACAGTAAAGTGAGGAAAACTTTTTTTTTTTTGGTGGGGAAATAGAAGAAACAGCTATTAAGTAGTGCTGTCAAATTAAATAAACGCTAGGTTAGTTTTCAGTAATCAATCTGTAAATCTAAGACAAAAGATGAGCTGTGATTTTATTCTCATTAATGAATATCAGTGAAAAATGAAGCAGTTTTATATTACTGGTAAAGGCAAAGTAAATTAAACACCTACAGCTAAATTATCTAGGAAAGGTGTCTCCTTTTGCACTGCCAGAATGAGTTCTCTATGAATAAAGCAACTGCAAAGTTACTGATTGGCCTTTTCCCTTTTGTCTTTGGTGTTAAGCCTCTTGTAAGCATGACTTGTCAGGATTTATGCTAGGTTTAGGAAGGACATAGACCTAAAGTGAGGAAAAAAGGAAAGAAGTAAAGAGAGCACTGTTACTGTTCGCCTGACGGCAGCGGAGAGTCTGGAGGAGATGTGTCCTTAATCTGCAAGAACAGAGCATGGATCCTGCTGTGAGGCTGGTGGCCTGAGGGGCTCTCTGGGAGGGGATGGCAAGGGCGAATTAAGGGGCAAGGGAGTCCCAAGCTGCATTGCAGACGCAGGGCTGGGTGCTGACTCTCCCTGGCCATCTGTGCCGAGCAGTGAGCTGGCGGGGGGTAACTCCAGTGGAAAATGTCTTCCCCATGTGAGCACAGCCACTGCCATCAGTTGTCTCTGTCACTGTCAGGGAACCTGACGATGGGACTGACAAACGAATATGGGAGGTGGAAACAGTTTTCTTTGCTTCTCTCATGACCCTCTGTGGTTTTAAAAATGTCTCTCAGAAATGGGATGGCAGCACAAATTATCTACATGACTGAAAGGGGCTCACAGCCGATCTTAATGCTATTTTAATGTCTGAGGCAGGGAGCCTTTCTCTGGTCTGAGCTAGCACGCTGTGCACTATGAGGGGATGCTCGTCCGTGCCTGGAGCCCTGGGCAAGAAGTAAGAATAAAAACCAGACTCTTGTAGCACTCAACTGTCGCTTTTAGTCTGCTTTCTTTTGTCTAGATGTGTTACATTAAATGCTGATTGGTACCATGCACCAATTAGAAAGAAAAGAGCACAAGTCTGGTTCCTACAAAAACTAATTTTGCACGTGGATAATTACCACTATACTGGATTTACTCTCCTAAGCACAATTAGTCAGCCTGCATAGAAAATATAAAAATCAAAGACAGTCTCACAATTTCTATGCCCGTATATAAGCAAGTCGAATTAACTGCAGACAGGAGTTTAAGTGTCTGATTCAAATAACTTCTAAAATTTAATGAGCTTGCATCTGTGCCACCCATGTGCTTAAGCACTTGTCCCTTCCGCAATTTATTTTCATCTTCAAAGTCTGATCAGAAACACACATTGTCTATGCAGGAGTGATACCTCTGCACAAGCTGCATTTTAAACAGTTTTGTTAATCTTTAACTGATGATCTCAGGGATGCCCACACTTCTGAAGATGACGCTGTTTAATAGTGAACTAATTAATTTAGGATTGCATAGGGAATCTTTTTTTTCTCTGTAGGCTATTATGTTGTATGTAGATATATCATAGTTTATACTGTTTTTTTGGATGAAAGTCTGATCCTGTAGTAACATAAGAGTGTGTTTATTGTAAACAAATGTATAACTTCACTTACGGTGATAAGTGTGTGTAACTGAGGTAAGTTCATAATACTGGTTGTTATGAAAAAGAAGTGCCATTTCAAGAAGTATTTAAATGAGAAAGGTAGAAGGAGAAATATTAAATTTAATCTGGTTTAAAAAAAGTTAAAGGCAGGAAAAGGAGTTAGTATGAAATGTTGGTTGGTCTAAAAATGATCGATCTTATTCTTAGGATAATCAGCTGATTCTCTGAATGTGGGGCATGAAACTAGTCTTAGTATGAGCTATAGCAGCTGTACAAGAACTAAATAAGAACCCACTTCCATTTAGTAAATTTTGCAAGCTTTTTCTTCATGTGGAAATATATGAACATCTCTGTGTGACTTACACATGCACACAACAAATTAACAATAGTGTCCATGGCAGCAAAGAGAGGGTTTCTGTAGGACACACAGTTTTCAACGTTCTTTAAGATGTATTTCTGTAGTGATTCAAGGTACTACTGCTGTTAGAATAATAAAACTATGGTCCTGTGAGTTGTCAATTACTTTAAATCTACCTATGGGGAAAAATTAGAAGTTATAACATTATGGGAAATGATTTTCTCTTGCTTTTCCTGTGGAGTAACATTCAAATGGAATCTGAAACTCCACAGACTACATAAAATATCTTGGCAAACGCCCATGTAATTTTCGGCAGCTGTAAGCGTGGAAACCTTGGGTAACTTGTAGCAATCAATGTGCAAGTTTCATACAATTTTAGGGAAGTGTCATGTTGGCTACGACTGTGAATTTCACCTAAGGGTTTTCCCTCGGTTTCAAATAAGATGTTCTGATTTCTGTAGCTTTACAGTAAGTTACCACAAATTCAATCAGATTAACATCACAGCCATTTAGAGATCCCGATATTTTTTTCAGTGGTTTTAAGATAATACTTTTACACTGGGATCTGGCTGTATAAGTTTTACTTGCCAATTAGCATCCAATTGGCTGCTTTACTTACTAGTAAATTTAGTTATTACTAGATTGATGATATTTTTTTCCTTTATTTCAACCATGATGTTGACCATAAAGAAAAGTCCAAATCAGTGATTTGAAGATACTATGAAAAGCTCCGTGTGTATTTGGTGCATTTGTTCAGGATGTTTCCGAGACCTCCTTTTTTTTTTTGGTGGGCTTTAATTAGATGTCCTAAACACTAATAAGTGTTTTGCCAGAAGAATTCACATAAATACCGGCAGCAGAAAACTAGCTGGGTATGGCAATATATGATCTCTGATGAAACACTGGAAAGCTTTAAATGTTTAAAAGTATACATAATTTTAAAAACAATAATTACAAATTAATTAGATAATATTACCTTTGTCTCATTTAAGTTCCAGAATAAGTGCTAAATAACAAAACAGCAGATTTCAAACAAATGTGAGCACACTTCTCCAACAGGTAGTGTCCAACTCTGATACGTATTCTCTGGCTTTGTAAAAATTCCACATTATTCATCTGTGTGTTGTTGTTATTGGAACTCTTACAGTTTCAGCTTGCTGGCTCCATAAGGGGGCTTGATTGATTTTTATGCTAATCCTAAATGAAAGACAGCTGTTGTACCCACCGGCTTCAATAAAGCTAATCCAACTCGTACAAGTCTTGTAAACAGCCAGATAATTACGTTACGATTTAGAAGGGATTTCATCTTGTAAGGTGCTTATAACCTTGAAATACTCATGATTTTTTTGTTTTTTTTTTTCTTTTAGATTAATGAACACCTTCAGACTGGCATCAGTGGGGATTTTCACCCGTCGACACCGCTGCAGTGAGGGGTGGGATGGGGGTCCTGCCCAATTTCGTGTTGCTGATGAAGGAAGGAACTAGGCACTGTGTGTGTGGCGTGACAGGAAGGCTTTTCTACCCCAGGCTCTTCCAAAGGAAGAGTTTCCCGATGGGGTCGGAGGTAAATATCCTATCTTGGGCTCACAGCTGCTGGCTGACATTGCCAACGCATTACTGCAGTTCTGTACAAATTGTGGCATTACCCCCCTGCCCAGCCTTCCCCTATGGCCTTACGGCTGAGACGAGGTCAGCGGGGCATGGCCCGGGGGACTCCTGCAGGTCAGCTCTGTGAGTGAGCCCATAACAGAGCGAGATATTTATAGCGGCACTCTAAATTTGATTTGTTTGCATGAACATTGTATAGAACAGTGGTTGTTTTTTTATTAAATACTCACAGCCTTAGGGGACGGTTTATACAACATTATTACACCTTATAGTAATAAGTCAATCCTAATCACTTTCAAATGATGAATGGCAGGTTTTTTGGCATATCCAGGAAAAAGCGTTATGCTGTTCATCCACCAACTAATTATCGCTATTTGTATCTTTACAAGATGTGTGGGTGTATCTCTGTACACAGTCCTTTTCACTCCATCTAAATAAGTATGCGTTCATGTGAGCACATATTAACTGCCAAACACAATACTGAACACAGAATTAGTTTCTTCATTTAATACATGCAACAGAATTAAATTAAACCTCAACATAAGCAGGGCAGACTTTAGTTATTAATCCTCCCATGAGCAACTATAATTATTTTTGCCAGCACTAATTTCATTTGCATATGTATTGTTAAATTGCAAATCACAGTGAACCAAGAAGAGTTTTTGTATATTTAGCTGAATTAAGCAGTGCTGCTTAAGCACATTGACTATGGTGGCTAAAGTGCTAATTTAAAGGGGGGAAAAAAAGCAGCAAAGCACTTACATAAAAAGGCAAATTAACAACTTCGAGCATTTTCTGATCTCTGTTGTTTGCAAGAAGTTTCCTAGGAGAGATTATCGTCCTACACATGTCACGAACTACTGATTTTGATAGTAAAGATCACAAGGTAACCGGCTGAATGAACACAGCTCAGTATATGTGTTCAAAACAAGGAAAAACAGTCACAAAGCATTTGTGATCCCACCTTACTGAAGTTCAACAATACCGATGAAAAATTCATACAGTTTTCTGGAAAGGACCAAGTAGTTAAGTTAACATTAGTCTGCATGAAAACAGATCTGGGGATTCTTACTGCAGAAACAGCTCATTAATGGCTCCAGTTATTTCACAAATGCGAGTAGTTGAAATCAGTACAGGAGATACTGAATTTGAAAATCTGCAAAGTAAATGAGATGGCTCAGTTTTGATCATTTGCTGTGCTCTTCGTCAGTGAAAGCCTATGGTTCAGCATGCTAATGGAGGTTCATTTGCTGCCATCAGGACTCGGGATTCAAATATCACTCTAAAGCCGCTCTGGCAAAAATGCCTCTCAGAAGTGGCTCGTTAGCGTTTCTTGGCAGTGTGTGATTGCACAGGGCTTCTACATGGGCTTCGAAAGGCTGTGATGGACTGATTTCTCTCTGAATCTGTTTTGTATAATTAGAACTAAACCATAATAGTCAAAATTGTTAATGGCTTCCCTGAAGCATTGATCTGCTCTTTTGCAAACTTCAGATACAACATCTGTAAGTGGTATAAAGGAACAGCAAGTACATTTGTTCAGCAGAGCCCCACTTTACCTGCTCAATTTGATTGCTAGCTTCTGCTCAAGTATCTTCTAGTGACGAAAAGGTGGAAGAAGCTTTAGTGCAGTATGGCAGGAAAATATTCTTGATTAGTTTTCAGCAATGCAATAATTACTTCTTTGGTGGCATACTTCAAAGGTGGCATTTCTTTTATTAGATGAAGGCCAGGTGTTAAGATAGTGAAACTGGGTTCGTTTCTGTGCCAGATGAAAAATGTTATCAGTTTACTGATAAGCCAGGTAACGTATTTATTTCTAGATTTAACTTGTAGGTACCACTGTTGGAAACTCATTGCAGCTCATTTTGCATACTTAAGTGGCCCTTGTGATTTCACGGAGAAAAGACATGGAATTTAGTTACAAATATACAGGGCAGTTTGTAGGCTAGGTTAAAGCCAGAGCTCCAAACAGGCTAATTTAATTTTCATTTCACAGAGTTTTATTAAAAGAGGAAGTGGCTGAAGAAAGGGTTTTCCAGTTTTAATGGAAATTAGTAGTGTATCTTTTTTCTGTGAAGATATAATTAAGTTTTTTGGTTTATCAGAGTATTGACCTGACTTTTCAGGTTTTTTTCCCCTGAGAGCTTTATTTTTAAAGCATTGAAGAATTTAATAGACTTTCAATTACTGTTCTTCAGAATGCGCACTTTGGAAGGGTCAGAGCTGGAATTTATGATACCAATTCAATCCTGGTAGTTTTTAATAATAAAATAAAATTAATTCATCATAATATTTGTTAGATGTGTCTTGGGCTGTACATGACTTTAGGTGTGCTGGTTTTATTTTTCATCTGCTCTTCAGCTGCAGATGAAAAATAAGTTTTATAAGACTTTGCTTCACATTGTGTGTGCTTGGTGTTCTGCACTGATATAAACCACATGGCTGTCGCACAATAGACATGAGCAAAATTTTCATTTGGGCCAGTGGATGGGACATGGGCTTCCATTACAATTTTTTAGAAAACTTCATTCCATGTCTCTGCTTTGAACTGCAAACTATTGTTATGGACTTGGCTAACAAAATGTGTCTTTTTTTTTTTTTGTTGGCAATAATTATTGTTGTAAGCCAAAAAATAAAGTACTGATGTAAGTAAACTCAGATGGTTCTTCCTTTTCCCTCTTTTTTCATGACTTAGTTTCAGATGTTAAAATTGTCACTACCAGTTGCGTGTTTACAGGCTGCTGGATGGAACAACACAGGCTTTCAGTTTTCCTTATGTTGTGGTAGGAGAAGCGAATTTCAGAATTTTTGTTGGGATTTGCCTAGAGAATTATTATGCGACAGATGATGAAGGAACAGTTCAGGAAGGAGGTGGGTTGACTAGTATCTGTTTACCTTTGCCTAGCAGCAGTGCAAGGTGGGCTGTACAACAAATAATTGGGTATTGTTTAATTTCCACTGTTCTGCATAGAAGAAATAATCAGAAATAATGAGAAACTTCTCACTTTCTCCCTCAGTCCCTCTGCATCCTTTACTGTTCATATGTGAATATGTATGAGCACCTCTCCTGCCAGTGAGATGTTTCTGGAGGAGAGCTGGCTGGGATCATTAGAGGAGTTCTTGCCATATGCAAGCAAAGGTAACAGCCTCTTAAGAAGTGTGAGAATTGAGTTTTTTCCTCTCTTTTGATGGACCCCTGAGACTCATATGGATGCCTTTTCAGTTTTTCCTGATGATCTTTATCTTTGACAATCAATTTCAGGGCTTAGCTCAGTGACTACCTAGAGTAGTTCTGAGGATAAAAAATTTGTCATGTGCTGAGAAGAAGATATTACTGGGGTTTACTATTGCAACACTGCTCACAAAACTTTTGCGAAGTACCCATTTAGCATTGCATCCATTTAGCACTGTGACACTGAAACACTTTGACCTTAAAAAATTATGAAAATATGCATGTTAATAAGGGGGGAAGTTGTCGAGGCATAGGGAAGAGAACTGCGAAGCAGCAGTATCTCAAAGCCACAGCCAGGAGTCTCACAAAGCTTTTGTCTTGCTCAACAAGCAGACTGAAATAAATTGGTTTTATTAATGAAAATCTCTTTTTTTCAGTAAGTGAGCTCAGAAGGCAGAGGACAAGAAAAGGGAATGATCAACATAATTTCTTAATGCATAGCATTTAAAACTCATTCCTCTTTACAAATAACAAAATTAAGTAACATTTAGTGCTGCTGAAACTGAGTCAAAAATAAGTTTTATCCCTGAAGATCTTGGTTCATGCAGCCATAAATGATCCACCTGTTTTGTGTTTAAATCTGAGCTCATCTTCAGCGCTGTACAACTTTGTACATTTAATACTGAACTCTTGATTTTCCAGGTTATTTCTGAGCAAGTTCTACCTCATTTTTTCAGTTTCTTTAGTTAGATTTCCTTTAGTTACTGAAAACATTTAACTTATATGTCCTATTTCTTTCTCTCCCTCAAAAAAATAATGTTGCAAAAGAGAAAAGAACACAATTTCATTTTTAATGCAAAGGATATAAAGGAAAAAAATCCCAGTGCTCCCTTGTCATATTTGCACTTTCTGTAAAGTACTGCATATCAGATTGACCCTGGGCTAGAATAGGAAATGCAGAGCAACTATTAACAATGCGGGCGTCAATGTAATCTTTCATCAAGAAATGGAAAAGGAAAATAAATAACTTGGCTTAGTAGTGTTCTACAAATAGATATTTCAGAATGGTGCTCTGTAGCTCTACAGATAAAATCAAGTTAGGAAGGACATTTCATGAACAATTTTACTATAAAGCACGGAAAATTTAGTGTGAAATTACGTATGTGAAGTGTAACCTGCGTATATGTGTACATGTACCCCTCTGTCTAAGGATGTGAGATCTGGGATTTGCCCTTTTGATAGCATTTTACTCTGAAAAGATTTGAAAGACCTTGGTAGCTTTTTCACCTCTCTATATAGGGACTACAAATATACGAAAAAGGGAGTCACAAACAAAGCAAAGTTCATTTAAACTCGAATACACAATTGACTTCTAGTTTGTTTTGTGTGGTGAGCAGCGAAATGTGAAAATGGGTGTGGAGATGATGCAAAAAAGTTTCCAAAATTTTGTATTCTTTCTAAGTATCAAAGCGGAGACAGTTTGCACAGGTGGAAGGACTCCCTCATCCAGGGAACAATTTGAACAAGGCACAGAAAACAGTTGCTGTAGGTGCCGGCGTTATGAGCATCGAGCAGATCTAATGGGTCAGACTAAAGCCGTGCACTCCTTGGCCCAGGGGCCGGCAGCAGTTGTCCTGGGAAGCGGGGAAGCATCTGGCAGTGCTTTCAAGTGTACGCTCTCAGCCTCCAGCCATTTGGTTCTGATTTTGTGTGGACCAAGGGTTTCAGGCTTCTTTTTAGTTTCTAATAGTGATTTCCTCTAGCTCTGTCAGCAACTCAGCTGCAACCTGCTCAGGAAGAGAAGGGTAAAGGATTGCCATTAAAAATATATTGGATTGAGAGAAGGCATGAGAGTTGTCATGGGGACACAGAGGTTTATGAAAAACTGCAGCTATGAGCAGAATCTCCTTAGACTCCATCGCTCCCGAGGCACTGGGCTGATGATGGTATCTATCAGGCCTTTAAGGGATTAAGGAGCAGGAATGGGCAATAGCTGTCCTTGCTCTGCTTCCTCACATCTCAAATTAGCTGTGCTGTGCACATCACAACTTTTCTGTTATTTTTTTGTGGATAAGTACAATAGTGTGCTCACCTCCTCTAGCATTAATTCTGTGAGAAAGGAAACAAATGGGCCAGGAATTGGGTCAGGTGCAACAGGTCAACTTTGATTTTTCTGACTTTTTTTTTTCCCTTTCTTTGCCAAGAAGAAAGAATATAAATGAAATCTAAGACTTGCAGGTGCCTGGAAGATACTTTTGACCTAGATATTTCAGAGTAACCATAACTGGGATATTTTACGTGTAAGTTAACAGAAATATGGAAATACAGAAATCTGTCTGCTTTGGCAATCTAGCTGGTGATATAGGAAGAGTGGAGAGAGAATCAGGTTTAGGTAGCACAAAGTGAAACCCCACTACAAATACAGTGGGGCAGAGAGATTTGTTAAATTCAGCATAGATGAATTGAATTCAGTGTGTTTTCTGCCTAAAAAGATTTCTATTTTTTGCTCAGACTATCTCCATCCATCTCCACAGTGGGACAACTACAAGCAGAGGAGTAACACTTGGGGAAGTCTCCTCCGATACTAGAGATCCTCATGTCCCCACCTTGAAATGAATAGAAAAAACCTGGTGGACCTTCTGGTCCAGGGATATACAGAGATCCCTGGAGATTGGGGCTGTTTCCCTGAAAATGCCCCTCTTGCAGGACCTCTAGCATTCCCAGCCCAAATCTTTTCTCTCCCAGTACAGCCTGGACATTCTCCAACGGCCTGTTTCCTCTAGTCTTTGTTCCCACTCTGATTTATCTTCAACTCGGTGGGCAGTAGTTCAGTACAAATATCCAATAATTCTTCCTTTTACCTGCAGAATCAGCAGATGGGAACGGCTCAGCCCCGGCATGAGGAGAGAAGCATCTAGAGTCTTCCTCTGGGTAGATTGGGAGTGTAAGTAAAGATGACAGGCCTGCAAAGATGACAAGCCATTGCTACATAACCTAATCTACTGCTTCACAGCAGGATTTGCTGTAGTGTTTGAAATCATCATCACTGATATTTGTTTCAGTGTCAGTATGATGGTAGGTAACTTTCCAAGCGCTTTGCTTTACCTCTGGCAAGACAAATATGAATGTAATTTTTCACTGGGCATTTGCTGCACAAATCGTGTTACATGAATTTCCTTGTATGCTCTGGATGACATACTGCTGTAGGTATCTCCAGGATGTGGTTTTGAACAATATTCTTAGAATCTCAAACAAGAAATGAAGTAATGCAATAATTTTAAACCTGTTTCTTCTCACTATCAGCTGCTACTGTAGTTAAGGTAATAGAGCAAGAAACCATTAGTAGAAATGTTTGTATTTATGTATCAGTCCAGTTCTACCATACTGAGTCAAAGTCTACCATGGGGTGACTTTGGATTTGATTTTTTTTTGTGTGCTAAAGCAATGGGAAGCATGCAAAGACCTGCATTAATAATTAGCATCAGGCAGGCTGCTTGCCTTTGTCGGCACATCATATTCGGAGTGAGGAGCAGATGCCCCAGACGATGCACGTGGCCAAGGGTTGGGCTGATCACCAGCACACGTTCCCTCTGGAAAAGACAGGTGGTAAAAAAGCCTACGCTTTGCTGGATACTTTCTTTGGGAACAGCCCTGGAGGCAAAATGTGCATCTGCTGGGTCACTCTGTCCTCAGCAGCACCTGCTATCCTTCCCCAAGCCAGCTCCTTTCTCCAGGGACTTTCCTGCTGCAACCTGCTCGGCATCGTTACATTTCACTGCCGACTCCACAGTCTGTTCTGACCTTCTGCCTTCTCTAGAACTTTCCCAAGGGTTCCCAAAGTTTCAGAAAATAAATCAGCAGAGTCCTAATTAAAAATTTTGAAAGCTAAAGTGAGAGTGAGTGCCTCTCCCACCCCAGAATGAGTTGCTTCTGAAGTTTAACTGGACTACTTCTGCTCTTCTAAGAGGCGTTGTTTGTATTACAATATATTACAATATATTGTATATTGTGTATTACAATATATTGTAGGAACGAGTTGTTGTTTTGTTTTACTACACCAGTACTCCACAGCATTAAACGTACAGCTTCTCTGTTATCAACCATTTTTAGAATTGAACTTGATTATGCACATGTGACCTGATGCCAGATAAAAAAGGGCACAGGACAAGAGTCTGATCATTTGAGCTGAATGTAAAAATGATTTGTTTTTCATTCAGGAGTTGCAGCACCAACAGCATTGTCTAGAGAACTCAGCTGTCTTATCAAGGCTGGTTGTACTGTGTATCAGGTAGCCTTTGATGTTATTTCTAGGTGCAAGAATAATATTCACTTTTTAATTTTTTGCTGTTACAAAATCAGATACCAAATGAGACTGTGTGCCCAATTTTAAATGGTCTCCTTTATTCCTCTCCCCTGTTCAATACATGCTCCTTAAGTCCAGCATGCTAGCTTTTCAGTCAGTAAATCCACATCCTATTGCCTCTGCCAGAGCCTGTTAGCCCATCTCCTCGGAGTGGCCTCTGCGTGGTCTGGCTGCATGGAACGAGCCCATCGGTGAGCCCATAGCATCACCCTCTGTCTTTGGGTGTGTCAGAGATGGATGTTATTACCTTTTTCACTTTTGCATGGAATATTAATTTTTCATCTTTGCTTTATACAGCAGGAAATTTTATAAGGCTGAAGATGTTGTCAGTCTCATTACAGAAAATAATTGTCCTAGTCTATAGTACTCCAATTGAAGTATTAAAGAATTAAAATAAGAAGAACCTTATTTTTGTTCCAGAGCTCTAAATGGTTTCTAGAGGTTCTGTCTTTGAAGTATCATGACACTGGGGAACCGATTAAAACACAATTAACTGATCTGTTTGAATGGTTCAAACACAGACTTGGTGTGGGACTTGAATAAGCTTGGATGAGAGCAGCTGGTGATTTTAAGGAAAAAGGGGAGACGAAAGTTGGGCAAATGAAAATAATATTGTATATTAGGTTCTTATTTCAGGTACTTAAATGCTTGTAATTATTGGTTGTGGGCACTTGGATGAGTTTACTCTGTTCAGCTGTCCCATATTGCAGGCTGCTTCCAGGCAAACATCCAGTAATCTTGCTAGTCTTGTCTGCATAAATGTTTGACTGTAGAACTGATGTGCAGTTGCACATTTAATATCCCAAAGCTGTTTGCTGAGTGGAGAGTTGTTCTCAGGCTGCTCTGGAGAAGTCTCAGAGTGCTCTCTCTCTTTTTTTTTTTTTTAAAGCAAAAATTGTTTTACAGATAAGTCAATATATATCCTGAACTGCCTGTGAGTGACTCTGTAATAGGCACCGTTGGTAAGCACCACACCAAGAGGCACCCCATTGATCATAATGAAATTAATAACAAACTTTCACTGACAGAAGAGCCAGGCATTCATCCCAAAGCAATTGTTTCAAGAATCAGCAAATACAAATGAAAGTGTTTTGTTTCTGCATTTGTTTATTTTGTTAAGGCATTTATTTATAAAGTTTTCTGTTTATGTTTGAAATCTCAGGCCTCTATGCAGTTACGTACATACTTACACGAGAAAACGAAATGCAACTGAGGACAATAATAAATATTATCACAAAGAAAAATGATTGTTTTCAAAAATTTATCCAACCCTGCCTTTTTATGGCAGATGACGGAAAGCAAAAAAAAAAAAGCCAAACCAACCCCAAACCCACTTTGTTGTATACAAGCTGTTGTATACTCCTCAGTGCCTTTGGCAGACCAGGTAAGAAGATGCACTGACATTAACTCTCTTGTGTTGAGTTTTTTTCATGTTCCTAAGGTGAAATAAGAGCCTGCACCACCTAGCCTCTTTGCAAAGAGCCCATGCACGTCACAGCAGACAGTGGCTGGCTTGTGAAGCACCCTCCTTGCTGTCTGAAGAGGGTACAAGAAGACTCTCACTGTTAATAAACTGTTCTTTTTAAACCTCTCTTCCATAGCTGCAGTGCAAAAATGACCTTAAAGTACTCATAAACTCCCTAGCCATAACTCAGCTGAAATGTGTGGTGATCAAAAGCTCCAGTTTTCTTGACAGTGAGCTGCAGTTGCTCGATCGCACCACTTTTAATTACCTCACAATGAAAGGAAAGTTATTTTTAAAAAAAGGAAAACCTTTTCTCTAGCTGAAAACTTTTTCCCAAGTTTCTCAACTTTCTCCTAATTCATGGTTTGAATAAATAGCGTGTCTAGACCAGAGCTCATGTATATGTACCTGCTGGGTGAGGGAAGAGGGGAGTGGTTTTGAACTGGAAATCAACTGAGTTTTGATATCAACTCTATATACTCTGCTGCCTTCCATTTAATTTCAGTATGTGCTCTTGTATAATGGCCAGATTTGTAAGTTCACTGGAAGTAGAAAAATATATCTGGAACTAACAAATATTAAAGGTGATATTGTGTTAAAGATAATAGTGAACAAAGATGCCGTGCAGTATGCACCCAGGCGCAGGCTGGCCAGGAAAAGGGACCCCTGAGCCAGGGACTGAGTCACTCTTAAAGAGGTTGAAAATGAAAAACTAACATGAGTCAAATGTTTTTGTTCCTCAATGACAGATGTATTTGTGTATTTTTCATTTTGGACTTTATGTAAAAATTACATAATATTTCTAATTTTTGCAGGAGTCAGCTTTTGAAGCAAAAATAGCTCTCGTACTTTTACATCATTTTAATTAACATTGTTTATTTCTCTAAAAAGTGTAAAAGCTTATGAAGTGTCTATTGTCAACGCTAAATTACCTTTCTTATTTTCTTAAATAGAGGTGTAAATGACAGGGAGAACCTGTCTATCCTTGTTAGGACAATGTAACCCAACAGGAATTTGAATTTAACTGACATACAGATTACACCTACACCCAGCTCTTACCTTATACAGTATTTTTTTCTCCATCTGCTTCTGAGGAAGGGAAAGGCAGAGTGGGTGCTGTTTTGTTTTTGTTGCTGTTTAGCTCAAGTGAGTGCAGACTCTGGTTCCTCCGGGTTAAATATTCATCTATCAAAGCAGACAGAAATAATTTTATTTTTTAACATTTAGAGTTTAATATAGGGTTAGAGATAGAATATCATCTCTCTAGTGCTGTAGACATGGGAGCATGACCCAGACAGAAATTTCAGCATCCCCTGGTGGAAACACTTTGCTGGATGTCCATATTCAGTTGCATATGTATGGTGTCTTGGCTTCCATCTGCTTGGGTGGCATGCTGCCTGCTCAGCATAAATTGTTTGTGCTTTTAGCCCCAAATATAGGGATTCCTAAGGGCCGGGGTGGCACCACAGTGTGTCTGTGCCCCTTGCCCTGTGCAGAACTGTAGGGACAGAGCCAGGGACAGAGCTGGGTTGTGGCATGACCTAAACAGGAGGATGGAGAGAGCAAATCTGTTGAGGAGTTTGCAAATATTTCACTGCAGTATTTCTCCACTGATAGCCAAAATTCCATTTCTGGTTATGCTGCAGAGGGAAAGTGTACAGTCTTTTTGTGGTAGCAGTGAAGCAAATAAGCAAAACTTCATATTTTTAAAGTGAGGAAATAAGATCTGAAAATCCTGGAAATGCTACATACACTCAAAAAAATCCAGGATACATATTTTTATATTTTTCTGATTATTGCTGTACTTTAAGTGCTATCATTTAACAAGTCTAAATTGATGATGAGTAGATTAAGGGATTTCCTACCACCTGTTGAGCTATTAGAAACAGCAGATGTTAGGTAATTCTGGAAATATAATTCTAGATTGGAATTTCTAATTCTTCATTTATTTGCACATTTCTGAGAAATGAAATACATGTGATTCCTAATGATCTAAGTAATTATAGAGGAAAAAAAATGCTTTAAAAAAAATCTGGTGCCCCAAAACTATATCTCCTCAATTGTAAATATAAAATAATTTCTCTGATGACAATGGAATACTGTACAGTAATTAGTGGCCCAAGAGAACTTACTGTGAAGTCCCAAGCTATAAGCCAGCTCCAACCTTTTTTAATACCACAGATATTCTTATACTTGATTCAAGAACAAAAAAGCACAATCCCCCAAGGTAATCTAACTTTGTATCCCAGAAAAAAGGAATCTTTTTTTCCTCCGTGTATGCAAATTACATTCTTATTACAGCAAAGGGAAATGTGTAATTTTTTCTTTCTTTTAGCTCATTGGAAAAACAGTTGATGTAATTGGACAATTGATGTAATTGCATATGCAAATAAGTGATTATTCTCACAGTTATAAAACTTCTGTGAGCAGTTACAGTGTATTTCTATGTTGCTTAGGCACATAATTGTATGTGTATTTTGCACCTCATTTTTTTATGCAGCATCCTACCTACTTATTTATTTTGTAACACCACTGTTACCTAAATATGAAATACTCTTTACACAGCAAGCAATAAAAATAATGGGTTCACTGTAATACTCAGGGCTGTGAATACATTATTTCTAAACTGTGGTGCATTTTACTTTATGGGGAGTGAAATAAACACTTACTAAAGATAAAACCTCATTTAAGCTCTAGTCACTTTGCAGCAATCGACAACGCACAGAGTGTTTTACCAGTTCCTGAGGCCATGTGAGAGGAACATGGCAAGCAATTGCCTTTTTTTTATCATGACCAACAACAGGCTTAAAAATTTTAAATGTAATATCTTTTTCTTTCACTCTATATAATTTCAATTTTCTTGGCGTCACGAGATATGGTCTATGGACAGGTAAGATCCTTGTTCATGTGTATGAGGCAACATACGCCACAATATTTTGCAGCTAAAGTATTTTGCAGTTCGGTCTTTAAACTGCTGGAATTTAAGATGAAGCTGTGTAGACTTAAGTAATTTCTTGTGGTTAAGTAATACCTCTTTTACTTGTTTTCCCTTCTTTTCTTCACCCCACTGACTGTAGTGGAGTGCATTAGCAGTGCATTTCAGTGGTGTCAGGATTTCAAGGGAACTGGTAGAGCCAAGGAAAAATGGGTGGAGTACTTTTAATTTATTACTTTTATTGACTTCAGCTATTCTAGAGTAGGAGTCCTCACAAGTTCTATATCAGCTAATAAAGGAGACTCTTTGAATTTATGAGGCAAATAAAATCTCAGATCGGAATATCATTGTTAGTAAAATCCAGTGGCACTACAGATATAAAATAAAAATGCTAACCTCTGAGCTATGCAATGACACCCTTACCTAATATTTGAAAGGGCCGAGCAGGTTGCTTGTTTACATGTTGAATGAGAGCTCTCCTGTTGTGAATAGAAATGTAGAGGTTTATGTGACAGAATTACAGGAAGGCAGAAAGTGCCCAAGGCACAGCAGGGCTGTGTGCTTGTCTAATTATTTCATTATCATTGATTAATGGATTAATTGGATAAATGTGTGGTTTTTTTATTCTGTTACATAAGATGCTTATGGATAAATCAGTAAATGTCAGAACTAAAGCTTTTGCTGAAGACAGTATTCATCTTTCTTAGTGCTATGGACTGCCAAAAAAGCTGTCTGAAAATGATGGTGTGTATATCCACTCTGCTATGACTGTTGCATGGTCTTAAAAGTTAAACTTGAGAGTTGTTACAAGATGGTTCACACTTTCAAAGCAGTTTGGGCATGTTTTAATAGACATTTGGCTTGATTATTATTGTTTTTAAATTAAAAGCTTACAAACATTTAACAAATCAGGCATTCAAAATGGGAGGCAGGATTTTGCTGAGCACATTGGGTAGCAGTGGTGGAGCACCGGTTGACCAAAATAGATGAACTGTCCATCTCTGAAACTTATTTTCTGTTTCTTCTTAACTGTTCTCAATACTGAAAAGAAAAGGGCTTCAGTGTTTAATCTTTTTAAAACCAGTATGTTTTGTGGTGACCTAACATTACACACTCATGCCATTTCACAATAGGAACCAGTGGGAAGGAAGTCTTATGAATACAAATTTTTGTGCAATCTTGATTTATAATTTAATGACATCTCACCTGTAATAAGAAATTAACATTTCTCTTCTTAGTGGTGATTATTTTGCTCTGAAATTTTAGTTTTTTTCATCTTTGGCTATACTAGTTCACCTATTTTTTCTGCAAAAATGTGTCACCAAGATTTATTCCATCCTCCAAATACTATCTTATCATCCCAGCTGTAAATCCAGTAGAGGAGTCACTTTCCACCCTGGGAGCTAACTCTCATTATTGATACTAGGGGTTTCTGTTCATGTTCTTTGTCATTAATGTATGAAATGTTTAAAATAAAATAAGAGAAATAAAAAAAGACACACATCCCACCATCCAACAGCGGCACTTTCCTTTGACAATCAACAGTAATGTGTGGAAATACCAGTTTTCTTTTATATGGAGAAGGGGCTGGTGGGTATAGAAGTCAAGTCCTTCTAAAAGCCCTTTTATTAGGATAAAAGAATTTAAAGCCACCCCCTGGACCAGCGGAGGACTAATTTAAAATCTATAGAGCAGATTCTCTGCAGTATGGATCAATATAGATCAGTTGAAGGGTACAGAATATGCTTATTTATATAATCAGATAGCCACCTGGTCCTATACATATTTAGAGTATTTAAGCTAGAGGGATCTCTAGTAAGATCACAAATACTTTATTTTCAACAACATTCTGGGCAAACAAAAGAGCCAGGAAAAAAGACATTCCAATTCATATATTTATGGCACAAGAAATTAATCTTTCAGACTAAGCCATCATTTTTATTCAGGTGATGCTGTGCTCACTCTATCCTGAGTAGCTCTGTGATTGACCCAGGGAAGATGTGAGCCTACATTTTTTTTTTTTTTTTTTTCACTTGTGAAGCCAGTTCCTATAGCTCTACATGTTCCTGGTTCAAACTCCATCTTCCTAATCATTATCTGAAAATTGTAGTGACTCTTCTGGGACAACAGTATAGAAGAGGAAATTTGATTCTCAAAGGTCATGCTTCTTCATAAATTCCTCTGTATATAGGGTGGTGCCTGTATTGAAAAACTTTATGGATTCTTGCTTTGAAAATGTATTAGTGCCTAGACACTGTCAGAGACTGAATTATTTAGACTTTTGGCTTGATGCAATCTGGCAATTCTTGTTACAAAGCAATGCTCTGCAAAGAGCAGAAATGCACAGAGCCCCAGACACTGATATTTGTGCTGCACAGACATAGAGACGTATGCTCTGAAGGGCAAATAAGCCTGGAAACAACCTACTTCAGGTGGACAACTCCAGTTTTGACTTTCAGCAATGCTCTGTAGATATCTGGACAAAGGAAGGTTTGTGGCACTTCCACATCCCATTTGGAAGTAGCAAGTAGGTTTCTGCTGGAGACCAGAAAGTGTGCTGAACTTGGGTGCTCAGCCTTGCTCTAAATAAAATGTGATTCCAGTATTGCTTTGTGTACATGAGCTCTTTAGATTCATACTAGGAAAATGCATACAGTATCCAGTTCTGAAAATCATTGCAGCCTCATTGACTCCTCTTGACTTCAGCCAGGGGGGTGGACCCCCAGATGGTCAGGAAGCCATAGCTGGAGAACATTGCTGGAGAGCAGACCATGGCTGGAGAGCATCTCTGCATCGCATCGCTGGAGAGCAGAGCATCACTGCCTGGTGCAGAGCGAGCCCAGTGCCACGCTGCCCACCTCCACAGCACAGCCAGCTGAAGATCCAGCACAGTGAGCCTGGGGCAGAAATTCCTCCCCTGAGCTCTGTTCTCACATCGTGCCTCTATTGCCCTTCCTGCATTTCAAACCCATGTGAATGCAGTAGCTGGTATCTTTGAGCCATGCAAACAATAAAATAAATGTTTGGATAAAACAGAATTTGTTAATGGAACTGGAATCTACAGAGTTACACATTCTTCAGTGAGTCAATTCTGGACTAGTTACATCTCTATGTCAGGCAAAGGGAAAGTGTGCATTAGAGGGTAAACTACGAAGAGTGGTCAGGACACTGCTTTGATATTCCATTCAAAGCATATAATCTGTCTCTATTTGTCCTTTGAAAATGTGTCCGCAAGAAGAATGAAGTTTAAAAATAGTATTATTTGAAAGTCCTTACTCTCTTTAACCTTTGTGTGCAGGTACTACAATATTTTGTTGGACAAACACTCACGTTAGCTTGGAACTGATCTTTAGATAACATTTGTAACTTGATAGAAACAATCTCTGGCTTTATCGGTTCCACTGAGAGATAAAGAATTACCTTTATTTATCAAATTCATGTACAATTTTAGGGTTAGTTCTTCAGCTGATGTAATCTGATGTGACCATGAGAATATCAACAGGGATGCTCTGGTGTATAATAGTGTTGGATCTTGTGGAGAAATTCTAATACAAGAAAAGGCTTCACGCTTCTCTCATTTCACCTTCTCTCATTTTCTTTAATTCTTAATTCCAGTAAAAATCGAGAAAAAATTGTGTCTTACTTTGGTTTATGTTTATTCCAGCAGGACTGCAGAGTAAGAGCTTTCACTGCTCACCCATTGCTTGTCCACTGACTGCAAATGGAAGGCTGCTCACCCAGATTCAGGTCATCCTTGCATACCCTGTCAGGTAGGTGAGCATATATTTTCTGTTTCATGTCTTCAGCTACATGAGTCAAGTAGGTGCGATATGGTATTTGTATGGTAAGCTGTATTATTTTCTTCATTACTACTACTTTAATCTTCCTGACTTCTGAAAAAAATTCCCAAAATGCTCAGTAAGAGCTGTGCAGGTGAGTTAATCGTGCACAGGATATTTACCACGCAGCAAGCAGATGGCCACTCATGCAATATAATCTTGCAGTTATGTCACCTCATGGTATGTTCCACCTTATACTGAGTTTACAGCTTCTTCTTCTCTGTGCACCTTCATGGTAAAACACTTTTAGAAATGGTCCCAGTTCCTACAGACTGGGATGGAGTCGCAGTGCTGGCAGCGCTCCTCAGATGCAACCATCTTGGTGCCTGTATGGTGCTGGTAACTGTGCTGACAAAGGACTCCCTGCTCATCTCTGTAGTAACAGTGAAGAAACGTTTATGCGGCCATGAAACAGCTTTCTTTTTGTAGCCTATTGATGGCTTTAACCCACAGTTTTATTTAGGTCATGATGGGACTCTAGACTTTTCTTACAACTCCGTCAGTGTAAAGAAGATGATTTGCTGTCTTGTTTCTTATTTTCTTGTGTAGGTCTAAAGCTTTTTTTGGTAATGTATGTTTAATCCCCGCTATGGCAAAAGGATAATAAGACAGCAACTTACTGAAATCCACCATTTAACTTGTATGTCCTAGCATCTGGAAGACAACCCTTTGTATATACGCCTTTTAAAGAAAAGTGGGAAAGATTTTTGTACATTTTTTTCCAAAAAAACTGAATTAGTTACAAGTATCTGTAATGATCAGAACTTGGCCCAGGAGCTTATGCAAACATTATTCAAAACAATCTTCTGTTATTCAGTGGGATGAAACTTCTGTAGAGGTGGCTTCCTTGTAAAATATTCTGTTCAAGATATGCTTTCAGATATGAGATAAGTAAAAAATACTGTGGCATGGTCGTTGCTCAGTGTTCCTCTCATTTGTATTTTTGTTCTGGTCATTGCTAAAGTCATTAGGAAGTAATGAAAATACAGAACAAAATTTTTTTAATCATTTCACATTTCTGAAAGATCCATTTTGCTTTTTTGCTCTGGTCTGGGCTTATCTTAATTAAACTTTTTCTGCCATTTGGAAGTGATCTATGTCACTAGTCAGAAAACCACTTATTTCTACATGCAACTTTAAGCTGAATGTTTTAGTCGAAGTAATAGGGTCTCTCCTCATGTTTGAGATGTGAACAGTACAGTGAGGTTTCATGCTTGCTGAAGGAGTGTGGCAGAACAGACCTCACCGCTGTACCTGGCATCATCCTGACAGGGATCCAATGGAGGGGAGCCCATCCAGCCTCATGGGCTGTTGAGCTGTGTATTCCCTTCCAGCAATGCCTAGAGCCTGAGGCTGGGCTGCTCTTCCTGATGCCATGAACATTACTGGGTTCTGTAAGGATACCCATAAAATAATTCATGCTAATTGCAACACCACTGCTAAAAAGTTGCATGAAAAAAGAAGATCTTCACCATGTAGGCAAGCATTATGGATGTTTAAGTTTTTAAGGTGGTAAAATGAGAAAAAGTAAGTCAGTGACAACAATCTTTTAAAGTATGTAGAGGGAAAGTTGGTAGTTTTAGCCACAGTGCAACAGAATTTAAATTATGCAGTTCAAAATACACAGAACTGTTTATAACTCAAGTGGATAAAATACATGTTTTGCAGTAAGTACAGATTTTTAAAGGGGAAGGTAATTACAGCCCTAAGCCCCTCATGGTACAGAGCTATTTCTGTGTCATTATTCTTGTGTGGTACCACAGCTCCTCGGCCGACCTGGAGCGCCATCTCCTTTCAGAGACTGAGCTGATGCCTCAGTAAGATCTATTTGCAAAAAACCAAAACTGATCCTTGTATTAAAACAAATCCCCCATATGGTGGCAGCCTTTTTAAAGATATGGGAAAAAACACATTCCATTTAATGTTTGTTTTAATACAGTCAGAAGGAAATGTACATAACGTGGAATGGCTCCTCTTACTTTGATGGGGAAAATGGTCATTTATAATGTGCTTTCCCAGGAACCTGTAAGAGAGCAATGCTTCCTAATGCTAACAAGATTATTTCAATTCTAGACGTTATTTCAATACAGGACTATTTTTAGTCATTTCATCACTTCTCAAGTGCTTAAAATAGTCACCCTCTTAGATTAATAAATATAGGTCCCACTTCAATTACCAGCATTGTCGTTAATGCTTCAGTTGTAGGCTACGTGATGACTGTTGGAAGAGTTTGTTTCTCTTCTATGAGACATTTCTGCTTATATTCAGCAAAGTCTAAAATCAGGTGTTCAGCAGAGTCCTCCTTGTTTCCAGAAGCTTTTCAAGAGCAATGAGTACTGTGTTGGCAGCTCCTCTCCTTTCTGCTGGTACTGGAAGGAGAACCATGGAAAGGGTAAGTGAACCAGTGCTGTAAGAGGAACAGGGAAAATCTATTTGCCAAATATTTCAGTTCTGTAAATCAGGGTCATGAACTGTAAAGCACACCAGGGAAAGTGGGACTAATTCCTTTAACTACCCATTAGACTTACTTTGCTCATTCTTACTTAAAGTATTTGATAGCTGAAGAAAAGATGTTTTCTGGAGAAGCTCTGGCATCACTAAATGTTTTGGCTGTTTCTAGATGGCCAGTTAAGCAACACCACTAGGACTGAGAAGAGGTTTCGATTTTCTTTGAAGTGACTCTCAGTGCAAGGAAGACTTCTTCTTTTTTTTTTTTTTTTTTCTTTTCCCATTGTATAATGGATGATGCCCACAAGACAGCTCAGCTGAGCAGAGATGTTGGAAGGCAGGAAGAGACCCGATGCCCCAGCATACTGACACTGTTTACCTTCAAGCTGTTGCAGGGAAGAGCAGACTTTCTGTATTTTGGCATCCAAGCAAAAAAGTAGATTTTTTGAAAGCAAATTTAGAAGTGCAGTAGTTAGACAGTGTTTTGCCTTTCTTATTGCTCAGAGTAAGACTACTGTAGTGCCCTGAAATGACCTGTTTCTGCAATATTTTGTCCCCAAGTAATAATAAAAAATAAGAGAGAGGGGAATGTACCAGTGATAGCCATATTTGAGAAGCACTGTGATGGTATCTGCAGTATCAGTTCCTGTTTTCAAGCCCTCTTGTCCTGTAGCTTAACTACCAGCCTTGCACCCTGTTTCCTGGGGGAGGTGGGGGCTGTTTCCCCAACAGGAGCTGTGAAGGTGGGGGGAGGACAGTGATGCTTCTCTTAAGGACTCCCCACCCATTTAATGTTTCCTGTATTGGGCACCTCAGCCCCTCTTTCTGCTGAGCACAAGGCACCCTCCATATCTGTGGTAAGGGGGCACGTTTTCTTTGCGAGCTCTTTGCACTTTGCTCATGCAAATTAAATTGCTCTATTCTAACTAACGGCTCTGTGAGTTACAGCCTGCTTATTGTTTTAGAAATAAAGATATTAGTATGCAAATGACTCTGGAAGGTGTTTCTTCTCATTAGAGAATGGAGATCATTTGATAAAAGATGCAGTGTTCTTCATCTGTAAAAAGGCTTAGCAAATTTGTCTTGTCTCAACAGTGCTCTAACAACAAGACCAATCGGATAATGCAGCAAAGCAAGCACAGGAGACAAATGGTTTATGACACTCAAGTTACCTTTACTGTGCAAGGTGGGCGTGAAATTTTTTATGGTGAGACAAAAAAGATGATGGGCAATTAACTACAAACTCATGCAGCAGGTTTATCATATGCTCAGCTCATCCATCTGTGTCTCAGTCTCCAGTGGACTCATGAGTTTCATCAAGAAAACCATTTTCAAACCAGCAGACCAAAACAGATCATTTTCGACTCCAAGCTCCGTCGAGGCTTTGCAGTAGTTTTACCTTATGTTTACGATTTATGGATGTAACTTATACACATAGCAGAAAAGAGTGGTTCAAATGTTTTTCCCCTTGCAGGGTACGTGTTTTAAAATATTTCTCATTCAGGGACCAATTCTGCAAATACTTGTGTGCATGTGAATAACTTTATTCAGATTAATTAATGAAAACCTTTAGGGTGAGATGGTAAAGGTGGTATGTAATTGCCTTTAAATTCCAACTTCTGTCCTGTGATGACTGTGATAGAATAGGTTCAGGGAATTAGGAGAGGAAGGATGAGCTAGTGGTTAAAGCACTGAATTGGTATGAAAAATACTGGTGCTCAGTTTGTGTTCCTGCCGCAGACTGTCTGTGTGACCTTTGATGAATCACTCGGTCTAGTTGCAACTTAGTTTTGACCTGTAAAGGCAGGATAGCTGTTGCTGTGTTTGTGCCAAAACAGTTAATATTTAACTATTGCCCTTCACAATATTATGCTAATGAATATCTTATTAAAGACATTTAAGAACTAATCTTATATAAATAAGATTTTTCCTTAACTAATTAGCTTGATGTAGTCTTGCCAGATTGGGTAAAAAAAGAAATAGATTTTCAGAATCGAAGGTAATTATTTTTATCCTATGAATCTTCAAGTCTCTCTTCTCTTTTCAATCTCTAAATCTAACTGCTTCACAAAGCTCATACACTTCTTCCCAAGAGATCACGCTGGGGAGGGAATCAATAAAGTCAGAGCCATGAGACTAATCAGTTAAACTGTCACAAAGCCCTGAGACGATGTCTCTTTTTTCATCCTGAAAATAAGGGAGGGTGCTAAAGCCAGGTCACATAGGAATAATTCTAATATTTTTTATAGAAAATGAAGCAATACAGGCAAGGCAGTGCTGTCCTCAGGTCTGCCATGGGCTCACTGGTGCTGGTGGCCAAAGACCTGATGACCTTGCTATGAAAATTATGTATCTGTTCTCTTCCATGCCATGCTCTTGGTTGCTTATAGAAAGATGAGTATTACTTGAACAAAACAGAGCGTCCTAATTTTTCATTAATTTGTCAAATACATGTAAAATTTTTATTGCTTTAAAACAATACTATCTATTGACGTAACACTATGCAACTCTATCAGGCTTAAGTGATTGAAAGGCTTCCTTTGAATTCACTCCCTTGCCACTCAACACTGCTGAAGAAAGTGAACTACTGAAGAAAGATATAGGCCTCATGGTCTTTCCTGACAGTCAATAAATCGGAGTTTTGTCAGACCAAAGAGATGCCATAAAGAGAGCAGATTAAAAGAGATTAGTTCTGCCAAGAGGGTTGAAGAGAGAATTTACGGCTCACCTCCACTCGCCCAGCAGAGCCGGAGGATGCACAGGCTCCAGAGGTCAGTGAAAATCCTTCTGCTTGTTTTGTGGGGCTTTACATCACAGCCAAAATGAAATCTGCTGTATTGGAGGGGAGGGGGAAGAAGCTATAGAGAGATGTTTGGTTTTATTTTTCCATCTGTGTGTTGCATTTGCAACAAGCGCACTTTTGATTTCTGTCACAAAGTATTCCCTTTGCTCTGGTTGGTGGTTGTTACTGCTATCAAAGTTGTATAATTGAATTCAAAGGCATAATAGTAACCTAAAAATCTGTAATATCAGCACAGCAGTGATGCTATTGTACAGTGATGTATGTGCAATATTTACATGGGTGGGTCTTCAAAAAGATGTGAAATGTGCACAAGTAATGATGATTGATTCCTCAAAGCACATGTGGGATGCCCAGGAGACCAAGGGGTGGGATGTGAAGGAAGAGGAGGTGGAGAGCTGACCATAAGCAAGCACCAGAAGTTCAGATATCAGTCACAAACTGAGTTTGGTTTAAAGTACCCAAGATGCAGAGTTGCAGTTGATTGTTGTGGCACCCTTGAATATTTGGATGCCTTAAAAAAAAAGACTTGGAAAATTCAAATTCACTTTCAGACAGGTCTGAAAATGTGGCAAATACAGACATCATCACTAGATTTATGTTGGCTGATAAAAAATTCATAAGCCTGGGAAACAAGAATAAAATAGGGTCACCTATTCTGAAGTAATGAGGGAAAGGGAGAGCTTTTACCAGGGAATCTAACAGGGAGTGAAGGGTATCACAAACATGCTGTAGTGAAAATGCTCTTAGACCTAAAAAAGCAGAGTTGCTTTAACTCCTTTGCTCAGACCACATAGCCAAGGGCCATTAAAGTGTAGAGCCTCTTCACAGCTCATGTGCAGACAAAAAGTTTGTTTGTTTCCTACACTGCCTCACAGAAAGGCAGCAAAACATTGTAATTTGATGGCCAAATTTTAAGTACTGCCTTCTATTACTCACAAAAAACCTGAGATGTCTGCATTTATAAATAGTGGAGTAAATGTATCTGTTTTATAATTTAACATTAGTTTTGCATAGGTAAAATTACTTCCATTCCAATTTTTCTCCCTAGTTTTCAACAGGAATTTTCTAATTTCCAATATAAATGTAGATCTTTTATAAGTCTTTATAACGTGGAACTGCAAATATGTTGGAGTAATGAGTTCTCTTTACAATCTGGAAGATGCCACCGTGGTTACGGTATTTTGATCATAGTAAATTATAGAGAGAAAACTTGTAAAAAGAAAATATGTGCATGTGGTAGACTGTCTTTCCCTTTTTCCTGTTTCCCTCCGATGTTTTTTTAAACCCTTTGGAAAATCCTTTTTTACATTATTTAACAAAGGGATACACAGTGAGGTCACAGAAGTGTAAATTCTTGGAGTTAATAAAATAGACATAAAAGTCAGAATCCAAATAGAAACATCAGCAGATGATGGAGCATATCCTCCTGGAAATGATGCTGGGGCACATGGAAAATAAGGACGTGATTGGTGACAGTCAACGTGGCTTCACTAAGGGCAAAAAGTGCCTGACAAATTTGGTGGCCTTCCGTGATGGGGTTACAGCACTGATGGATAAGGGAGGAACCACTGACATCACCTACCTGGACTAGTGCGAAGCATATGACACTGTCCCACAGGACATCCTTGTCTCTAAATTAGAGAGACATGGATTTGATGGATGGACCACTAGGTGGATGAAATTGGCTGGATGGTTGCACTCAAAGAGTTGTAGTCAATGGCTCAATGTCCGAGTGGAGAGCAGTGATTAGTGTTCCTCAGGGGTCAGTGTTGGGACTGGAGCTGTTTAACGTGTTTGGCAGTGACATGGACAGTGGGATCAAATGCACCCTCAGCAAGTTCACTGACGACACCAAGCTGTGTGGTGTGGTTGACACCCTGGAGGAAAGGATTTGTCATCCAGACGGACCTGGACAGTCTGGAGAGGTGGGCGCATGCAAACCTCATGAAGTTCAGCAAGGCCAAGGGCAAGGTCCTGCCTATGGGTCGGGGCAATCCCAAGCACAAATCCAGGCTGGGTGAGGAGTGGATTGAGAGCAGCCCTGCAGAGAAGGACTTGGGGGTGTTAGTGGATGGAAAACTGACTGTGAGCCAGCAACATGTACTCACAGCCCAGAAAGCCAACCATGTCCTGGGCTGCATCGAGAGAAGTGTGGCCAGCAGGTCAAGGGAGGGGATTCTCCCCCTCTGCTCTGCTCTCGTGAGACCCTCCCTGCAGTGCTGTGTCCAGCTCTGGGGGCACCAACATCAGGAGGACACGGACCTGCTCAAGTGGGTCCAGAGGAGGCCACAAAGATGATGGGGGGTGCTGGAGCACCTCCCCTGTGAGGACAGGCTGAGAGAGTTGGGGGTGTTCAGCCTGGAGAAGAGAAGGCTCTGGGGAGACCTTAGAGCAGCCTCCCAGTACTTAAAGGGGCTACAGGAAAGGGGGGAGGGACTCTTTATCAGGGGTGTAGGGATAGGATGAGGGGTAACCGTTTTAAACTGACAGAGGGCAGATTTAGATTAGATATAAGGAAGAAATTCTTCCCTGTGAGGGTGGTGAGACACTGGCACAGGGTGCCCAGAGAAGCTGTGGCTGCCCCCTCCCTGGAAGGGTTCAAGGCCAGGTTGGACGGGGCTTTGGGCAACCTGGGCTAGTGGAAGGTGTCCTTGTCCGTGGCAGGGGGTTGGGACTGGATGGGCTTTAAGGTACCTTCCAACCCAAACCATTCTATGATACTATGATCAGTATCTAACTAATAATTTTAAAAATCCACAGTTTATTTCTAAATTTACTTTGAAATAATTTGAGATAGAATAGAAATAGATATAAAACATGAAAGGAAGACTATCATATCCATGAAAATTATTCAGTAACATGCCTTTCCCTATGGTTTTATTTGCCTATGGAGGAAGTATTCTAGAGAGAACAAGTTTGTCTAAAAGCGTGTATTTTACTTGATAAAAAAGACATTTGCTTACTCCCAGAGATTGAGTATTCTGGCCCCATTTGATTCACTGAAGAAAATTAAATGCAAAATAAGTAGGGAGAGGAGAGCTGTAAGACTAAGATATATGACATATTTGTTTTATGTGCATCATGCAATGCTTTTCAGAGCTCTCAAATGGTCTGCTAAAATTTATCTTAATGTTAAAAAGTCAGTGCTTTTTCATTCATAAACAATAACAACATGCAAAACCACCGATACTAAATAAGATATAGAAGGTTAATTCCATCTATGAAAGTCTGTCTAGAAACATAAATCCAGTAATTTAGATTACAAAATCAGTGATGCAGGGTTTATATTTTATTTGTACAGCACACTACACATGACAACTGCTATCCAAGACTGATGTTCCTGAGCATCAGTGCAATCAGATTGGTGGGACTGATTTTTTTCCATGAGTAAAGGGAATGGTCACATGCCCGTTAACACCAGTATTGAGGAACTGGGCTTGGTGTCACACGAGCTATTTGAAAGGGTTTGCTGAAGCTGCCTTGCACTACTTCAAAGCATTGTTCTTTGTTTAAAATTCAAAATAAGTAGTCATCCCATTCTCAAGTGATCAAGTGAATATATTTTAAGTAATTAATTGCTGGCTAATTCCCATGCAGGTTACTACCCTGTATAATAAAATTCCTGGAAATTTTAGTTGCTGTAATAAGCTAAGGAATTTTTGTAAGTATTTGTGTTGAGACTGAACTATCTTAAGGTAGCTGCACAGCTTATGCCCAGTGTACAAATCTCAAAGGGGTGCTCATAAATTTTTTAAAAGCATGAGCTGGCACTGTTTCAGTGAAAGAATTGAATCAAATGAAAATCCTCAAATTAGTTTTTCAGAAGCTTAATTAAAATAACTGCTGATACAAAGTGCTAAGGGATAAGACCTGTACATAACAAAAAATATTAGAAGTCTGTAAAACAAACTTCTCCTTTGAAGCAGTCACCTCTGAAAAACAAGTGTTGCCCTTCAAATTTCTGTTAGAATTTTAAGCCATTTTGCTGTGAATGGCACTGTAGATATTTTGGCTACGGAAAATATTTTACCCTGATCCCAAGTTCTTTTTTGGCTTCTGTGTGCCACACACAGAACACAAAAATGATATATGCTGTAAAAAAAATCCTGGGATTGACTAGGTGTCCAGGAGTAAGATTGCTTTCAGTAAATGAGTGATCAGACAATTCTGTCTGAGGCTGTTTGAGGTGCCATCAGTTACACCACGCGAAATGGTAACACGGCTTGTAGCTTTCCTGTAGCCATTCCAGCTATTTACATCCTGTCTTCCATACAGCCTGTGTACTAGTGGGTGCTCGGGGGGCATGTTGAATGATGTTCAAGGTGTTTATTCTTATTCTATCCCTAAGGCAAATTATTATACAATAGTCAATATTAAAAGGTTTATGCCATGCTGTTGGAATTTTGGTGTCGTTTTGGTCTGACATAACTACAGCTGTTGGGACCTACTCCCACTGCAGCAGACAGTCTTGCCAAACCAACACAGGACAATTTGTTGAAGCTGGCAGACATATGTGCTGCTCATACCATCTGCATTGCTTCAACCTTCCGGTCATTGGTTTCTCCATTTGGTAACTCCAACTCTGAAAATATGTCACTGAATATTTTGGCTATGTTAGTCATTCTGCAAAAACTCAAAAAAGCCTTCATGATGTGGCAAAAAAACAATTTGCCACACTTCTCCTGAAGCCAAGTACTTCATCCCAGGGTGAATCTGCTAAAGTGTGAGCAGCTTCTGGATCAAGGACACCATGCTCCACATCACAAGCTGTGCAAGAGTGCACAGCTAAGTGTGAGTCCCAGCACCAGCACTGGTAAAATGGAATTATTCCTCTAGTGATGGAGCACTGGCCATGTGGAGGACGTGTGTCTGGCTAGTGGAGCTCTAGAAAAGAGAGTGCAGACATATTAAAGTAGTTTCTGGTTGTTTTTCAAATCTGAGATGTGCTTTTATATATACTTGGATGTTTTAAAAACCTAAATTAGTATTCAAAGAACTGTTGGCAATTTTGGGGCCAGATTTTGCTCTTATTTGCCTTTGTGCAAAACAGGAATGTATAAGTAGAAATTGGCACTGTACACAGGACAGATTTTATCTTGTTTAAACTGAGTTTCTAGAATTGCTTTGCTCTTCTTCAGCCTGTGTGAGTTTCCAAATTGGTGTTTCATTTTGGGGAGTAATGCATCCTTTGTGCAGTGCACTTTGAAGAACATCACCGGCTCAGCTCAAGGCTATTTCCATGGTGAAATGATGACTCTGCTCTGACTGAAGCCCAGTCCTGCATTCCTTTCATCGATCTAGTGTTTTACACCATCTAATCCTCGTTTGTGCCAGTTCGGATAGATTCAAGGTATTTGTGTGTATCCTGCCAGCTTTTCAAGTAATTGCTGACCATAGAGCAGCATCCCTTTGATGAACTGATGCAAGGCAGCTCATGGCACTGGCAGCCACATGGACATGCTGCAGTTTCTATCTGTTTCTATGCCAATATTCTGACGTGGTTTTGTTCATTTTGTATTCGGTCTTGGAAGCAACAGAGAGCCTTTACAAGCAAAACTAAATCGCTGAAGTAGAAAGGAGATGGTGGAAGTTTACAGCACATAAAATCAAAAGTTGCAGGTTGTTGAGATTTTTGCAATCTCCATTGTGTCTTTACCTTTCATATTTTACTGCAAGTGTAAAAGGGATGGAGCAGAGATTTGTAGGCTTCATTTCTGAGGGGCTGGCTTTGGAAAAGATGAGTGCATGCTTGATTGGCTTCAGAGAGGTTATAACTTGCAGGTAGTTGAACAGATTTTGAATTGTTTTGGAAAATGTTTATGCTATGAAACCCAAACCCAACAAACGAAAAGCCTGTGGGACATAGAATGGATTTAGAGAAACCTACAGCTTCATGCTCTCGACTGCCATGGGCAGTGTCACTGCTCTCCATACTACTTCCAGGGTACTACAAGAAATGGTTTGCTTCCCAGTTTCCTGGTCATAAATTAGAAACGTTTTTCCTTTATAAGGTGATTTCCATTGTTCACAGGAAATGTGTTAAATTTTAAGTTCATTATCATTAATATTCATAAAAAGTGGCTTTAAAAATACATACATAGAACCAAATTGTGACTAAGAAAGCTTATATTCAGGTATGAATGCTTCCTATTAATGCTCAGTCAGGCACTTAAATGTAAGATTTTAAGTTTTCTCAGTCAAAAAACAGCCTTTAACTTTCTGTAGGTCAGTGTAGAACAACAGCAATTTCATCTTTTTAGGCTGTTTGTGTGTGTGCAAAGGGTCGTCTTGTAAAGAGAAAAGCCATTTGATGAAATAAAGGGGTTTTCCCCATTAAACTATGATAATTAACTTGAGTATTCATCCCCTTTGTAACATATTGCTCATGGGAAAGTGCTTTTTTGTTCTTTTTAACAACGCACCTGATCCTTCCCTCCAGCACCCAGAGTAGTGGCAGGGCTATGGGAGGACTGGCCGTGTCTATCTAGATTATATTGTGCTTCTAGTGTCTGCTATGGTTCTTGTGTCCATCTGACCAGGTTTATATTAATGTAAAACAAGAAATAAATAGAAAGGAAAGCTGGAGGGGTAAAAAGGATTACAGGTACGTTCTGTGAAAATATTTCAAAATTAATTTTGTTTTGGACATTTTTCTCTTCATGAAATACCCCTTGGAAGAAAATATTGCTTGACTTGGTTTTTTCTGATTAATTTAACAAGTATTCAAGAAATTGAAGTAATTCTCCATACTGTAACATTTTATAAATACTCTTATATTAACTCTTGCAACTCTCAGTAAGAGTTGGCTATGTATATAACATTACTTACAAATTCAGGACACAAGGTTCTGGGGTAAGTTTTTGTTTTGATTTTTCTTTTTCACTCTTCAGCTTTTAGAAGATGACAGAAATTTGGCCAGACTACAGTTAACAGGAGCAAAAGGGACAGCCATTCTGTTTGATGTTCATGACAAAAAGCCTGGGAAGAAGGACAAAACTATCAAAAATCAATACTTCAAAATCTCTGTCTTTCACAAAAGATTTAGAACCAACTGCTTCCCTGCCTCTTCCTTTGAGTCTTTGCTGAAAGGCTTTGTTTTAAGAGAGGCCATTTTCAAAAAGAGGGGTAAGGAGAAGGCTGGGGAAAAAAATAATGATTTTTACAGTTCAGTCATTCTCCAGAGGAGTAATACGTGGGAATGCTATCTTCAAAGGCTGGGGGGAAGGCAGTAGAAATAAAAGCATTTTTTTCCCCCTGTGAAGGCTACTGACTTCTGGCGGCTGAAACAAAGTCATATTTTGTTTAAATTCATATATGTTTTTGGAACTTTGGGATTATGGTCGAAGGTTTAACTCCCTGACTCGGCACATGAGGTGCAGTAGCTAGATCTCTGCCTCTTATTTGTGTGATGCTTAATTAAAAGGAGTGAAGAGAGAAATTTTTTGCCCTCTTAAGTCAGTCAGTCTTTCACTTGCAGCTTTTTTTCCAGTGACCAGCCACCTTGCAAAAAATTCACAAGAAGACATGTCATTGCAATAGGAATAAATGGTAAATTATGGCATTAAAAGGAAACCTTCCATTATCTACTTATGACATGAACCAGACCTGAGACTTTTTAAATGAGTGGTTTAAAAATAATTACTTGCACCAGAAAATAAAATCAGAAAAATGTATCAAAGAATAAAATGTAATTGCTGTGATCTAGCTCAGCAGAGAGACCTCTATAAGAGAAAAATGTGGTTTTGAACATGGGGGAAAAGCCAGGAATTAGTCTCAGGGAAGTTTTAATCCTTTGTGGATACATTTTCTCCCTAGCTTCCTGCAAAAACTAGGTTAATACACCCGCATATTGTCAGAATGTAATTACTTCAAATGGAATTGAAGATTAAAATTGTACATGCTGCATAGTACCACCTTACTATTTGTTCACTGATTTAGTAGGGAACCTTTACTGTTTGTACCTTAACTACTGATCTTGCCATGCAGCCCTTGGTAAGTCACCTCATCTGTCCTATCGTATTAAATCCACCCTTCCTAAAGGAATGAGGGAGCAGGGCTGGCAACCTTTCAGATGCAAGTGGAACTTCATGGTGGAAAGTTGTTCAGAAGTGCTAAACATTTTTAAAAGAAAGAAAACAGTGTAGACTGACCTGTGATGTTCTGGAGCTACAATTTCTCCCCCAAGTGTGTATCCATATACCAATTTTCAGATAAAATAAACATTGCAAGTGACATGGAAGGTTACCCTGCCGTGTTCCTTCCCTATAATTATCAGTTTGTGAACAAGTTATCTGGGAACACTTGATGGGAAGATCTTCAAGATATGGATGCCTACAAAGGGAACATAATTTTTCAAGCATTTCTTATGAGCCACTGAGCCATGCCACCAAGAAAACCAAGTCCTGACTTTGACACTGTTGCCAAAGCCATTAATTTCTCCATCAGATCCTAAATTACTGGAAGAGCAGACCCTTATCCTGATCTGTTGGCACCAGCTCTGCTTCTTTAGGGTGCTGAGGTATGAGCATTGGCATGGGTGAAAGTCCTGAGGTTCTCTAGGCACTCTGAGAAACCTCTGCATGAACACCACAAAAAACGTGCTTCCTCCTTTTAGATGAGTATGGATCCATTGAGTCTATTCTTTGCATTTGTTACTTGTGATAGGATCCTCTGGCTGAGGGTCAACCTCCTTTGGTGTAATTGGGATTATGGTGGGAAGTCAGTGTTCTGCTGTAGCATTCTTTCTGGGTCACGCAGATGCTGCAGATCACTCTGCCTCCATCTGCAGTCTTTGGCTTTTACCAGACTGGTTCATTTGGGAACAGATGACCAAATTGAGGGCAATTTAGTGCTTGTGCTGAAGAGGTCTTGCATGCTGTGAAAGCTTCCTGTGTAACGCTCTTACCTTGCTCTACAAAACCAACCATGCTGCCTTATCCCAAATTACAAAGACCTCATCATAGCCCATTACTATCCTGGCTTCATAATCTGTTCCTTGGCTCTGCATCCCTTGTCCAAGACAGATGCTCAAAGACATGAGTCATGCCTACCACGCTTGGTTGTCACATAGTCTCGGTGTTTTATGTTGTCAGTCATAACCTGAGTGCCTGTGTATTTACAGTGCAGCAGACAAAGTCAATATACTAGGAATGAGTCATATTTAAATGTAGTTTGTTCTTGTTATGTAGAACACACTGGTTCTCTTTCACCAAATGAACTCCAGCTCAATGACAAACAGCTGTTGCTGACACATTTTAATTAAAATGGAAGTCTGGCCTGAAAAGTTCTCCAATTTTAATATGCAACAATAACAATACTAAAGTGAAAAAACATAGGTAAGTCGGGAGGAGAAAGGAGAATTTTATCTGTACTGTTGAAAATTTGCCTCTACATTAATTCTTGAAGACAAATTCAATTTTAGTAGCTTCAGAATGATGGTAGGTTACTTCAGAAAATGTTCAACCTTGAAAACCCTTCAAGGTACAGATACATTGGGAGTGCTCTCATAATTGTGGTTATGCTGTCACCTCTGCACTTGAACATGGAGCTGTGTTCACATTATCATTCATGATGCTGTAAATTCACCATTGTCCTCATGTTAATTAAAGACTATTTTTAGTTATCTCAAGTTTTTTGCGGTTACATCTATAATAAAATAAGTATGAATCAAAATAAAGCCCTTCCTCTACTTTAAGCCTTATTTTCATCTTTAGAAAGGGAAATATCTTACCGGCTTTGCCTCTGGTAGTGATGTTGTTGGAGATAGATTTTACAGGGCTCCAGTACTGCAATTACTGTAATGGCTGTAAATACCATGAAGATACTTTATGGAGAATAAAATTATTCTCCATATTTTATTCCATTTTTCCATGTTCAGTGTCATTGTCACCACCTAGTTCTTATCCTGCCACACTTTCCCGCTAGGGACATGCTCCTTAAGCTAATGTTCCAGTTGATGAGGGCTTAGTCCCCAGATAAAAGTCTGCATGATGAGTTCATAGTCCAGAAAAGCACCTGTAGCAGAGCTGAATAGTAAGAATTCTGCCCCACTGGATGTGAGGGGAGGTGGATTTCCCTTGTATATTTTTAGGAAAAATAGTATTTTTTTGCAAACTCGCTCTCATATGAAGACCATTTCTTTAGCAGGAGTTCTAAGTATTTATTTGATGTGGCAGGAGCTGTTTCCATAAACTATTGATGACCTTATATAACTCAGAAAGTATGAGAGCAAACCAGCACCACTAGAGACTTACAAAAAAGGTCAGCAACAACAAATTAAGATAAGGTATTCACAACTGGTCTACTAGGTCCTCTACTTATGCAAAAAGATTTTAAGGGATATTTCTTTTAATTATCACCTTTGTTGGCCACTCTTTTTTTCCAGAAATCTTTCTGTCTCCTCTGCCAATTGCATTCACAAAATGAAGCCAATTCAACACAATGAAGCAAGCAACTGGAAGTGCCGCAATCTCATCCACAGCCGTTTTGGAGATGTAACCAGACATACAACAAAAGCAGCAGTGAGTACTTATTCACTGTGTCCTCATCTCCTCTTCCAACTTTATGAGCTGAAAGGTCTACTGAGAAATGTACCCACCTTCCAGGGAACGACAAAGCATGGGAACAGGGATAGGTCTCCTCTAGAGACTTTGCACACATGTTGGCTTTGCTTCCTTTGGTGGCTTCATCACTTCATAGAGCATAACTTTGGGGGCCTATAACTCTGTGTTTCTGTTTGTATTTCTCTGACAAACTACTGTGTGGAGAGCTAGTCCTGGCTGAAATCTCCTTGATAATGGGTGTTGTATGAATAACAAAAGACTCTGTTGTAAATGCACTGAATAAAATATAAATGTGCAGTATTTTGAAGGGGTTTTTTTGGTCAAAAGAGCTTATTCCTAATCATTGAAGAAGGATTTTCATTGATTTAGTGTGTAATACATAACATTTATGTAAATGTTGTTATGTACAGTTTGGTTTGAAGCCAAAGATCTCTCCAAAATACATTACAAAACAGAACGAGCCCTCAGCTGTAGGCACTGGAAATTTAACTTCCAGAAAACCTATGATTTCCTATAGTGAGAAATTAGCAATAAAACCCCATAAATAGAAAAAAATCTTTCTTTCATATTAAAATACTATTAATAAAGGTTTTATAATAAAATGGCCACAAAAATCAGCATGATCTCTGTCAAACATTTCTAAATTTATTTTTTTTAAGAAAGGCCTTACCAGTAGGTATTTTTACATGCAAACAGAAAAATCAAATGACATTTGAGAAATTTAATTTCCTCCAATTCCTCAGAATTTCTGTGTTTTTTAAAGGAAATGGTAATACTCTATCGTCAATCATGAATCATGTTGTTCCACCTACATTAGTTGCGCACTGCATCTAGATTCACCAGCTGCCCGCTGATAACTAGCCAAATAGCGAGGAGCAGTATAAACCATGGTATGAGAAAGGCAGTGAAATACAAAATGCCTACCCAAATGACATCTATTTATTCTCCATAATCTTTGCGCCATGATCCAGAAGACTGATGATAATCCAGGAATATAAGTGTACCTTTTACACAACATTAGCTTACTTTCTTCTAGCTTGTCAAACAGCTTTGGGATTTATTATGTGTTTATTGTATGCCTCACTAGTTTCTTTCCCACTAGGGGACTACATATTTATTTTTACCTTCCACCTTTGAGCATTGAATTTGGTTTAGTGAAGCATATTTGGTAATAGATTTTAGCACTACAAGACTGCAAATTTCATGCATTATTCGGAACGAAGGGACATGGGGGAGCCAGGTTTATGGAAATGCAAGGTAACGAAAAACTGCCACTCGAAAAAGTTTTCCACTCTAGCAAGGATTAATATATTTTCACAGCATACTATACATCAGGGCTGTAAAATTGGAAGTTCCAGGTGTCCAGAAGGCTGCTCATTTACCAGAGTTCTCAATTTCAAATCTTTAGACAATTTTTGGCTTTATACTTGTAGATAACTCTTTTCTCATGTTTCTTCTCAAGAGTTTACTGAGTTACTAGAGTGGATGAAAGTATCACAAAAGTTAAACTAGATTATATTAATCAGTGGTTATAGAATAATTGATTTTTGATGAACTGTTCATGTACCAGGTGCTTGGATTATTCCTTACTACTTGCTATTTTCCCAGTTAATGATGTTCATTGAACACGGTATGCCTGGAAATGAAATGGAGCCAGCTTCCATCTCAGCTCTGTAGTGCTTTTAATGGCTCTTTAAGTAAAATCTGTACAATTTTTATTTAAAATTATTCCTGAATGGACACAGCTGGATGCTCCCTTGCTGCATTGATACTCCTCTTCGGCAGCTGCTTAAGTGCCCACTGTTAATCCTGTGATTAGAGAGATGCTATATAAACATGTACCTGATGCGTTTTGCAAGTACAAACTCCACAGTGACTTGTGGTTAAGAATTATTCCATGCATTTTCGGATGGATAAAACTATATGTAGAGAAGTCAAGGCTGCCTAAAAGTCATACCGTGAACTAGTGACATGGATTCTCCTTGTCATTCAGAGTTGTGTTTTGATAAGTGTCATGATGGATTGGGCAAAAATACACTGAAAAGACACGCTTTCAGTGATTCATTACAGTTTAATTGGGTACATCCAGTTGAGTATCCAGTCAGACAAACTCATATATTTTGTGGCTGCATTTGTAACCGGAACAAAATTTTGTCACATGTGTTTAGGTTTCTTTAGAACCAGCCATTTCCAAAGAAATTGGAAATATGCTGATACCTGGAACAGGGATGGGACTGTCGGCCTCTGGTATGCATGTCATAGGAAATTAATATTGCTTTTCATTTGGCAGGTAGTCATTCCCAGCTGGCCAAACGCTGCTGTACTTGTCTCATCTTGAGCACTTTTAACAGATTTGAGCTGTTCTAATTGTAAATAGGCATTGGTGGGACCCCATTGGATGTTGTGCTCCCATACTACATATCTGCAAGTGTCACTTAAATGCATTTCTTTTGGAAAATTTAGGTGTCAGGTCACACAGATCCAGAAAGGAGCAGGACATACATCAAGACTAACAATTAAGAAGCAGATACAATTGCTGTCAAAATTATTAGTTCTGACAAAGTTAGATACCATTTTAATTTCTCAGTTATCGACACATACGACAACAGCAGCTTCCTCTGGCAATGGAAAAAAAGTCTTGAAACTGTATCCACTACTGAGCACAACTGTGGGTGGGAGGAGAGCAATGAGTGATGATGTTATTTCTTTAAAGAGTTTTATAATCTCCTAATGAAAATCCTGCACAGAAAGTTGTCACACCTTTCGTCTCTATAATTTGAGCCCGTTGCCCCCCATGTGTTGCTGAGAAGGAGCTGTACCACATTTCATACCCTGGGAAAAGGGAAGCGTGACATAGGTTGTCAACAACAGCATATCCATTAGCCAGCTATATAAAAAGAAGAAACTGGAGATCTTCAGGATTTTTAGTTTTCTTCTTAACTTTTATCCCTTTATTATAACTTGCTCTGTCCTTGGAAACCAGGGTTGAATGCTGTCCTGTTACAAAATTTACTAGGATAATCATTTATATCAGAGAATGAAGCATTTCCCTTGCATAAGTTACTGTGAAGGCGGACATATGGCCTGTATTTAAGAGCTGGCTAAGTTCCTGAAGTAAGTGTTAAATAGAAAATCAGTGTAATAAGTGTATCACTCTTATCGCTAATACGGATACCACTACAGATTTTGGCTCCTTTATGGGTTGTCATAAAGTGCAGTGATTGAATTATACTGTTTCCTATCACTTTTTCTTTAATTAATTCTGGATCAAATTCTGGTATGTTTGTTAATTGTAGCAGCTTTCTTAAGGGAAGAGATTGGGGAAATATTGTTAAAGCAATTTTGGATTAAAATGGAATTAATAACTATTGCAAGAGAAGAATATAATGTGCCTTTGTGCATCTCAGTGTCAAAATACCACTCTTATTGTGCCATATTTCTTGGGGCAGTGTTTATTTATCGGCCATATCTAAATAAAGACATCTTGAAGGCTTTAAATAAGTTGGTTCTTCTTTTTGATTCTTTTAATGATTCTGAATCACAGCTTGTAACTCTCCTACCTCCTCTGCCATGTTAGAGCATGCCAGAGAACTGAAAGTGATTTTTAAAATTTACCGGAACATCTGAAAACAGTGCTCAGTCATTTTAAGAACTTGTAAAGCCAGGATGCTGCAGTTGTCTGTCTGGGCAGGTAAGTTCCCTTAAAGTACTAATTAACATATTAGCAGGGCTAATACATGCCTTGAATGCCCCTCAATGAGTGTCAGGGTTACTACTAGAGATTCAGCCCAGATCACTTAACTGGGAGCTAATCCTGGGTCATTCAGTCCTTTGGTCCATCTTTAGATCCAGTACAGCAGTATTGCACCACCAGATGCAATAGGGCCCCTTACAGGCGTACATAGTTTACAGCAGGTTTTAGATTCAGTGATCCATTCCCACTGAATTTCATGAAATAGTCTGCTGGACTCTACTGTGAGCACAGCCAATCAACACTGAACACTGATTATGTAAAAGTTATTTACCAATATCTTCCTCAATAGCTAGGAACAGAAAACTTCATTTTTAAGCTAGGAACAGAAAAATTTACAATTTTAAGTATTATTGGTTTGATACTTGTAATAGTCTTTCAGGGAATTGGACAGTCTTACAGTAAAACTGTAAACTTTACCTCTTGCACATTAGTACCATCAGCAATGGTCACCAAGTAAGGTCTAACAGGTCCCTCCACTACCGCATTCATCGTGCTGCCAAAGAGGACTTGTGTTCAAGGCAGGTTTGCCTCTCCCATGGAGCTTAGCTGAAACCTTCCGATTACTTTTGCAGGACTCTGACAGCTTTGTGCAGTTCTGAAACCAGTGGATACCAGCGAATTTGTAAATGGAAGCCAGCATTTCAATGCTGAGGTCTCAATGTTCTTTGAAGAGAAGCAGCGTCCATGTTTGCCTCTCCCAAAATGATGGGACCACAGTGGTGGGTAGTTTCTAACCTATAGCACAGAGGGGATGGAGATGATATTTTCTGGTGAGAGTTGCCTGCCAGGGGTGCAGGACAAGGCATGTGGTCTGACTAAAACAAACTCCCAGCTGAAAAAAGCGCTTTTATGGCCACCTTGCCTGGGTTGTTGAGCAGTGTCAGCCTCCTGCAGAGTCAATGGACTTTGAACGTTCTTGGCCCTTCCTGGGTATATTTAGCATGCAAGATCAGACAATGTGCAGAACAACTTTAAACTCAGTAGAAAACAAGTAACTCATGCAAAGCCACTTTTATGGACTCTGTTCTGGTTTTTATAGCTCTTGTGTAAAACAACTGGATTAACCCAGTGGCCCTGTGGTCGTTCTTTTTCCCTGCAAATAAAACCAAACCAAAATCTTATTATACTTTTAAGAAAAGGATTTTTAGTTGCAGGTTCAAATACATGTAACTAATATTTATAGATTTTGTTTAGTTTAAGTTTGTTAGTATGTTTATTTTTGAATTTGTCAGTCCTTAGGACAGCCCTGTGAAGCCTGCTTTGGTTTCCTCACATGTTTTGTGGGATAGTGATACACAAAATGCCTCAATATCTGTTATGATTAATGCTCTGGAGAAACCTGTTAATGTTTATGGAATTACTGAATGTTTGAAGGTTCTGACATAGCAGATAATTTTCCTCTACTTTCCATGCCCCGGCAGACACAAGATTTAGACTTGCTGACACCGCAACAAAAGCTCTTCTTATGAGGAGTCCCAGCCCCTGCCCACAGAGCTGAGACACTGTGATGGTGAGGATAAGCTTAAATAACCTCTCTGGCCATGGCCAACTTATCTAAATGAAAACCCAAGTCACAAACCCTTTGGAATCTTTCCCATCTATACTGCAACAGCCCATATTTAAAAGAAAATGAAATGTTTCCATTTTCAATTTAAAGAGGGTGCAGGTATTTCAGTTCCAAAAAATTGGGTGACAGATTATTAAAAAAATGCTTCACCGTCCAAAAACTACTTATTGCAAAATTCCACATTTTCTTCAAAGTAAACAAAAACCATCCACCCCTTTCTGGTCGAAAATGGTGGAAATATCAATGTTAATTCTCAGATCCCCATTTTCTCTGGAGATTCTCGCCATTTTACTTTTGGACTGCAAACCTATAGCAGCAGCATGGGGGAGTGCCGAATGCTTGGGTTAGGCTGTTCTGGGAGACGACCAAGCTCTGCTATTGATACGATACTGCTTGATTTAACAATGTATAACTCTTGATTGATGCCCACGGGAGCCAACTAACCCTGCAGCCTTGCCACTGGCCAGAAATTTGCCACAAACCTCCACACTCCCATGCAAAGCAGGAGGAAGTGTTGCTGCGGCACCCATGGAAGGTACTGGCACGTGGCGGGGGAGCCATACTAGGTACGCACTGATCATACTAGGAAAATAATTACAAGAGTGTATTTTTAATAAGAATCAAAGTTATGTTATTTTCAGACTTGTTTAGGGCATAAATTGGAAATCAAACACCCAACAAGTTTGTTATATCCCTGCTGAAAATCTCCAGGTTTAATTTAGTCAACATTCTGAATTAATTTTCCTATTAAATGGATGCTTTCCTAAAATGTAGGGGGAAAATTTTTTCACTGATAAGATTGTTCTGTGAACCGTTCCTAATGAGCTGCTGTGTCATTCCCTTATGCTTTCTATTTGTCTTGTTTAGATCACTTCAGTTTTAAGTATTCCAGTCTTTTACTGCCTATTAAAGTTTGTTTTATTTTAACTGGGAGTTTCAATTCATTTTAAGGCTGTTAGAAAGCAAAATATTATATTTATTTATTGAAATTGACTTTTATTTAAGCAAGTGGATATACAAATTATTTTAACTTCTTTTATCTATTGCTGTAAGGTTTATAATCCAAATTTCGGTTTTGATACATGCTCTTTGTTGCTTTCCCAAAGCCAGAAAATCTTTCTTGCCCCTGAGAATGTACTTGAAGTCCATAGGGGTTTCGGAGACCTGGCTGTTCTAGGTCTGCTTATGGGTCTGGCTGTAAGGTCTGCTCAGACCTGCTCATGGGTCTGCTTCAGCCTTTAAACCTGCAGAGCAGTATTCATCCTTGGACAAAATAACCTGTGTCCTCAGAGAATCCTCTTGGTTTTGAGCATAAAATAACAATTTAATAGCAAAATAACAATTTTCCTAATCAGTTTTATTGTATTGATGAGATATAATTCTTAATTTCTTCTTTAAATCTGGCTACAGTAAAAATAAAGTCCTGCTTGTGTTAAAAAAAAATGTTTCTTTGATTATACTGACATAGCTAAAACCCTACAACCTCCATATTCTGTATGCAACTTTGTTGGCATTAATGTGCCTTTCTGGATAAATGTTACCACTCAGAAAATCGAATAGCTATCGCATTGCCATTGAAGGAACTGTTACGCATAAATAGTTGTCTGTAGCATTATAAATGCATTAGATCTTTGTTTGTTTGTTTGTGTAGCTTCATGTAGGTATATCAGTACAATTTTCAATTTCAGCTCAGGCTCTACAGAACTTTTCTTGCTGATTGCAGAAGCAATGATTTGTATGTAGCAGAGGCAGATCTTTATACCCTGTTCTGCAGCAGGTACCATGTGGTGAAGAGGCCCACAGCATGGTGGAAGCTCTGCACAGCAGCCTAGCAGTGGGTTATGGCATCTCTGCCTTGGACAGCAGCTCTAGATGCCTTTCATCACAGTAAAACACTCATGTGGATATGAAAAATATTTATAACTACTTGGAAACCATTTTTTTTGAGGTGCCTTTAAAAAAGGAGGGATGAACACTGAGGGGTGAAAAAAACCCTCTCAAGATAAAATAGAGTAATTTAAAAATGCCTCAGGCCAAAACAAGGCTTTTATTTTCTGACTGGCTAATTCAAGGTGACTCCCAGGGCCTTGAACATCTTAAAACATTGCTGTGATTATGAGTTCTTTTGGACAAGGATATTTTGTGAACACTTTGTGGGATTCACATAGCCAATTTATTTCTTAGGTGATATATTGCAATTCATCCCCTTTTGGTTCAGCCCAGTGCATATTTTTCCCATTTTGTGAGAAAAGATACGATTCCTGCTCAGTGGTGGTGTTGATTTTCACTGGATACCATAGCATCTCCCATCTCTTTCTTAATCCGAAGTTCTAAAGAAAACAACCATTCTGCAGTTCCCAGGCATGGGCACCGTGGGGGCTCAGCACACTGCTCCCCCTGTGCCTGTGGGCTGCCCTGGGTAGTGATGCCCAGGCGGGCTGGGGGACCACCAGCAGAGTATTTTATCTTACTGAGACTCTCCTTTGCCTCTATAAATTTCGGTTAGAGGTTTTCAGCTTCCCAGAACATTCTAAGGAATTGAGTAAATTAGAAAAACTATTGAAGCAAGAGCTTTTCTCTCCCCTCGATCAGGTAATGCTATACTCCGTATTTAATTGAGGAAAGAACTTTCACAACCCAGTGGTTCCACTTTTTATTCTTTTTACACTATGAAGTATCATAATATTGTTTAATAGTGTCATACTTATATTTCACGGTCTAATCCACTTTTCTTTTCCATTCCCATTGTATTTTATATAGTTTGAAGTCTTAGAGTCTAGAGTATGTGCTCACGAGGCAGCTTTCTCCCTGCACCTTGTGAATAAAGCAGTGTTGAGGCATTCATTAGGATTTTTCTTTTTTTTTTTTTTTACTGAAACGGTGAAAACTTTGTGCTTTAAAGAATTATAATGTCCTGTGCATAATGTACATTTTCTTTGCCTTTCCCATTATCTACTCCACAGCATAGCACATTTGTCACTGGTTTTCTTTCCTTCTGGCTTAATGAGAATCTCAGGTTTTGGAATGTGCTGTTTCTGTCCTTTGTGTCTAATCTGTGCCCTCTATTTCTCTCCCCCTCTTGGAGATAAAACTGCATTTTGCTGCTGTTGCAGTTCCAGACAAATTTGATCAAGATAGAGGAACTGACTCATCACCTTTTCTTGAATCTTTAGGAACTGTACTGGCACACGTGTCCTGGAGGAGACGGGATCAGCATCGTGCAGTGTCTGGTTGGGTTGCTAAGAGAGAACAATGGGTTTTATTGTTGTTTTCACCCACTCTCTGCTGAGGCTCTTTTGGATCCTGATTCTGTTGATTTTATTTTCTGTAAATGGAAGAGGAGGGAAAAAGCTAAGCTGATGACTCTGGGAAATAGTAGAAAGAGTACTTGAGAAGGAGAATGTCATAAAGTGTAATGCTTCCCCCAGTGTGTACCATGCATAATATACCAGAACAGCAGTTGCTCTCAAGGGAATTGTCTTGGGACCTGGGACTCTGTCCCATGTAATGCTAGATCCCTTTACATCAGTTGCTATATGTACCACTTTTGTTCTGGCATAATAATAGGGCTCATAGCTCCGGCTTATTAATTTGCCTCGTAATTGAGATCTATGATAAATTTCTAAAGGCCATTCAGTCACTCTAGGGCAATATGAAGTGGAGTTTAAATTGAGATGTTAACCTGTAGGAAGTGCTGCTTTAACAAGCAGGGTCACTCATTTAATCCAAATGCCATAGTTGTACGCAAGATGTGGTAGCAAAAGTCAGCGTGGATTGCAAGGGAATTGAAAACTGAATTTCTGCAGTAATTGTTTTTGCAACCAGCCTTATCAAATAAGATCCTTTCTATATGGTTGTAAACAATACATTCTCTTCTTATTTTCAGCATCAGCTTACTGGCGTTACTTCCTTGGGGTCTCATTGGCCCTTTTCCTTGTGGTCATTACAGAAGTTTGGGAAGGGAAGAGCTTTCTCCCAAGGAGCCCAGAGTATTTTGTGTGCTGCTTTGATCTGGCACCTCTTATGAATGAGGAAATTTTAATTCTTACCTAGGACTCGCAGAAATAGTTTACCGTAGCGAAGAGGTGTGTTTGCTCTGGGGCGTATTCAGATGTACCTCCTCGTACTGCAAAATGAGAGGACTTTTGAGTACCTTTTGCAGTATTTTCCAGTGATGCATTAGCCATCCATTTCCTTTCACCGAGCACTGTGTTTCTTGCCCCAGCCCTGAGCTGCTGGTAGCTGCTGGTGGCCCAGGAGGGACTGGCATGGTGCTTGCCTGATGTGCTAAGCCATCCCGATGCAGGCGGCTGCAGTTGATGCTTCGGCAGGCTAAAAGCAGCAGAGAAGGTGGGTTTTGCATGGGGATTTCTTAACTGCTTGTTTTGGGGTTGGGAGGGTGGGTTCAGTGGCAGAGAAGACGAGAATGATCCAGGAGATTATCATGACCTGACCTGCCTGTATATGCTGCAGTTGTGCAGAAATATGGGAAAGTCTTTTGCAGGCGCATTCGCGATTGCACTCCAAATTCAGAACCAGGACCTGAATTTTAATTCTTGCTCTTTCTTGTGCCAGAGAGCACCACAAAACTTTTAACTTGTTTGGATTCTGATCTTCCCAGCCTAACTGCTATGTTTAAATCCAAATAACTACAAATCCATCTTTAGTGGGTGGTCTGTAATTTGTTTTTTATCCCACGTACAGTTTGCTTTACTGCTCCTCACAATAGTTATCGTGCCTATACTGCTATAACATTTAGTTTATGTCTTTTTCTTATATTCCCTTAAGCCTCATCTCTGGTTTTCTATTTTTATAAATTACTGAAATGATAGTTTTTATATCCAGTGCTGCATTTTGGCAAGGTGGGCCGGAGGAATTTTTGAGCATGATGATATTTTTCTGCAGAGATTCAGTCTCTTATGTTTTAATTAATGCTCAGGCCAGGTGAATTTGTTGGGGTTTTTTTCTGGAAAACAACATTTGTTCTAGCAGTGCCAATCTGTGCACCACTGTTGCTATGCAGCAACCTCAACTTCAGATTTTTTTCAGATTTTGTTCTGAGCAAACTCCCCCAAATCCAAAGATTATTCTTTTGTTTGTTTTGCTTTACTGGATCAATGTTTAAGGCTGCAATCTATGCTATTGCAAGAAAACTTAAAAAATGATGCTTCCCACCCACTGTAAAAGAATCCAGCAAAATAAAGTGTCTGTGTGGAGGGGAACTTTGAAAGGAGAAGGAAAAGCTGTTGTGTTATGCAAAAGAATTTTCTTGTTTCTTGTAACTACGTCTCTTGAGATTATAATTCTTTGACTTTATCATTCAAGTTGGTGGAAGGTATGACTCCTTCACTGTGGTTTGTCAAATAGGTAAATAACTTTTTTTTTTTTTTTTTTTAAAGCAAAATGAGGATGCATAGGAAATGTAACAGTCCCTTGAGAGTAAAATAAACTTTAAAATGCATGCATGGTTTTCTTGCATTCATAATATTGTTATTAACATTAGTTTTGAATTTCTGAATGCTATTTTTTTATTTAATGGTAACTTTTATTTTGAACAGATGGAGTTGTATAATGTAGAGGCAATCAATTCTCATACAAAAAATGATAAATAAAGAACAGGAAGAAACTTTAAGTGCTTCATATCTATGAAGAGTTTTAACATATTCATTTATGTTACACTGAAGTTTCTTATAATGAATAGTTGCTAAATTACAGCAGGTTTTGGCAAAATGGAACTGTTTTCATTCCTTTCTTCTCTGATAGGTAGAGAAATATGGCCTTTTAGTTTTGATCTGTCCTTTTATAACCCTCCAAATCACACTGTTGATTTGTGCTTTTAATGAAATAGAAACAGATTAAGTGACATGGTGGAGTTATAGATGTTGTGCATCGAATCATGCTATCACAGATTGGTATAAAAATGCACAAGCATGTGAGTTTACCTTTACATGTAGTTGGAGAGAGCTCTTTTGAGTTTCAGGGTTTAAATATGATTACGAAAGTGGATGGAAAGAGGCAGAAAGAAAGAAGATAATCAGAAGAATATTAGGATTGCAATTTTAGTTATTATTTATTTAAATCTACAGCCAGATTCTCCTAAAGGAGAGAGAGACCAGGCAGGTCTGGCTGAGCCCACACAGAAACCCTCCTCTTCCCTGTGCCCTTTCTCTCCTCATGGGAACATGTTCTTCAGCAATTTCACAATATTCATTGCCAGCATCAAGGGAATTATTATTACAGGTCAGACTGGGACACATTTGTTTAAGCAGCTCCTTGAAGGAGAAGGACAAGGTCCCTAGCCTGAAGAGCACACAATCTGATTATAATCGTGATGTGATAAGACGGGAAGTGACAATCAAATGTTGGGGACTGGGTGCAGTGAAGAGGGTCGGGAGCCACTGGAAGATTGGCTCGGTCTGAGCCATGATCTTTCTTTCTGAAATCAGAAAGCAAAACATTTGCTTTACTCAAGTAATCAACAGGGCAAATGTAATTAACTTTACCTGAATATTAATATTAGTGAAGCTTTATTCTACTTGTAGGAGGGAACAGTATTTGAAGAAAATTTCCTGCTGAGGTTAGAACAAATGTGATCTCTGTGTGTGTGTGTGTGTGCAATGTTTAACTGCCTCTGGCGTAATGAAAACCAAAATACACAGCCTGGAGACTTTAATCTAAATGCCATTTAAGCTAGCAGTGTCATCCGAAGCTAGTAAATATATTTACCATAAAGGTCTGCACCTAGTAAGCCCAAGCTGATCTGAAGTTTTCCTATTAAATTTTGACTCATCTTTGCAAAAATATAAACTGTGTACAGTTGACCTTGTTTTGCACTTGATATCTGAAATTCAAAGTTCATATCTGGTTTCAGTGCAGAACAGTGTGAAAAGGGGATGAAGATTTCAGTGGTGTTATACAGACTCTTGTTCAAAACATGTGGAGCCTACAACTTCTGGAAATCTAAATCAAAAGCAACATCCCAATGTCTTATTAATAAAACAGTTTCAGCTCCCAAGTATTTCCATTGAGTTTGTTTTGTTGAGGCTCAGAAGTCAGAATTGGAAATTACACCAAATTTTCCCCATTTTGTTAAATAACTAAAAGACGATCTTTTATATATGACTTAGTGTCACATTTTTGGTCTCAGCTTGACCTCCTCAGGGTTTAGAGCCTTTGATGTCATTACATATTGCACATTTCAGAGAGCCTTTGTTTTGGAGGAGAATTTCTGCCTGAGAGACAGACACACACACATATATATGCTGTCAAAATATTATGTGCCATCCTAAATTATTTGGTAGCAATGGGAATAACACCTGCTTCCTGAGAACATTTCTTCCTTTCAATTATCTGCAAGAATTTTTTTTGAGATGTATTATTTAAAATGGTAATGACAACCTGATGTAAAAAATAGGTAATTTTTGATTCTTCTTGTTCCACTACTTGACATTAGGGTACATTGTTCTGATTTCCATTTCGTCATGTGCAAATGGCTTTCACAAGGTGAAGTAAATATATCCCATTCTTTATCCATTATATCCGTGTAGTATATGATATGCAAAACCTTTTAGGACTTACTGTGCAGCAAATGCTGCTTTTTAATTATAAATACATATAAAATATGCAAAAATATAAAGTCGACATGAGCGAAGAGAGAGCAGGAACAAGAGATACGTGTCTTGAAACCACCGTGCTTTTAAGCACAGTGGTAATTTTGGAAAATGGATTAATATGAAGATATTCAGAGGTGCATTTTAAATAGCTTGAAAACTCTGGGACTTTAGATTGTTAGTCAGCCCTGTTCTTAAAAGGTACTTTTTGTATGGCTGTCTAAATACTTAGTATGTAATATTTGTATTTGTCATATGTGACTGTCTAATTAGACACATAACTTCTTTAGATATGTAACTATCATATGCAAAGCATTTTATAATTCTCCCTTACAGGTTTTAATAGTAATTGCTGCTTAGCAGTATTTCTGAGATGAGAATACTGATCCCCTTTACAATATTATAGTCCATGTAAACTGTAATACATAAATAGGGGCACTCTATTCCTCTTCTTACACATCTTTGCAACTATAATCCAAGGAGGGCAGGAGCATGAATTAGCTATGAGGCTTTTTTCTATTATCTGTGTTGGGTCATGTCAGAAATAAGGCTTCTGCCACAAAAATAATAATTAGTGTGTATGAAGGGTGGGAACAGAGTGGAGATACTTAAGACACAGCTCGACTGTATCAGAGGAGGAGCCATCCATTGCACTGAGTGACCAGTGGCAGGACAAAGAGGTGTCAAGGGTGGTGAGCGGAACTTCCCAGATGTGTTTTTGGTGGCTGGGCTCACACGGACAGACGGCCTTATCTCATGGACAGCCATGAACTGAGGAGTTGATAGAGAAAAACTGGGACTGAGCTCTGCCAGGCAAAAGTGTCAGAGAGGGATCAGACTTCTGGCTTCTGCCACCACCCTCAGCTCAGCTGTGTTAGGTCAGACTTTTGTGGGGACAGCTGGGCTGTGGAAAGCTTCAGATGTTTTAAGACATTTCCATTTACTTGTTTCTTTACTGGACACCTCACCAGACTGAATGACAGTCGATTAAATCTGGAGCTTTCCTGGTCCAGAAAGAAAGCAGTTGCAAAGCAGAACTTGCATGAAGAGAGGGTATGGAAGCAGCTCCTGCTTCCTAGTGGTAATGTAAATGTTTTTATGACATCTGATGGTCATAAAATCACAACTGCTTTAAGTGCAAATGACAGTTGAAAAACCTTCTGGAGAAAATTCTTCTTTTTAAGACATACGTATATACATAGGTATATACATCTTACATATATACATAAATATACACACATATATATTTATTGTATTGGACTTTTATGTTCCCTCCCATCTGTTGCTTTAAGTCTTCTGCATATTTATTGTATGAAGTTAATGATGATCATATTATTCAGGAAAAATCTATAAAATATTAAAGATGGGGGAGAAGGAATCTTTATTTAGGCAGGAAATTGAATTGAAGTTAACGTAAAATATGTTGGCATCATGATTACATAATTTGGCCCATGTTCAACAACACTTGAGATTACAGCACGTATTTTCACTTACACCATTCGCTGCATTCAGCCCAACAGCACCAGCCATGCTGCACCTGTGCCTTTGTATTCATTATTCTAAGAGTTTTAAACCAAAAGGGAATTTCACTGTATGCTGCAGGCACTGGGAGGGGGGATATGGCAGGATTTATTTGTTTTATTACCAGCCCTAGGAAATGCATACTTGCTACTGCACCATATGATGTGTAACAGTGGCATTGGATGTGGGATGAATTACTGAGTTGGCTGTTGTAATTAAAAAGATAGCTTGTAAATCTTCATCCAGGCTAAGAAAAATGCAAATACTTCTACTGACTTTAGTTGGCTTGGATTGGGCTCATTGTATATCATGTTTTTTACAAAATACCTACTACAAATCTAAAGACTTTATAATACTCATCACAGGTTTTTTTTTTAGACAGATGGTATTGTTGGCTCTTGCCTGACTTAAACTATTATGATGGTAAGAAATGCAAAAAACCAAGTTAAATTACTCTTTAGCAGAAATTTCAGGCAATGGACACTTTTCCATGAATATTTCATACAAAGCTATAAATAATTCTGTTGGATTTTGAAGATCAGAAAGTGACTACTTGGATGATGTAGGGCATTTATGTAAGCCTTACTGCTTTGTGCATGATGCAAGAGACATATTCATTCATGGAATTCAAGTCATGTGTGAGTAAATTTGACATTTTCTCTTAAATTTCTTTTAAATAGCTATTTGTTTCGATTCGTTAAGACTGGAATACACAAATATAACACTGTCATTCACCTCTCTTGTTACCTGAGATCTGTGCACACTGAAATGTTTTTCACAAAGCTTTTGCATTTTAAGAATGTTTTATTTATTATTCTAATACTAGTGCTGAATATATTGTGCTCATAAAATACGTGTTAGATTACTTAAGTGTAGGTCTCTCTGAACCTTCATTCAAATATAAAAATCAACTTCACTTGATTGAATTTGCCTCCTTCTGAACTGATTTGGATTTTTTTTTTCTGTAAATGATGGTAATCTCTTCAGATTAACTAGGGGAAAACCACTAAGAACTACAATTGTTTTTCCTTTGTGTCATGGTTCCTGCAATTTAGGCAGAGGATTTTGTTATCCATCTAATAAAAAAGTATATCTCTTCATTATGAAGAAAAAACTTGACAAGGTGCTTGGTTTCACCATAAAGCACTAACCAAGAAGACAACCCAAATACATGAAGTTGTTGATTGAAGAAGGAAAGGACTCCTGATTCTTGAGATGCTACTTACCATAGTCAAAATGTTAGTTACAGCCTTTTCTGCAATGCCCAGTTCCTCCCTGAATTCTTCTCCAAAAATCACATTAAAACCAGTTTCCTCTGTATTAAGATACGTGCTAGTATTTGGGGCCAGCTGTCCTGCAAGGACTTACAGGATAGGGCTTCCCTCTGCTTCTCCTGTCTCTTCCTCCTCTCTCCAGTTTGAAGGATAGAGTTTCTGGGCAAGCAAATAAGAGAAATCATAAAAATACCTAAAGAACTTGTTACTTAAATCCCATAGAAATCAACTGCAAACTGAACATCAAAGAGTACAAACAAAGTATTGCCATATTAGAGTCTCCTGTGCAGTGAGAGTTTTTTTACTGTGTGCAATATGCTTATTCTGCAAATACTGAAATGCCGAATGGACAATGAGCAGAATAACTCTCTACCTATCAGCATCCCCTCCTACTCAAACACCCAAGAGGAAAGTAGACCGTGCAGCATCCTCTGAGGTGTACACCAGCACCCGCAGCTCACGGGTGACCCCTTCCTGACTCCTGGCAGGTCCTACGTGAGCATCATGGCTGCTTTCCCTGCAGAGGGACCAGCAGTTGCTTGGGTCTCCAGGTCCCAGCTCATTTACAGCTGCATGAGTCCTACTGAACCTGACAAAAGCATGCCTGAGAGCAGGATCAGCAGTGGTCTTAAGGTACCGCATGGTGTCAGCCTCAAAGAGACAGACCACAAGCCTGTCCGGCTTTTCGCATCAGGGATGGTTGCAGCATGTCCCGTGGCAAAGGTTTGTTCCTGGGGCAAGAACCTCCACCCTGCAGAGCTGCCAGGGCATGTCATTCACAGAGCAGGGACCTCATGTCCCTCTGATCAATGGAGGTCTTGATCAACAGGTTCTGCTTTTAATTTTCATCAGCACTGTATGTTATTAAAGTCATCTCATTGAATAATACTAGCAACTGAATACTTATATACATAGTTTAATTCTTCTGTTCTCTTTCTGATATGTATTATATGTTCCAATCACATCCTGTTTTTCTATGCATAATTTTTCAGAAATTGCAATGGTCATTCAGTTAACTTTTTTTTTTTTTTCCTCTGCTTAGATTTTTGTTTCTATTTTACTGTGGTAAGACCTGGTTCCTTTATAACATTTCCAAGCTGTATTTCATTACCATTTTCCACATTTTATATGATCTCTTTTGTAATGCCAAATGTGCTACTAGTACATGATAAATCTGTACAGCAGCAAAGAACTTTCCTGCTTCTCTTCTGTTTACAGCTAATCTTTTAGTATGACAGAAAATATTACTTGCATACTGATTTGATAGATACCACAATACAAGAACAAAGGAAAATGAGTTAGCAAGCCAAGCAAATTTACCAGTCCAGAGTGAAGAAGATAATTTATATGAAACAAAATTCAAATAGGTGGGGAAATACATAGGGTAGCAATAAAATCTGCCATGAGATGTTTGGATGAGACACTGAGATGAGATGGAAAGGATCCATCCACCCAGGTTAGAGTCCAGAGAAATTACTGCCAGATTCTCCCAGAGTAACAAGAAGAAAGCAGGAAAACTGGTATGATGGAAACAGTACTCCCTTTGACTAAAATTTTTTAAATTTATTGTTGTTGCCATGCATGCCTCTTTTCCAACACTTTTGCAGCTGGGATGTAATTGCATCACTTTGGAATTTGCCCAAATTTCATTCTTTCAGAGTTTTTCTACTTTATGTTTGGTCAACACTTAGAGCTTTGCGAAACGGTTCCTTATTGATGTGGATTTCTTCAAAGATGAGAATCTGCTTCCTCGAACATTAAATAGCACGCAGGCTAACAAGCTGCCAGTGCATCTTTCTGCCACTGTTTGGCTGAAACACAAGGCTGAAAGGTTTGAATAAGGTTGGGACTAAACCACAGTGGACTTCTCCTGTGCCTTATTTAGGAAGTACAGAGTGAGATACATAAATCAGAGCTAAAAGGACCTTCCCAAATTCATACAAAAGATTGGCATTGTGTTTAGGGATACCTGCATACAAATAAATTGGATTAACAAGATGTGACGTTGCTTTCACCATAAAAATATCCTGTTTCAAATTATTTTAAGATACTTTCGAAATAGAGTGGAATTAAAATATTTTTTTTTTTAAACTATCCAGGGAAAAGGTGCTGGGCTTCTCGCACAATCGTTTTTATTGCTTTTTATATTCCTTCTCCACCCTCAGTCATTTAGCAGTTCCATTTCCCAAAATACCAGCAGTAACTCTCTCTCCAGTCTTTGCCTGTATGGATATTAGCTGTGATATCTTTCCATTCAAAATAACTACAGTAAAACCCTTCATCATTTTCTCACTATTTTGGTACAAATGTAGTCTAAACTGTATTTTTGAGACAGAATATTAGCTGTTAGCCATAGCTGCAGACACTCGTTCATCTCCCAGCACCTACATCACTTGCTGTGAGTTTTGCAGCCTGACAGGTTTTTAATTTACCATAGTATTTCATATTCCATGCTTTCTGTTTTGTACCTTGACATTTAACTATTATTGACCCCTGGCAGAATAAGGCTTTGAACGGCAGGAGAAACTTAATGAAGCACTTTACATGTCAGTCATAAAATGTGGAAGCATGTTTGACTGCTGCTGTTCTGAATCCGGACTTATTTTCATTTATATCTTTCATAGCCAAAGGTAACATCGCAATGGGTTCTTTTCTTGCTTTTATAAATTGAATATCCATTTTTCTTCTAGGTTCCCTCAGGATCCTGTGAGTGAAATTGTTTTCCTGTCCTGCAAAATACTTCAGAAACTTTCCATTCCTGAATTGAGGTGAGTGTTTTTGTTTCTTTATTGTTGCTTTTTCTGAAAGTAGTATGTTTCATTTTCTGGTCATTTCAAAGCCCTTTGATTTATATCAAGTATGAATTTAAACTTTTTTCTTTACATTTCAAAAAGAAAAGTATTTTTCAGCTTCATGTTGTGTCAGTTCAGGAAGTTTTTTCTATCAGACTTTTCACATAAACAGTATTAGTTTGGGCATATCATATTTCTAAATGAAAATATTTGGTTGGAAAAGTTACAGCCATTTCTTGTACTTGATTTCTTGTACATTTCTTATACACAAAGTGCATCACATGCGGCAGCACTCCAAGAGCCTCAGTCACAGGGGACTGCTGGGGAAACTGGTGCTACAAATGGTGGTGAGGTCTGTAACTGGACAGTGTCCCCGTCGCTATGAGGTTGGACTGTTGCATGTGATGATGCTGTGGTTTGTATTTTCTGGGGATGCTTGTAAATTTGCCTCATCTTCTGTAGCCTGCCTCAGCTTAGCTCGGTGGTCCTTGTTTTGTCTTTCATTTCCTCTTCCCATTATGCTATTTGGCATTTTACCAATGTAATATGTAATTTTTTATCCCATTTCATTCTTTCGACTTCAGACAATTGGGTTCCACTCTTGCTTTTTCAGTGTGAGGCCACCCTGGGTTTTTACAGAGTAATAGATTTGGTTCATTTGGTTTAATCTTGACCAAAAGTCTGTTTTGGCTTTTTTTGTCTTTCTTTTATTGTTTTGTTTTCTGAATCATGTAATAGAATGCTTTAAATCATCCCTCCCAGTATTTTTCTCTGTATCAATGTATCAAAAACTTGTCTAGATCTTTCTCTGGTCTTCTTATGACTCATCCTCTGTCTCCTGGATTCTCACCCATTCCACAAGATTTTAAAGACAATTACTGTTAGCTCCTAAGTTCACCAGGATGAATTTTACTATGGCCTGATGAGCTGAATGCTTTTCCTTTCCCTAAGTGTTCTTTGACCTGTATGTTCTTCCCTAGACCTTTCTCTGATGATCCTAAGGCAGCGGATACCTGGTCACAGGTAGCCTGATGTACCAGGACAGAGGCAAGTCAGGCACCGACAGCTTCTTTACTCTGTGTTTCCCTTGCATTATTTGCTCTCTTTTCTTGTTGATGATCTAAAAATTCCTCCATCTTACATGTATAAAGGGCTGGCAAAGCCTTTGCTTGCCCTTCCTCCTTTGGCACTTTAGCCCTTTTGATTTTCCCCTCTTTATACCAGAAGAAAACTGTCAAGATTCAGAAGCCTTTTTAATGACTTTTTGAAGCAACCCCCTTAAAAAGAAAAAGTTAATCACTCCCAACCGCCTATACGCTGCACTTTAGTAGCTGTCAGAGGAGTTCTTTTCCTGACCTGGAGGAATGGTTCTTTCTCTCTGTGTCAGTATTTTTTTCCATAAAATTGACCTGTTATGAGGAGAATCATACGTGATACATTTTGTGTGGGTCTTCAGTGACACAATAATTCAGTGCTGTTCTTTCTGGGAAATACAAGTTAAACTTAATAAACAATAAAGAGCATTTCCCCCTTCCTTTAAAAAAAAATAGAAACAAGAAGAAATTTTTCAAAATTTGGAGCACAGCTTCTGTCAAGTAATTCTTGTAATTTAAAAACAAAAAGAAGATGTATTTTTCAGGCTTTGAGTTCTACACAAAAGAAGAAATATCTGGGGTTAAAAGTAATCTTAAATGATTAGGATTTCAGAAATCATCATCATTTCTTCTTCCAGTGAGGGTGCACCTTGAAACCTAATGTCAGGTCCCATTTTTTCTTGTTTGGAAGTGTCCTGAGGGCTCTCAGCTTCTGCTGCAGAAGATGGAAACCCATGAGCTCATCATCTAACACTACAGACCTGCATGTTTCATTTGCCCTATTATATTTCAGGTATCTAGTACATATTACATGAAACTACTAAACTCTGCACTACTAAAACTATGTAGTTTTAAAGCTACAAATTGCTATAGATTCTACTATAGAGGTAACCCTTGTCTTTCTTACTGAGAGCTGGATGTACAGTGATGGTAAAGCAGCAAGGCCAGCTGAACTGCCCATGCATTTTGTCAGTTTATTATATTTTAACACAAGAATTCAAAGCCACAAAGCACAAACATCAGAAATATGCTAATCTAGATATTTACAGGCTGCTGCTTTGATTGTTTTCCATTTCTTTCTAACACAGGGAGCTCCATTAAGAGGTTGGCAAACTATTAAAACAGCTCAAAGAAATTACCAGTTTTCCCTGCTCTCAATCATCTGTTAATTCTTTTCCTTTTGAAGAGTGTAAAATTTTTCTCCTCTACCTGTCAGGCTCTGGGTAATTAATGCTGTCTTCCTGTTCTCCCAGCTCCCACGTCTATTCCTTCCCATCTCTTCATGACACCATTTCCTTTGCAAGTTTGAAGAAACTGATTATTCTGCTAAAAAAGCAAAAAAGTTCAAACTCATTTTCATGTGACAGCAGATACATCAGCTGCAGTTTTGCTTGAAAACTGGTGCATAATTATCTGAGAGTGGATTTAAACTTGCCAACCTGGTCTAGTGGAAGATGTCCCTGCCCATGGCACCCCTGATCTTGCTGATGTGGGATGGGAGGGTGCAGGGGAGTGGAAGGGACACTTCACAGCTGATTTTTGAGTTTGATTGTTGTGAACCTCCCTGCTGCCATGAAGTCAGTAAGGGACCTGCCACGTTTTCCCAGAAAATTTAGGGAATGCTGTAACTGGTATCTTCATGCACACGGACACATATCCAACATGGTTAAAAACCTGCCTTAAGTCAGTAATGAAACAAGCTTGACATTCAAAATATAAAATGAAAGGGCACATCTACATTATAAGATAAGTCTTTCTGCCAATACTCAAATAATATTTCTTGCAGGATTTGGTGAAAACATTTGCATTACAGAACCAGGTTTCAGCCAGAATCTAACTGGTTGAAACCAGTTTTTCTACAAATTATCACAAGGCTTTTTTCTTTTTTTTTTTTTTTTTTTTCCTCTCAAAGACAAACCTAAATGTTAAAAAGGCTAATCTGTAGGTAGGTAATACAACATTACTTACACTTAAATACTATGTGTGTACAGAATAATTACCTGTGATTCTTCTTTTAATAAAAGGGTGAGTGCACTTTGAGAAAAAGTAATGCCAGTGGCAGTCAAAGCACACCAACCTGTTAGCTAAAAAATATGTATATTGGCTAAAAGCTACTGTCTGCCTGATGGGAGGTTACTGGTTTGATTGGTTTGGATATTTCAGAAATTAATTCTCTTCCCCTGGGGTTTAAATATGGTTGAGATGTACCCTAACTTTTAAGAGCAGGCGAATGTCACGTAGTATTAAAAATACAACAGCCTATCAAGAGGGGAGTTAATCTGCTGTATTCTTGTTTTTTACACTTCTTGAAGGTTTATAAATGTAAAACAAACATCCACTGCTCTGCAGCCAGTTGCCATGGTTGTGCCTCTTTTACGTTTTTACTGTAGGACTGTGCCAGGAAGAGCCACCACTGTAGAAGCAAGAGATTAGTCACAACTTTTGGGGCTGCACTGTCTCATGGCCCCAGCAATGCCTCCCTGCTATGAGCTCACTCATTTTGACCTTCCTGGCCCAGCTTTCTGTTATTATGTAGCAAGAGGATTTCTAAATTAGCTTTTGCATTTGTTTAATAATCATAGCCTGTTTCTGTTGTGTAGGATTTCACTTGGCTATAAAATAATGGGAGTTGATATCAAAATCTCTCATAGACTCAAGCTGCACAACACAGTAAAAAAAGGGTGTGGGGAGTAGTTCAAATGCTCATCTTAGAATTAGAAAATAGCGGTGCCTCAAGCCTCAGTACAGAAACTGGGGAAAAAATAAATTCCTGCCTCAGATGTCCTTATGAAACATATTGCTTCTCTCCCACCAAGCCAGTGCATCAGCTAAGGAAATCAGGGAGAAGGAGGCATCAATGTACCCCTGCATTACTGTGGGAAGAACATTGCCAAAGTATATTGCGATTTGGAATAAAACTTGCAGAAGCTGAGTGATGAGGGGTAATACTTCTTTTGCAATATTTATATTAAATTGCTATAGTCCAAGGGGGCAGGGACTTGAAGTTTGGAGTTGGTTTCTGCTTTATGCAGCTGAAAGAGATTTTTTAAAAATTATTTTTAAGAAATCCATAAAAAATGAATAATTGTTTTTTATTTTTAATATGGATGTTAAAGATTCAGAGCAGAGAGCCTGTTTCTTTGTGAATATCACAGTAAAGATCTACTTTGGTACTCTGTCTTGTACAAAACCCAAAGGCCATTCATTCATCTATGGCATCGATGCTGAAGGCAGGGAGTGTCTGCAGCCATTTATAGCCGTCGCTCTCCAGTGGGATGGAAAAGGAAAATCTCTTGGCAAGAGCAGATTTTTCCTTATGTTTTCTGGTTTTCCAATATGTTCTCTGAGTACTTCCAAGTAAAACACTTCCAGACATGTCTGCCAGCAAGCAAGAGAAATAAAGTACGATTTTTTTACATGATGATCTTACATCATGGTTGGGGAGACAGCAGCCCCCAACCCCAGAGTTAGAATCAGTAACTCAGGCACTATATTTTCATTGACAGTAAAGAAGTATTGCTATCAAAGGCCAGTTGCATAACTTGCATCACTCCCATGTATAATTTGACTGAGTTGGCTGGAGATACCTGGCTGGATACCTGTGTTTGGGGACACCAAACCCTATGTGCGGAGCCTGAAGTAACTAACCACAGGGCCAGGGCCATTTCTCCTTTCCTGGCTGGAAGAAGAGTGTGATTACAGTGTAGCAGGCTACAGCCGTTTGGCCAACCTGTGTGGGTTTTCATAACCTTAGTGGAGGTCAGAGATTTGATGGACATTTTACAGTTCATAAGGAACAAGGAAGCAGTTTGTTCCTTATTTGCAGATAATTAGAACTAATTTTAAAGTCCCTGTCTATTCTAACCTATATTAATTACTCCTCAACTAATCCTATGCAATCTGTGGGCCCTTAAAAAAAAACCAACCAAGCTTTAAACAGGTAGAACCTGATTTCACAATGAACATTCCTCAAATTAGTTTTGCCTGTCTACAAACAGAAAATAATTAGGAAGTTCCTACAACCAGGAAGCTGCCAGCTTGCCATGCAGGGTTTTGGGTGAATGGTGAGGGGTTTGGCTGGCCTAAATATATGGGGAACACTTCCCTACATTGGTTCCTTGATTTGTACTATTAATAAGCATAATTCTTGCTGATGTGAGCAAAAATAATAATAAAAGCAAAGTGACGTCTTATTCCTGCTATGTTGGCTAGACTCCACACTGCATTTGCTGTGAGAGTGTGTGCAGCACAATCCTCCGCTGTGTCAGCACTGGAGTGCTGTCAGGGAAGGGATGGGAATTCTGGTCTCTCCAAATTTACATGGTATTTTATGAGATTCACCATTCGTGGACTATCGAGATACCCTTGATACAACACCACAAACATCTGGCAACACACCGTGAAGGGTTCAAGGGCACTGTGCTGCAAATGCCACTGTGATACTTAGTCACACTCACTGCGTTCGTGGCCCAGGAGCCCCTTGGAAACGGGTGCCTGCCTGGATTCCAAACCCTGCCTTCACTGGAAGTGCAAATACCGCAGCAGAGATGGTGCTGAGGAGGTCTGCGAGTCACTCACGTGTCAGCAGTCTCTGGTTAGCAAGTCCCACTCGTCCCCCCGAATGAATTATTATGCAACTGTATTTTGTGAAAAAAGGGTTACTGATTCCCTTGCTGGAAAGAGAGGAAGAGGAGAGGAGGGTGAATCCGCCAGATAATTTTTAAAAATTGTTTTCTATTGGTTCTGCTTTCCTGGAGAGCATTATTAATAATCCTTTGTCAGGATGCCAGGGATCTGTCATTCTAAATGCAGCATAATTAAGTGGGCAGTATCTGCAGAGGTGCACAGACATTAAAACTGCTTAAATGAAAGAGAGCTATAGAGCAAAATTTTGTAATGGCACTGAGGAATTTTATTTTCTGGGTGGCCTTGAACAGTAAATACTGGCTACAAGATCTCATAGGACAGGATGTACTCCTTAAGTACTTTTGCTTTCTATGGCATCCACTGCATATTGGTAGTCCATCACCCTGAGGTTTTGTTCAGTCCCAATTTAATGCCAACTAGAAATAATAAAAGGAGAAACAAACAGATTGGAGTTTGAGGAGAAGAAAAAATGTAATTATATGGACAGCTTTGATTGATAAATGCAACATCAAGGTAGCAGAAGTTCTGCTTCTCATTAATACATCATTTAATAAAATCTGTTAGCTATAAACTAATTATTGAGATGCCTTTGCCAATGCAGCCCATTATTTTCTTTTGTTTTGCACTAGCTGTGTTTGAATTTAACATGCAAACATAGGTACAGACTATCTGCTTTTTTTCAGATTCTTATCCTATTGAAAAAGCAAAAGAGAACAAAGACACACACAAGCAAAAAGAGTAGGACTTTTGTAAGCATAGAGCAAGCCATTCTGTTCTCAAAAAGCCTGGTAGCTGATTAGTATTGATTAGGTCAAGGTGACCTATTCTAATACAATACAGTTCTTATGATCTCAAATTCAAAGTAGCCATAGTAAATAAGATTAATAGAACCAATTTACTGCTCCCAAGTAACATTGTAATATAGCTTCATATGACTGAGTTCACATTGGAAAATAAATTAATGGGCAGTAAAACACAATGGAAGTACAGATATGAATTTCCAGAGCAGTATATAGCTGTTAAATCCTTCATTAATGTGAAGCGTATGAACCAGATTATCAACTGATACGAAGTGACATGACTCTACAATATTTAAAGAGCTCTCAGACTTTTCTCCCCAAAGTTCAGTGCGTTCCAAGTGATTTTTTACTTCTGTTTTCTGCATTTGTGGTTCAGATTGCCTTTGGTAAACTATGGCACAGTGGTTAGCTTGAGTGGGTCACCTAAACCTACTTAAAACCACCAGATATAAAATTAAAATCTTTCTGTTAATTCTTTGGAGAGAAGAAAGACAAAATGGGAGGCTAATGCTATGTTGTGACATATTTCCAGCACCTGATAGATAAACATCACAAGATAGATTTTCATTCTGGTTAATCTGAATAAAATACATTATGGTGCTCTCATGCTTTAGTTGTTAATATAGCCCTATTTGGCAAAAAAAAAAGGCACTCTCTATCTTCTTAGAATCAGCCTATATTTTAATCTCATGAATCTTGCTCTCATTTTCCCTCTGTTTTACACCTATTTCCTTCATCCTACCAGATCTCAACACCTCTCACGTTGTTTATTGCATCTAGAATGATGTACACAGCTCGCCGAGCAACAAATTACATTCTCTAGGAAGAAAAAAAAGCTACTTATGTCTAATTAACTTCACTACAGCATGTTCAACATTATGGGAAGGTAACCTGCTGAGTCCAGGGCAGAACTGTGCCAGACTGAAACTCTCCCAAATGACTACTATTGATGAATAAACAAAGCGGGTCGGCCGAGGTGATGGTAAACAGTATATCTTAATGCATGCACCGCTTGTATAAACAATGTATTAGCTGTTGAATGTTCATTCGGCTTATCTGCAGACCATTAAAATTACCCTGGTATTTAAAACTACGAATGCTTAGGAAAATGCATATTCATTTTTTCCCCCTGAGAAATGCAGATAATATTGAATCAATATTTAATTTTGAGGGACAGCCTCAAGACACTGAGAAATTGTATCTGAGAAACTCTCTGTCTCCTGAAGGAAGAAGTCAAGGGGGCTGTTTGTGGTAAGTTCAGCCTTGTCAGCCACAATGCAATTTGCTCTCAATCATTTCCCTTGGTCTTACGTGATGTAACTGTAAGCACAGGGGCCATTTTTTTCAGCTTTATGTTTGTACATGCCTAACACAAGGGGGTTAACCTGTGTAAGGTAATATAAATAATAAATAACCAGGGAAGTTGCTGCGCCAACTATCATGCTCATTCAAGTGAGACTTTTAGGCTCAGTTTTTAAGCTCCTGAAGCAGGGAAAGGATCCCCTCATCGTGCCAAAGCCCTTGTGCTGTGATTTCCTCTGATTTACATCTGCTACAGAGGCAGCCTTGGAAAGAGGGAGCCAAATTACACTAGCTCTAATGCTTTTGACAATGTTTATGCTTCACCTTAAAATTACAACTTTTCTTTTCCTTGTAGGTCTTTTACTTTGTCTTTTCATATCAATTTTGAAGAGTTGTAGACTCCAAGCAAGTGATGTATGCAGACCCCTGCACAAACAAAAGTTACTTTCATGGTAATCACACATCAGATATTTTTCTGAACAGATCCTGCTGTTGGGTCTTTTGTTCCCCAGCACGTTAATGTTTTATCTATTCATTTGGGAAAGGTGCCAGACAGTAAAATGAAACATCTTGGGAAACTGAAACATAGACATTTAAATAAATGCAGGTTATCTAGAAGATATTATTTCATATTTACTTCAGGCATATCAAGATGTTCCAGAGCTGAAAAGAGTAAAAAAAATGACATGAATGTTAGGAGCATTGCTAAATTAATTGTATATAGAATGGAACAAAGTTCTTAAGCAGACTTTATACTGTAACTCATGTTCTACAAGCACAGGAAGAGTCATGAGAACTGCTGTTTGAGCCTGACACAGCAATGAATTCTTCTGTAATACCAAGTTTGTTAATGTATGACATATCCCCTTTGCAGACATAATCTGTTACGTCGGATTTTGCCCCAAAGTAGCTGTAAGCAGAGGATGATGCTGAACATCTCACAATGAAAATGTTGCTGAGGACTAAATAACAATGCTGTGATTTAGGGCACTGTGATGGTGCTCACGGTGTACGGAGTAGGAATGAAGTTAAAGTGCTTTGGGCACAGTAATTACCTCTTTTGTCTTCAGTGTGCCAGTACTATAGAGAAGATTTTATATTGCTGGAGTTAATAAATCATTCAGTAGGAGTACAGCGGAGTGGTCCTTGCACAACATAATTAACAAGCTAAACTGTGACTACAGAGTGCCCAGCTGTAGAGGAAGGTGTTTAATTAAAAGTGGGATGCTTCCAATGACTCAAAACTCTTTCAGTTACAATTTCAAGTTTTTATGTACTGGAATGTTAATTTGGACTTTATAAACTGAAAACCATTGTGAGGATCATAAAGTCCTGTATCCCGAGGCAGTAATGAGATCTCTGCTTAGACTTTTCCTCAACGTTACATTTCTTAGTGTAATGCCAAATCCAGATTCAGCCTGTCTGGGGAGAAAACTACCTCTGCAAAAAATATCGATGGGTCTCCCTGTCGAGGCCTTGATGTTGTTTAGGTCAGTCTTTGCTTATGCAAAGTAAATCTGTTTGTGTGTTAGGTCCCATAGCTGCCTTTCACTTACATAAAACTCCATAATGCTGATATTTATGATGGGGACAAGCAAGGCCCAAAGGATTTAGAAGCTTTGCATTTAGGAGACATCATCTTTCTTACATAAGCTCTGCACTGAACTTGGCCATGTCTCTTGGACCCAGACCTTTGAGAGTGTTTTGATTCCTATTGATTGCAGATTTAAAAAGTAAGTAGTCAAGCAGCTTTCAAGGATTTGAGCCTTTGATCCTCCTCGTATGATGCCGAGTGTGCATCGGATCACACGGGCCAAGTAAAACTGTCTTTGAAGCCTTTTCTGTGCTCCCTCCGGAGCAGTGCTGCGTGCTGTAATGCAACACGTTGGGAACATGCATGTGTTCAGCTACCTCAACTCATCTGGGGCAAGTACAGCTCTTTTCAGCTTTTAACCTAATTTAGATATTTTTAATTCTCATCAGTACATGGCTGTAACAGAAAGGGAAATCAATATAAATACATTTTAAAGATTAATGAATTCTATAATTCTAATATAGTGGGATAGCTACACATGTGTGTTACTAGAATATGTGCAGGTTCACTCCCTTTGCTGCAGAAATTCCTCCCCTGTGTGACCCTGGGAATTTCCAAGGACCCCTGGAGTGCCGGGGGTGCCTGGCCTCACGGGTCACCCCTCCCACACGCTGCCAGCTGCGCCAGCTGGGCTCCTCCCCAAAATATTTTCAGCACTAAAAATTATTTTGCTTTTTCCATAGCTAAATATTGCAGAATTGTCAATGATTTGTAGCATCATCATGGGGTAAATGTCTGCTTTTTTAAAATTTATAAATTTCAACATATTGAAAATCCGAGGGTGGACAAGAACACTGTTTGCATTCCAGCATCAGCCAGCGGTGCTGCAGGGTGCCCGTGTGACTGCTGCTATGGCAGGGAGCGGCTCTGATTACCGGCGAGGTCTTCGCTCCTTGTCACTGAGAACAGCTCCAATTAAGGTCTGCAGCCTAACCGTTTTAGTTAAAACTAAATTTAAAAAAATCAATTCCTTTGAAGGTTCTGAATAGCAAATGGGAAGGATAGGTTTTGCTTGTCTTTAATTGTTATTAAAGGGTTGTATTAAGGCAAGTCAAACTGCTTGTTTCCACAGGAAAATGTAGTCTTCCATCATCAGCTCTTAAACAGTTTTAGCTAAATATTTAAAATGCTAATTGTGATGGTACAAGGCTTTAATTTACAAAATGTAGGATATTTCGTTGAAAGAGACTTTTAATTTTTCTAGCCATCTGGAAAACTCAGATTAATAAGAAAAATATACTATTGCTCTGCCTTTGTAGTAGGTGGTGAAATGCAATCTTAAAGACACAAGAAAACAAGACACTTTCTCCCTACCTCAGAAATCTTCCAAAAGAGGGGTTTCAGTGGTGTGAACCCACTACCTCCTGTCATCTCTCTGAGCACCCGCTCTTGTGGTGCTCTGGTTTAGTTTGAAGACAGGGAGATAGGTTGTCTTTTCAGAATTCATGGAAACAATGATTGCAATATATGTCTGAACCCATAATCAGGTACCTAATTTTGTGCAGATTAACCTTGCAAAATAAAAAATGCCAGTCCAAACTCCACTCTCTTCCAACATCAGTGGAGATAAATTTACTACTGTAAATTCTAAAGCATATTATTGGGATAAAATTACTATCTTTCCATTCAATTCATTATGCAAATATCTATACATACTATATTATGAGACATATTAATTTAAAAATGTGAGCTGCATTGCTTGCCCAATCAAATAATGTTATTATCAGCAAGCAGGAAATAATGACTGAGAGATAATGGAAAGACTAAGCCAGATGATTAACTCAAGTTTTCTAACACAGGGAAGAATTTCTGCGTGTTCCGATTCTTACAGTTAACAGCTCTGGATTACACTGAAATGGATTGAATTATCTGTTGCATATAAAATCCATCCCTCTATTTCTTAACCCTCAACCCCAAAACTGGCTCATGTGAAACACTAATTGGGCACGAAGAAAGCCTCACCCAGGAGCTTCAAACTCATTGAAATGTCCCTCCAGGTTTCCATTATTTTGCCTGGGTGGAGAGGCTACGCAGAAGGTAGAGTTGACTTTCCTGCAGGAGGAGCAGGCCCAGGCTGTGTGACTGGGGGGGGCTCATTGAAGCGACACGTGGCTGGTGCGAGCAGCGGCGGCTCCTCTGGTGAGGGACAGGGCTCTGCACATCCCACTGTGCTGGTAACGTGGGAAAAGATAGGAGGTTTATTATCATTATTTGCTTATTTATCTGAAACAAGCTTTCTAGAGGACATAATATCTAAACTATTATGCTATTTAAAATATAAAGCTATCTATGAATTTTTCTGTGAGCATTTATGAGGAGAAGTCCTGGGGATAATGACATTGTGTCTTCTAATTTCCTTTGAAACAAATCTTATTTATATCAAATTAAAGAAGAAAAGATTAAAAACTTAATCTCTGTCCTAATATTTAGACTCACTATTTATAAAAATTATTTTGAAAAATGTATCTTTCCTCTCACTTAACAACAAGTGTTTTCCATGGAGGGAGCACAGGCATAGCTCGCTGTGAGACTTACAGTCCTGTCACAGCCTCCAGTCCCGAGGTTATTGAGAGCACAAGTTACAATAAAGTCCCTGTTTACAAATAAGCATGTTCCTAACAAAGTCTGAGGCCTGAGCAAGTGGTTGGGGAAATGTTTGCAAAAAGATGGCAAAAACACCTGCTCTATTTTATAGACAATTTATATTTAAATGCTTGTTCATTAGAATCAGCAGAAATGGGTTTTACCTGTTAATTTTATTCAGAGTTCTTGCCTATGGGTGACTGATTTATTTTTAATGAAAATTGTTCTCTTGTGTTTTCCTACATTCTCCCTCAGTGTCCCTGATTTCACTACTGAAACTATTCAGATTACTGACTCTGCACATCAAGTGTGTTATATTGGGGGAGGAGAAGGGATGAACAGTTCAATTAATTAAGGCAGGGTGTAGCAGATCATCATCATTTTTCAAGGTGTCAATTGAGGAGGTCTCGGGGAGTGATGCAGATTGGCCAGGACCACCTGGGAATTCAGTCTCATTTACCATCACAGCATTTCAGAGAGCTTGGAGGTAAGAGTTGTCAAAGTTTAATGTTAAACCCACAATAGATAAAAACCATATTTGCAGGAGTGTCCTAAAACACTCTTAATTTTCACCCTTGTAACACAAAAATAACCCAGTGAATACAAGAATTTTTCTGATGTGCAGAGAGGAGTTTTGCTGGTGGGCTTTGATAGAATAAGTTGAAGCAAACTAGAAATTTGAACAGTAATAAAACTATGGAATACTGCAATTGAAGCAGTAAAGGAGGGAAAGCAAGTAAAGCAAATATAATGCAAAACACAGAAAGATAAATACGAATTCTGTGGTTTTTCTTTACACGTCCAGTTAAGAAAACTGAGTTTATGCCCAGCTTGATGCAACATAAAGCCATACAAATTTCTAGTTTGCACCTGTTTATCTAGCCTGAATCTAGAGAATCTTGAGACCAGTCAATATGTTTTCTTGTTCTTAAAATGCAATGGTACTAATATTTCAATACAGGTGAGTATAGAATTGAGAAGTTTTTAGCTTGTGACTTATGCTGAACCCTCACATCTTGGGGTGCTACGCAGGGGCAAGAGCAAGTGGAGCTGAAGGACACACATCTGGCCTCCTGCACGGTCACAGCACTGTGCTCTGGAAAACATCTCTGACTTTCTTGTGTTATGGGCTAGAGAGATCCAGAAACGTTTCATCCCAGAGTTATATTTGCATATCTATGGTCTGCAAGCTTCAGCATGGCTCCCTTTATTAAATTATTCTGCACAGATGTATATTTCTAAATATTTATTTATATTTTTGAGTATTTACTTATGTTTTTGAAGGCCAGGAGTATATGCAACCCATCTGATGTGACCTCAGTTCTGTCATACATTATGAGCCGTGGCCTTGCTCTGTAACAGTGTTCATCTCTGACACAATGCTTATTGGTTTTATTGCTTTATCACTGTTTATTCTGCAGCTGTTAGCCCATTTGGGTAGCAAATCAGAGTGCTCTGGGGCTGGAGAAGTGGGGACCGCTCACCTGGGAGGAGGGTGTGGAGCAGTCCTGGGGTGTTTGGCTGGAGTCTGGGTTTTCTGTGCAATGAGGAGGACTCTGATCAGCAACTTGAGGCCCTGAGAAGAGACTTTTCTGGGGCTCTGGAGGCTGTTTGAAGTAGCTGGAAATGAGAGAGGAATGAAGATCTGAAAAAGGTAAGGGGTTTTTGCTTGTTTGTTCTTTTTAAAATCCATTTTCCTCCTATATATATATATATGTATTTTCTGTCTTTAGCGAGTTGCATTTTCCTGCCCTAATGTAAGAGATTACAAACTCTTTGATGTCTTTATAAAAAGTTTTAGCTGTATGCTCTAGCTGACTCTGAATCCTTTCACAGGGGCTTTTTTTTTTTTTTTTTTTTTTTAATTAACCCAGTGTAGAAAGATTGGCTTCCATATCCTGAGCAGTGCAGTATCCACTGCTGAGTGGTTGCTGTAAGCAGGAATAAAAGCAGACTGCTAAACAGCAACCCACTGTGCACTGGGTATCGGTGTTAACTGCCTTATTTAGGTGATATGTCTGGTTTTGAATGTTATATTCAGTATGATTAAGGGAAATAGTTGGTGAGAACCTTTATCTATCAGACCTGAAATGACTCCTGGGACAATAAATTTTCTCTAAAGGAACAATATAGGCAATATTTACTGATTTAACATCAAGAAACTCTGGTGTCATGCCTGGTGCATAACTCTAGAATTACTTTATTTAATTTTTTTTCCTTTGGTATATGGTCATGGTATGAATATTTTCTACTTCTCTCTTGTAAATAGGGAAGTACTTTTTTAAAAAAATGTTTTTGTGAGTTCGTATTTCATGTACAATAATGACTTGAATCTGAAAAATTTGGGGAAGAAATGAGACTCCAGACTGAATGCTTTTACCACTAGTTATTCATCAGTGAGTACAGTAATTAACTGTATGATCAGTGTGGGATTCTTGCCTGTCTTCAGACACAAGATGATGTCTGCTGAATTTAGCGGAGGCACAGTTAATTATATCAATGTATTGGCAGATGGCTGGTCTCAAGTTTCTCTTTCCTGAAGTTTGGCTTTAGTAAAGTCCAAAAGGGAGAATAAATTTTGCAGCACAAGGGTTTGTCTCTGTGCTGGGGTTGTTCTCATCCCTACTTAGAGGTACTCAACATTAAATCCTGTGGTATCTTCCTCAGAAAGTTTGTTTTCAGTCCCATTTATTCAATATCCTTATGAAATCAATTGCTACTTGCAGGCGAGTGCTGGGGTGTGGGACCTGGATATCAGCCCAGTGCATCCAGTACTGTGGGACTGGTTGGGTGTATTGGGTTGAACACAAGAAATCATTCTCCACGGTTCCTCAAAATTCGCTTTGAAGTACTATTAAATCAGCTGAGTCAGAAGCAAAGCTGCTCTTCAGCAGGTATTTTGTAATGTAACTTCTAAGATTTGACACTCCAAATACCTGAAAACTAGAAATCACTGTTGGGTAGCACGTAGAAGTTGGTGTCTCCAGCGCTGTCATTGTGTGATACTCAGTTATGTACCTCTATGATTTGTGTTTGTCCGATATGTGGTAACAAGGTGTTCTTGCCTTTTTAAGGGCTATGTTTTTCTCAGATATTACACATTTTACCAAAGCTTATTTAATTAGTACAACATTTTCTGATTTTGACATTTTACCTGTCTGGGTTGTGCTGTCTCTCTGTCTGCATCAAACTTCATGAGCAACCAAGCAGTTTAGGGGAACATGTGAGAAGCCTACAATGCTGGTGATACAACATCCAGTTTGTATCTACTCTGCATATGAAGACAGCAAAAATGTCTTGATATGGCTGTTCATAGCAAGAATGAAGCAGCCATCACTGGTGGTGACCAAGGGGCTGTGCGTGTTCTCTTGGGTAATTGAGTGGTTTTCTTAGGCATCAGCATCACACCTTCTTTTGTAAAGCACTAAAGCCTAATCACATATCCAGCTCCTTCCTCCTCTGGAGAGCTGGAAGGTTATTCCAGAGCTTAATTTTTCTGATTTAGAAACCTTTACTTTTTCAACCTTGTTTTTCAGCCAGCTTTTTCTTTTTTCTGCCTTTGTCTTATAACATAACTGTTTATTCTCCCTTCCTTATTTATTTACTGTCACAAAATCTGGCTAATTTTCTAGGCTAAATAAGCAATTTTTTTATAATCTCATCCTGTTCCCACTTCTTGATCATCCATGCAGTTCTTTGTAATACTTGTATACATCGTAATTCATCTTTCTTGAGCAAAGATGTACAAAATTACACATAATATTGGAAATTGAGTTCTTTGTGTTTCTATTGGAAAAGTGATGCATAATAGGATTTAACTTTTTAATTGCAAATTCCCATTCTACATAAAAGCGTACTTGATTTCCTCTTCTTTTACTTCTAACTGATGAGTTCCTGATATTTAACAAAATTCTTGTTGTTGCTTCCAAAGAGCATCATCTTTCACTTAACTATAGATGTGTCTCAACACACAGCAGTAAAATTGAGTCGTTCTATGACTCAGCATCACGTAGTTCCTTAGTTCCTTCCAGTGGTATCTGACACTCCCCCGGGAATGAATCCTTCTGACTTCTATTAGCTAATTTAATTAATATATTCAGGCTTGTACCAAATAAAAAGCAATAGGGAGTTAAAACCAATCTAAGGCTGATACTTCAAGAATTCAGTTAATAGCCCTCAAGCTGCACAAAGGTTATTCTCTCCTTTTCCCTTACCCCTACCTTACCTGTCTAAAGCTCTTTTTCTAATCTCTGTCTTTTCTTCTTGAATTCACAGTTTCCATATTGAATATTCTACTGAAATCCAGATATAATAGATTACTTAGCACTAATCATAACATTGTAGAGGTTAGATGTGGAAAACTTCTATTTTTGTTTAATGTTGTACAATAAACATATCTGTGACTGTTCTTCAAGGAACTACTTGTTTCAGTCTCAATTACAAGAAGGTTCCCAGGTGGCTAGGTACCTCACAAGTGTAACCAAGGCAGGCTAAAATTCTCAGATAAAAAGGTTTGAATTGGGTTATTTTGGTTTGAAGAATAATATTCTACTTGGCTTTGAGGAAAACACAACTTCTGCTGATTACTGCTATTAGCCTTTTGATTACAGGGGCTGTGCTGTGGGGGGGAAAGACTTGTTGCATTTAGTCATTTAGTATGGTCCTCCTCAGTAATTTTATATATATATATATATATATATGAGGAAGTCTGCAACAGCACAATTGCTTATAGGATAGGGTCTGGTAAGTATTCTAATGTGAGACTGATGATGAGTAGTTATGATTTAGACTACAGAGAATTACAAGAAAAAGTAGTGTAAATTTGTTTCTTTTTCGATTTCCTAATTTGTCAGAAAACAGATGTACTGGATTTGGGCAGACTCTTGCAAACAAGTAAATAAGGGATATTTCACAGACTGGCAACAGCCTTTGAGTAGCTCTTAAATCTGAGCAGCACAGCTTTGCCGCTGGCTTTATTTGTAGCACAGACCGATGCCATCGATGTGGCTCACTGACTTTACATTAGACCTGCTGACTGTGAGGATCTGTTTCAGAAAATGTCTTCTAATATTTGTCAAACTGAAAAAAAAAAAAAAATACTGCTCCAACGAAGTTTTTGTCCTGTTGACAAAATGCAGCTGCACAGCTGTGCAAAGTGCAGGAGTTTCTTGCCCTTTTGTGGGGGAGGCTGCTGGATGCTGTGGGGCTGAGCACCTTCTCAGGCTGCTCCAGGGAAGGAGCTGTCTGTGCTGGGGCAATAAAACGAGTTGCGCTGTGGATGTGCCCTTTGACAACACTGCCTGTTGTTTCCATGTGAGGACTGTGAAGGGTTTTTCTCTGTGGAGATTTTCTGGATTTTTTTATAGATAGAGCATTTATTGCCCCTCCTAAATGGAACTGATACAGGGTGGACAAAATCCATTTGTGGATCCTAAGAAGGAGTTTTTATGTTGCTTTCCCAACATATCTGGTACTCAGCCAGGTATTCAAGGACTGTTTTGGTGACAACTGCTGCTTGAAAGAAGGAAATAAGCCCTGCCAAGTGACATAGCTCTGTGGTCACAAAACATTCTGCTGCTCACCACACTCCTTCTCCAGGTGGTATTCTGGACCTCAGAGAATGTTCTCATGAGAAGCTATTAAAAAATGCAGATGGGTGCCAGATAAGCATCACCTCTTCCTGTACTTGTGCCTTGGTGCAGAGCCCCTCGTCTCAAAGCCACCAATGGGTAGAAATTGTGTTGGCTGGGAAGGAGGAGGGAGAAAACATATATACTAGCTTGCTGTTAATGACAACACTGGAAAACAGTGCTGGAGCCTAAGCCACGTCTAGCTGGACCTGGGGCTGGAGAAGTGAAGGGAGGGAAACGAGAGAGAGATGGGTATGGCACAGGAGTGAACAGAAGACCATGCAGGAAGAAATAAATATTATTTTAATGTTTTTAAGGAACGGTGATTGTTTTCTCATTTTCCAGAAGCAAAGAAGTCAAAACTGTTTGGGATAGTGGAAAAGCTCTAATGTTTGGTAAACATCTTTCATTTCTCTCTTTATTTGCAAACTTGCTACCGAGTCATTCCATGAGCTTTCAATGCCATAAACTCACTCCTCAGAGAAGTGGAAATCTGTGGATCTTGTGTTCGCAAAGGTGTATGGTTGTGGCTATGTTGCATCAACTCTGAAAATTGCTTTACTCAGATTATGCTCCTGCATGACACACACTTTTATCGGCATGGAAAAGTATTTTGGCCTGTGACTCAGGCTGACCAGCTCTGCTCTGCTTCATCTGCAAGAAGCTGCAATATCCGTGTATTTATTTACTGACATACTGCATGGTAATTTTTCTCCTTTAATATTCTGTTGTCTAATTGCAGTTAATTGTGGTTCTTAATCTTGCTAATTACTGTAAATCATGCTCTGCCAGCCATCCTTTCTTTCAATGGCAATAAGGCGCTTTTTTTTTTTGTCTTGGAAGGTGCATGTAGTTTAATAAAAGTGTCTCAATAATGAAGATTTATTAGCAAAGGCTATAGAGCACTGTGTGGCTGTATGTGAAAGCAACATACTGGGTTACAAAAAAGAAACAGAAGAGTCAGAGCCTATAAAACACTTTATTGATGTGAATGGCAGTCAGTATAACTTTAATTTTATATCTAAACTAAGGTGGCTAAATGTAAGACCTTTAATTAAAACCATTAGAAGCCTGTAATGTTGCTGGCATACTGTTTGACAGGTGGAATGTTACCTCCAAGCAATTAGCATTTCAAGCACAGTGTACTGGCAACTTCGTGGTCCTCCCATAGGAGTCTAATCTTTTAAGACTTTTCATACTAATTGCTTTTGATTTCATGGCTAATCAGTTGGTCAGATCACCATTTTCTATTAATGTGTATAAATCTGGTCAAATTAGGTTCAAAATCTTATGTTAAATGTAGGTCTGTGTAAGGGTCTCCAGACTAATCAGCTTTGATCCACCACAGATTTCTTACAGGGTTTAGAATTTGAACACTGTCTGCATGAATATTTCTGTGCTTGCATGTAAGTGTTGGTGGGAGAACTGGCTTTGAGGTTTCAGATAATTCCCACGAAGTAGAAGACTTTTGTGTTTAGAGGAAATATTTAACTGGCACACTCTGCAGAATGCAGATTTACAGTTTATCCTTAGGAAGAAGAACAGAAAGAATCGAAAAGTCACCAAAAATAGACTCTGTGAGACTGTGATCATAAAAGTTAACAAGTAATGGGACTTGTAAGAAGATGACTAAAATTTATTTTCGATGATTAAAAATGGGTGCATAAAATGCTGGAGCTGTAATTCATATCATTAATATTCCAGATTATCAACTGAGAAATCTCAGGTCAGACATCACCAGCTCCCAGTGATATGGTTTTATTCCACTCTGTCCCTGTGCTCTCCTCCTGGAGTCTATAAATAGCTGCTAACAACAACCTGTTTTTGCTCCTCTCCTACTTGTTAATAACGACTGCATGTTGAAGCCAACCAAGTAATCAAGGAAAAATTATATTAGGCTCTCCATCTGATGTGTCATTTTAGAAGGAAATTTTTAATAATGAATTAACATCTAATTTTCAGTCTTCTGCAATGCTATTTGCATCTATAGTTGTGTTAGTAATTACTTACCAGAGCTGTAAAGGATACGTGTTGGCACAGTTCACAGGTTGCTTTCGAAGTGTGCAGCATCATTTAAAAGTTCATAATGGTATTTCTTGTAAAACGGTGTTATTCTTGGCAGTGCAGTTGCCATGCTCAGTGGCATCCCCTGTGCCAGCCCCCCAGAGCTATATGTGTCCTGCAGCACCCGTGGTTACTGGCTGGCATTTGGGGCTTTCCCTATGGGACACTGCAGGGTCAAACAGTGGTAGAGTCCTGGTTACTCCAAAAAGAGATAGCAGGCCAGGGGTGGTTTATACTCCCTGGGGTAAAAAGGAGAAATACAGCGACTGGTTTGAGCTTGCTGAATGCACCCAAGGCAAAATTTCTTACCTGTACAGCCTTGTTCCCGGATCTCGAAAACCTCACGAGAACCCCCTTGTTTATCTGCCTTGAGGATACCCAAAAGACACCCCACCAGATTTTAGAGCTATTGCAGGATCGCTAAGGCTACATGCAGATTTTTCTGGAGAAGCCCCTAACTGGAGCACTTTAGGCTCACCTTAAGGCCGTATGGCATGATCTACCTCAGTGTGTTTAATATTTCATATTCCTAATGCACCTCTGCAGAGCCTCCATGGTGTGCTGGTACTCGCTGAGCAGCTTAGCCCAGAGCGGTCTGCATGTCGACTTGTGGGGACATGAGGCTGACATGTCCTCAGTGGTGTCGTTATCGACAGTATCTGTAAAAGCAAGGAAGAAATACCACAGAAAGCATATGGTTCCCATACCATCTCCCTTCTCGATGGCAATATGTACATCCTCAGTCCAACTCTCTCAAGGAGTTTCTAGAGTCCTCAACAAACTCATTCACTCATGAGGTAGTTTAATTAAATGAAGGGGAGAACAGGTTACTTTGAGCTTGAATGTTAGTTATGATCAATCCAAAATCTAACAGGATCCAAAAGCTATTTCTGAAACTTGCATGAAAATGAATAATCTGACAAAAATCACAGTCTTCTCCACATTTGAGAAATAGAAACAGGTTAAGTTTTATTTTAAGAGCTACTATTTTCCTTCCTGCATTATGGTGATTTCAGTTCCTTCAGAAAAGAGCCATGTCCCACCTGAACGTTTGCTTTTCAGTGAGTGAATTTATCTTGCTCTTTTCTTCCTTTTGGATTTGCTTGTTCCCACATGTCCCTGTTTGTGCACCCAAATATGTTCTTTAGCCCGGTTTGCTTTGGGCAAATGTTTTTGTTCACTGCATAAATAAACAGAGATACAGAAACTTAACTCTGATTCCTGTGTTGGAGATGTGATTGCCCTGCCTAGGGAGGGTGATAAAGATTGACAGGGGCACTGACATTTTGGTTAATTTGTCCTCAGGAGCTTTGATCATTATGAGCTCAACCTGTGTTAAATATGACTTTTTGACTTATGAAGAGGTTTGGAGGGGGAACGTTGATATGGGAAATTTGCTGGTTGATAGCTGACAGCCCTTTCCCATCAACACTGACTTATTCAAACTATTGAGGAAGATGATTTTGGGAACTCTGAATTTCCCAGTATTTGAAAGGTAGGATGAAAGGACTGAATCATCAAAAGCAAGAGTTTTCAAAACACATATTCCAGAAGATATGATCTCATTTGTGGAGGGCACCCCTTTTCAGGAGAGTAATGTATGGGTCTCAAGGACTTTGGTTTCTCCTTCTCTGTTGGAATTTGGAGTTCTTGTTTTCTCTCACCTCCCTCTGGTCCTGCCATTGCATTTTTAGAAACATTGCTGTTGACTCCAGTAGTTGTTGCTACAACCCAAATAATAGCTTTAAAAACTCACAGTAGTGTGAGCATGTAGTTAGAGAGGCTCCCTCCAATTGCTATTCTGACCCTTTTTTGTCACCTCAACACCAGAAAGATAAGTTTTAAAGATGTATAAACCTTTAAAAGTTAATGTAAGCTTTCTTCAGATTGGTAACTTATCTTTTTCTTTTTGTATTTAACTTTTCTAAATTTTCAGCTTTTTTTCCTCTTAATTCTTTTTCAGCACCTTTTAAATATGGATAAAATATATTTTGAGGTGGGTTGTGTTTATTGCTTTATCATCTAACTAGAAAGATTCCAAAAATTTTTCAATCCTTGAAAATTTAGTTCTTGAGGAATTTTCAGAACAGTCATTTTTATCTGTTTTCAGCTATCTACAGAACCTCTGAAATAAATATCTTGTTAAAGAAAATACATATTTCAAGTACTGTAGCTGAATTGTTCTTTCTAAGACTACATGTCAATTTTGAAAGCTTTTGAAAGAAAGGGACCTCCTGTCCCATTGTATTTAAACCCTTAAACAGCTTTAACTGTCTTTTCCTAGAGATAAAGCAGAAGTGATCAAATGTATTTGGGGATTGGCCACTTTACAAGACAAACTGAAAGCTTGTATATTTGGTAAAACTCTGGTCCTCTGAGATGAGCTCCTCTGTTATGCTAAAGATTTTCCTCAGTTCCAAAAGTCCTCTTAATATTTACTGAATAAACTGTGTTCATCAGTAGCTTACTCCATCATATTCTTGAGTCAAGAAATTGCAAATCTTTCTGCTAATTTCTGAGGACCAAGCAGAGGGCTCTGTCTCTGAGAGCTCTTTTCTTTGGAGCTGTCTACGTTTTTATCCAATTTTGAATACATTAACTAGCTAGTCAGACAACATAAATGTGTTTTGTTAAATGTCCTTGTTTTGAGCACTGCTTCCCATGACAACCAAGTCAGTAAGTCAGAGCAGATGACATGTTGTCACATACCATCTCTCTAACAGTGCTTGGAGTATTCCCAAACCTGGAAAAGAGGGGGTGCAGACTCAAAACATAACTGCAATAAGAGACCCAGCGTGAATATACACTCCTTTAGTAGGTGGTCTTAGACTTCAGTACAGTGAAGTACTTATCTGGTTATTTTTTTTCTTTCTCCATTTATCATGATTGTATAGTTCAGGAATTCTAAAACCTGGGTTTTCATCAATACTTGAAAATCAAATAGCAAATTATTGTGCAGTACTTCTATGTGCATGTTTTAAGCAACAAGAACAGGTATATCATATATGAGATGCAGGCATGACAAGTTTTTGTTATTTGCATCTATTTTTACAGGATTTACACATGTCCAAGAGAAAGTGCACCTTAAGATATTGATTTCTTAATTTTTACAAAGGATCTCCATCTTCCTAATTTTAATCATCACTTTAATAAATGCTATTTCATATTGATTATTTCCCTTGTGGGAAGAATCTTAATAATTTAATCTTAAATTTTACTTTGTGCCTCTGGGAGTGGATTTTTTTTCTCCTGGAAAGTGTTAAAATTATTTCTTTTATAATTCATTATAATACTGATCCTTTGAAATAATGAATAAATGAAGACAAAATTGAAGGTGTAATTGTTAACATTCTGGTCTGTGGCAAAGTTCCCATCAACTTGAAGGGGGTCAGATTGCTGTGACTTTAACACCATTAGCAGAGTAATTGTATAACAAGTTGAGAATATTTAGATACCAGTTCTCTAGAAAGTAGTTACAAATACACGAATACTCATTTGATGCTTAGATTGACTAAATCCAGTTGGAAAAGGCCAAAAGTAGGCTAAATCTTGTCTCCAGTTCAGCAGAAGCATTTGAGATTCACAAAATTGAGTTCTGATTTGACTCGTGTGATCATAGCCAGAAATAACAATGATGTGTTTTAGATGCATTATTGTACAGCAGTTATTTTTATTATCGTATCTTTCAAATTTCCCAAACAGAAGAAATTATGAGTAAAAGATGAGTTTTATTGGGGGTGGGGGTGTGTGTCTAACCAGCTTTTATACTCTAAAACCAAACTGAATCCGTCATGATTACTCAGATGATATTATTCATCTAATACGAATCATATCCTTTGTTGTGATACAATGACCTGAATCTCCAGATGTGTAGTCATTGTCATCTTACTGTGAGGTGTCTGTACTTTCTAGGTGAAGGAATGGGTTAGAAATGAGTTAACTAACTCTTGGACATAATTTCTATGTCTACCAGATATAGATGTTGTGTCTGCATCAGCCTATTTAATTTGCTGTCAGTGGTAGTTATTTCTTTATTACTTCCTTGGAGAATTTCTCCATTAATGAGCAAATTAAGACTTCTGGCTTCATACTGTTAAGAGTCTTTGACTTACTCTTGTGAACCGCCTCCAAGCATGTTTAGCTGTGTTGCTTAGCTGGATGTGGTTTCTACTTAGGTATCTGCTCTGAAAAAAAACCCATAAGCAGCACACTTTTAAGTATTTAATTTTGATAGCTGTTCAAGCAGGTTAGCAAGTTCAACATCCACTTTTATACAGCATATAGGTACATATGGTCTATATTTTGGCTTGCCTAAACAAAAGTATCGTGTTTGCTTGTCACATATACAGTAAATCAGTGAATTAGTGAAATATTTCTTCTACAGATCTCAATATATGAGAAAATGTCTGTCTATGCTGATTTGATGAGGGCAAGGGGGAATAGTGGTGAATAGTGGTGAATCTGTGAAAGCAAGTTGAATAGTTTCTGTTTCTATATTTAATGTCAGCAATGGCTGCCTCTTGTATCTTTTCCTCTCTCTTCCTCCCTGCATGGTTTTTGCAATGCTTACACTTGCTCATCAAGTTAATCCTATGAAGCCTAACCCATGAAACCACTTTGCACTGTGTTGCATCAGCCAGCCTTGCTGTGTTGTTTTATTTTGTGTGATCACCGATGTAACCTGATTTGACTTGCTGGAGTGCAACGTATGTCAACTGGAAAACAAAAAGGGAGATCTATTTGTTAAGTGTGGCTAAGACAAGCTTTTGTTTGGTTCTAAAACTAAGAAAAATGAGTTAAGTCTATACCAAATGTGAATGTATAAAAGAAGTTAAGTCAGGAGACTTCCGCAAAGAAAGATGTACTTTTATTTTTGGAAGTATCTTAAGTTCTTATTGAATATGGTGGTAAATCACTTGGGATTAAATACAATTTCTATTAGTTTTAAGATCAACTACAGATTTAGTTGAGCAAGTACTTCAGGGTTATAGACGCTGAATATTCCTCTGTGGACTCCACTAGTAGCAGAACTGGGTAGATGCTGAGCACTGGAAATCTTCTCTGTAGTCAGTCTTGATGTTTGGATCTTCAAGACTGTACATTTTCTCATCTGTGATTCTGTTTTATTAACGCTTTGTCAATAACTTTTCTGACTCTCTGCAAAATAAATCATCTAAATTACAGGGCTCTGTTAAGGTGTTTTCAATTATACATTACACAAAAACTAACAGCTCACCATTCCTCTGCATGTTTACTCTTAATAAATCATGGGATCCAAAATGTCCTGGTTCAGATACTCTGCTATTTCTGAGGAGGAATGATGTAATAGGGTTACTAAAAAGAGAAATAATATAGATTTTCTTTAGTCATTATGTCATCAAAAGAGTGTAAATCTGACCAGTATGAAAAATCTGAATCAATTTATTGTGTATTATGAAAATTCCTTATTTTCTGTATTGCAGAACATCGTAGCTTCCAAGTACTATCGCTTGAAAAACAGAGTTGTTACTTGTAAAGAGATTTTCCTAAATTTTTCTAAAAGCACGAATATAGAAAACTGAAGGTGGAAAAGGATAATGTTTCTACCCGCCGCACCCCCCCCGATGCTTTGGATCAGACATCTTGTGTTTTAAGAAAAGGAGGCAATAGAGAAATGTTTTCCTAGTGGTGATATCTGTAAATTCTTGGCAATTTATGTGAGTATGTATTTGAATTTGTATATTTGAATATGTATTTGTTATGTATTTGGATAAAATAATTGCTATGACCAAAAAAAATCATTGCTATTTCAGTACACCATGTATTACACAGGCACAACTCTGTGGCAAATTCTGGAGCCTGTAGAAAATATCATTTGCAACACTTCAATGCTGACTGTGATAAAATACAGTATGGTGAGGAATATCTGGCCCTGCAGTTATAAGAGGGATGAGTGACTGGCATGGGTGACTCTGCCTGTAGCACTTGCACTTGTGTGCAGAGCATTCCCTGTGCCACGGGTCTCCAGAACACTTAATGCCCCCCCCAATATAGACCCTCAATAATTCAAAGTGTGGCTGTGTTAGCTTTGTTGCTGAGATTTTTCTGGCTGGTTAAGATAGAGCAGTTGGATCTTCCTGCTTCTCTTCCCCTCTCTCTGTGTCACTTCATCCTCCAGTGCTGAATGAGCAGGGCAGTGCGTGGGTTTTACCTAAAGGTAGATTATTTTGACAAGGTGGTCTGATAAAGGAACTTGATGTACAGTTATGAGTATTTGTGGTATTTATGGGGTATGGAATATTGCTTTCTTCTTTTTTTTGTATCTCCTCTCACATCTCTTTACAGCTGACATTCTTCTGTGTAGTTTTCTTGGAAAGTCAGACATATAACGGTAGCTGAGCTGAGGGACAAAGACTAATTAATTTCTCAGTCATCCTCAGAAGGCCAGGTTGGAGAAGCCAAAGCCATGGGCTGGTTGGAAGCGTCTGTACTAACAGCTCTTCCAGACTTCATAAGGAAGATCTGTAAGGGGAGCTGAAAAGCACAGAAATGGTCATGATTGTTCAGTTCTTAACCTCCAAGTGAACAAAATTACACCGGAAATCACAAAGTGCCTTAGCCAGTCTAATGACAGAAGTATGTAGCTTGATCATAAGCACGTATTTTCGTGCTATAGGTTCCAGCACCTACTGGGTTTCTTTTTCTGTCAAGTTAATGTTTCAGTCCAGGAGACTCATGACGTGACATTATGCTTTACCCTAGGTAAAGATGGTATGCCAGATTTAATACAGGAACTTCAAAAGAAGCAGAGATATGTATGCAATTTGTATTTTTAAACAATGAAAAGCTAGTTTTGATGTATGGAAACTTCTGTCAATAATTTATAGTGTTACTGTTACAACACCGATGTTATTGCAGTCATATTAAGACTAACCTGTTCAGCTGTAGAAGTTAAGACTAATGAGCAAAAGTTTATCTATTTATATATAATTTTCATGACAACCTTTCAGTATCACTTGTCTTGGAGATTCCCAAATTAATATTGATTTTTATTACCTAGTAATATGTTGGTTGTTTTGCTTGAATCCTTTTTATGTGACTTCTTTTTACTGATTGTTGACACTAAGTTAGATGTAGTTTGAAATGACACAGTTAAGTTATAAAAGTGGGTATAGTCTGGTGTTTGTGCAATAGATCACATTCTCTGCCTCCAGGCTTGTTTGGGCTGGGTGCAGTGTTTTACAGTTTCAGGCATTATGCAGGTTTTAAAACTATCTTCTGAATGGTATATTAAATCTTGACCCTGCTTTAGGCAACACTGACAGTTTTCCCATTGTATATTGGCCAGTGCACGAAGCTAAGTGATCCCCACTGCTATAGGTGCTGCAACCTATTACCAGGAGAGTAACAATGCTTGAAGTATGCTGCTGCTTTTATGACAGGGAAGTAGATTAAAATATTCTTTCCTATGCATTTTTGAATGGAAAAATTGGCATTTTTGTGAGTTGTTCTTATCCAAAGTACTAATTTCATAAAGTTCTGCCTTCCGGTGGAAATCCTTCACAAATAAGGTTTGCGAATCCCAAGTGCATGTGTGTTTTTTTTTTATTGCTCCCTGGGAAACTGAAAATTTTAAAGAATAATTGAATTTCACACATTGTTTCCTATCTATCTCAGAAACAAAACCAAGAATACAGTGGTCATTTCTGGTCAGGTGGGTACCCATCTTGTGGTTCCATCTTTTAACCCAATAGATCTGTTTTTCCTTCTGCTGTATCCTGTATGTTGGAAAGAACATAAGGCAGGAAGTTTCAAACCTATCTTCTTAAGTGAACTCCTGAGCTCTTTTTTTTTTTTTTTTTTTTTAGACAGCTAGCAAAATAGGTTAATTCTAAGAGTTCCTGACTGCTTAGCAGCTTTCATTGTCAAAGTTTTAATTTCTCAACAGTTTTGAATACGAAATTGTGGCTTTTCCATTACTCTGTTGTTAGAAATAATTTTATAAGGTAGCTAGATTACATCTTGAATATTTTGAACTGTTCATAATTTAGTTTTCAAGACTTGCAGATGAAATTTGAATTAAGTGACAAACAAGGATAACTTCTACCACCTAAGCATAATTGGGGCGGGGGGGGGGGGGGGGGGGGGAGAAAAAAACTAAATACATCAAATAAGTTATTCATTGCAAATTACTCTTCAGATCTAATGGAGAAATGATTTCTTATATAGTGAGTAAAAAGTATATTAATCTAGTGTTTAAAACCGTCTGTCTTATGGAAATTAATATAGAAATATGTTCTCAATAGAAAATTCTTACGTTTCAGGAATAGTATATTAAGAGAGTAATGAATACATTATGAAAATTTAATTGCATATTTTAAAGCAATTATCCAACTAATCATAAAATTCCTGTTGCAAATAGTAATTGGGAAAATATTTAGATTTATTTAAGTGTAGAAATTGTAAAATGACAGAAGAGGTCAGAAACCACTGTAATAAAGAATAATTGACTGGTGATTGACCCTTAGACTCCTATAAATAATTTCTAGGGATTCTTATTTTTAAAGGTAGCTCATGGAAGCTGGACAATACACTTGTGTTTTAATATAGCCTGTGAGCTAAACTTCAGAGGTGAGAGGGGGATGAACTGGCACTTTACTTGAGAAAATGCCAGAGGAGGACTGCCTTGACTGCAGCCTGCCCAACAGGAATACATTTTCCCCTATTTAGATTTTAAGATCATGTTTTTATGTTCAATTACCTTCTGTAAGATGGAGATAATTTTAAGCTACTGATTGCAATGAAGGGCCTGGCACAGAGTTAATGTTCTTCTGGCACTGAACCAGTGCTCACATGGAGGCTTCAGTCTGCAGATACTCCAAAACCTTCTATGAAACTGCATTTGAATTTGGGGAAATTATGTACAATTTTCTGCCCTAATAGTTTCATTCCCTATTGGTGGGTAGTGTGGTGGGCAAGTAAATAACCTTTAATTTTGGCTTAAATAGCTATTTTTTTCAACATATTCTGTATGAATCTGCTAATGTATTTCACTTGCTGTGTAGGTTTATATACATGTCCTTCCTACAACAGTTCTCTGCCTTGTGGATGGCATCTTTGGACAGTTAAAAGAAAAAGCAAAACCAGCATGAGCTCTGAAATATAACTGAGGCACCGTAACACTGTGTCTCCTTCACCCCCTGTACTGCAGGAGTGAAAATGAGGTGTTTTACTCATCGGGGTTCAGACCATTTGAAAGAAAAAAGGGAAAAAGAAAAAAGGATATGCTTTTGAAAGCTACAGAGAAATTCAGAGTAGGCCATGTTTGGTGGCTGGCAGGGAAGGATGGGGAGAAGGGGTCTTGTACCCACGCTGCAGAAGGAACTTTCTAAACCCTTTGATGTTGGAGATGTACAGGTATTCATCTCAAATCTGCAAAACCTGGATGTTTGCATCAGCGTTGCCCTCTTTACAAAGCCGGAGGTGTGTGTGATGCCAGCTCCTGCTTCAGAACGATGCCCGAGTGCCCCTCCGTGTGGGTCTCCCTGCCGCAGCCTGCTCGGCTGTGTCGGGGATGAACGACAGCGAAGCTCTCGGTCCGAAGGACGAATGTGTGTCTGCCCGCCGTAAAAGCTGGCCCATCTGTGATGGGCTCTGTGCTCTGGCAGGGCAGAGTCCTCCAGCTTGTGAATGTGGTAAAACCCCAGTATTTGCATACCCTTGTGTAAAGGGGGTGGGGGTGCTTTTGGCACTTGCTGTCCCAATGAAGTTGTTTCATGCAGAGAGGTCATCTGCTCGGGCACAAGCACCCCTCGGCAGCCACCTGCTCCCCCTGGTTTGCTTTTCTGCCTTGAAGCTGATGTACCCGGGAGAAGGTCTGAAGTCCTGTCACAAACACACAGTCAAGCCACAACTCATGAAGACCCAGACCTCTCACTGGTGATTTCTGCTGCACTGGGAAGCTTTGACTATTCTTTTTTTTTTTTTTTTTTTTTTTTTGCAAACTTTGGCTGTCTCTCCATGAGTGGGTCGTTCAGCACAGGAGAGGATCAGCTGATTAAATTCAGGAGTATGTATCCTACGCTACACAGTTTGGTCCCAGGACCAATCTACAAGTGTAGTTCAGAGCTGTCAGAAGGACCAAGAACTGGTGGGATTATGTGCACTTGGAGCTTATCTGTATGCTTTAATATGGTCCAAAGGAATTTATTTTTTTAGCACTTCTGGAATGAAGCTACTAGTTTGATTTCCTCTTAAAGGTGCCTAGTTGGTGTTCACCAAAACTGTTCTGTGAATTGCATTAATATCTGGTAATCGGGGTTGATTGGAGAATTTGTTCTAATCCACGCTGTTTCTCTAGTCACAACACTAATGTATATTCAGCCTCTACAGCTGACATGGAGGTGCTACTGTTGAAAGACAAGGCACAACACAGTAATGGTTTTTGGTGATAGGTTGGGATTTTCTATGGACAAATTAAATCACTAGTTTTTGATATGACATCTTGCAGTATTAAAAAGATTTAACAGAGGACTTGCACCTATGCAGTTATATTAATAGTGACATTAAAAAGAATTTTTCCAGACACAGCTTATGTGGTGATGCCAATTTACACACTGCATTGGCTTTTGTGAACCTGTTCCTCAGAGGGTATGTGAAGAATTTCTGTGGTCTGTTCTCAAGTGGGATTTTCAGGCACATGTAAATAAGGGCTCATAAACAAGATCATACAAGAGAATCTAGCTGTCAGCTAGTGTTTTGCCAGCATGTGTGTGTTGATGTCCCATGTGGAGGGTCTTTCCTTTTAATTCTTTCTCCTTGCTACCTGCAAGTTTGGTGATGTGATGGCCATGAGATCGTAGGCACGATGATTCTCATGGTGATTATCCCTAGCATCCTTATTGCATGTAATGTCCAAGCCCATGCTCCTTTTAAGTCTTCATATTTGCATATCTTAATGAGAACGATCACTTTTAACACCTTTTCTCTCTTAAGGTCTGCTAATGTAACAACTGATGCTTTGAATCTTGGGAATGGTTTGAGCCTATATACACTGGGCCTTGCTAATGGTTAGAATTAAATACTGTTCTAGGACTGAGTTTGCCCATATATCATCACTTCATATTTCTCTTTTAACTTTAGACTAGACTTAGATATGTATCTTCCTAAACTAAATTATTCAGCATTGCCTCTCATGAATCTCAGCAGTGTGCGCACTGTTGTGCATGCTCTGTGCTCTCATCTGAGAAATGCCTTAGCATTGTGTAATAGGCAATTTAGGGAAAATATCCTTTGATCAGATGTCTTTGTTGTTGAGAAGAGACAGCAGAGTAAATGTAGAGTAAACTACTTTTTTTCTCTAAGAATTGGGTATCTTTCAAGATTAATTTAAATAATTAATAGAGATTTACTGCAGATTTCTAATTAAAACTAATTAGAAGCACTGTTTTATCACAAGTGATTTAACTCTGAACAGTTTTAGATTCTTTATAAGACATTTTTATATGCGTATTTTTGGCCTGTAATTAATGTAGATTTAAAAAATATTTACTTCAGCTTACTCTGCATAAAGCATAAAAAAAAATTGCTAGTCCCTTTTTGTCACACTGATTTAGGGCTCTGAGGTAAAAAAAAAAAGCATTCAATTTGGTTAAAGGTTAGTGTCTTTAAAGTGGTTCACATAAACCACTGGGATACCTCTGTAGTTCTCAAAGTATCTATTTTTGTATTTGCCTCCTGTGACATTATTTTGTTAAAACTAGGTTGAGTTAATAACCTCCCTAAAGCAAGCTAATTTGCTGAGCGGCACATCTTGACACGTTTTTATTAGTAAAAGCAACACTTCAGGTTTGTTTGCATATTTTTGGCCTATTTCACATACTGGTTTGTGTGTTTGGTTGTCATTTCAGCAACCAAGTTGTTTTCTGAGCCTCTTTGAAGATGTAATCCCGGTGTGGAGGCTGCGGTTGGAGCCAGTGGAGACACACGAGCAGCCACTCTGCCTTGGTGGGCAACAACCTCGTGCTTTGCCCTCCTTGTTCAAAGTTCTGCAGACAATGGAAGATGCTGTGATGGGGGGTTGCGGGGTTGGGTTCCTTGCATGGGAGGGACCCTGTCAGGGTGGCATTGCCTCCCCAGGGGTAGTGGTTGGCACCAGGAACTGGTCCCTCCCTGGGCTGGCACCTCTGGCACGTTGTCTCTGGGATTTGCAGGGTGTAACTGCTCAGTGCTGCACAACCATGTGCTGCTGGGAGAACATCCAGCCACAGAAAAACGTCTTGCAAAGGCACAGATGCTCCCTTCTGCCATAACCTTCCTCAGCCCAGGTGTCAACCTGGAAAAGATTTATAAACAAAATGCGAGTCAGGAGAACAATGAAGAAACAGGATGGAAATGAAAAAATATATTTGCTCTGCCTCCAAGAATGCTAGAGACACAGTTAGGTGAAGCTACGCTCCCTGCAGAATTTAACTCCTGCTCTGACCCACTTAGATCCTGCTCTCCCAAACTTTCCCCTGCAATTACCAGGTGAAGCTGTATCAATCCTTTTCTTCCTGTGTTGGGTGCACTGTGGCTGGTCACACTGATATAGTGGTGGTTCAGTCAGGATGTGATGGCGTTTCAGGAGCCGCGTGAGATGGAAACAGCTCTCTGTGTGAGGTCTAAAAGTTTGCAAAATAGACTTTAATTCTGCAGCACGAAACACGTGTGTGAGTATACTGCTTTTCTTCTCTAATACAACTGCCGTGTTAGCAGAGATTATATTTCTGTTTTTACACACGCAGCTTTTTTTCTCTATTTCTGGAACTTTACATTTACGAATATTTTCTTCATTAAAGTTTCACAAGCATTATGAATCTCCCCAAGTAATTGTTCATAATTGTACATATTTTCAATAACTATAAGTTTGGTATCAATATAGTGTTCTTCTATCCAGTCTTCTAAAAGTACTGCAGAAAAAATCATGAAAGACTATAAAAAGAGGGGTAAAAGTTTCTTGTATACGCGCACACAGCATATATATATACACAGAGCACTTTGACTAGGAAATCTAAGTCTTGTGTTGTCCATTAAGCAAAAAGAAAAATCATTTAGCTGTTGAGCTAAAAGATGTTTTAATTGCTTTTGTCTTTGATGAAGGTATGTGGTTATTACATCCCTTAAATTGCCCTCAATAAATGTGTATTTCTTCATAGTGTGCATGACACTGATATTTAAACAAGTACTTAAACACATTTAAGTTACTAAACAATCTTAGTGGTATAGTGAGATATCGCAGAAATTATCTTTTGACAGTGTGCTTCAATGCCACATCAGGAGGGCAGTTGCCTGATTAAGACAGCACAGTATACGAAGAAAAAGCCACCCAGTGTGCAGTGATGATGTCCCTTGCAAGGAGGAGGAGGGTGGCCCTGTGCTGGCAGCAGCTCCTTGGAGCAGGGGCTGAACTCAGGCGAGGGCAGCTGGAGCATGGAGCTCCTGGGGCACCAACGTTTGCAGTGAACTACTCCAGGGCACCAGTCAATGCCTATGTTTTTGGAGAAGACTGTTTTGGTGGTGTTTTTATTGCTAGATTCTCTCTAGGACTCTAGCAGTAGCTTAAATTCTTAAGTTTGCTCAACTTCTGCTAAGCTCTGATAAACCCATTTAATGCATGTATTTATAGCTTAGTCTTCTTCGTAGCATAGGATGAGCTCCAGTAAATTAGTTAGGTCTTTTTTATGCTTATAAAAGTAATGTTCACTCAGTCAAAAAAAGGAGAATCATGTTGGATGGGATTTGCATCTCAAATCAAAGAGTAAGTGATAAACGCTCCTCCTGAACCTGGCTGAGCAGGCAGAGGTGCTCCCACAGCCGCTAACATCCGTAGGCAAACCTCCACAGTCATAGGCTCCAGCTGACTGTAGGACAGGCTTGAAGAGAAAACTTAAAATTTTACGGTGCTCCTGCTTGTTAATTTAAATAGAGAATGCTTTATCTGTGAGAACCTAATGGTTGCAAATGAAGCTCTTGGAACACTTTTCTGGGATGTTTTACGTGCGCAGACACACTTTATACTTCCCAATATTTTTCTTGATTTTGCATATTTTCACTGTTAAAACACAATATTAATATCTGATGTAACAGATAAATTTCACCACTTGCAAATGTTGGTTTCATTCTTTTGTTGTTTTTTTTTTTTTTTTTTTTTTTCAAATTCCCAAAGGTTAAGAAAACCAAACATGGAAGAGTTTAAAAAAGAAGCTCCAAATGTATATCTTGGGACCACAGGACTGAATCTTGCCAGGGCTCCACCACCTGCACTGTAATTCTGAGAGGTTGGGTGATTTTTTTTTTTTTTTTTTTAACAATTATATTAATCAATTGTTTTGATAGCAACATTTTCTTTCATTTCAACAAGCAGTCACAAGTGCAAAAAGAAAAACTTGCATTTAGAAGCTAATTTTTAAATTAATCCAGTAAAAAGAAAATTGTTGTTCTGTTGGTCTTCATTCGGATTTTTATGAGTTTACTTCAAACTATTTTAAAACCAAAAGGAGAGGAAGCTCCCAGGGAAATCACTGTTACTGTACACATTCAAGGCTGAACTTTCCTCTTGTCCTGCACCGGTAATTTCAGTTAATTTTTAGAGACAATGGTGTTTTCAAAAGCTTTTGAAAGATTAGTTGAAGTTACTGCTGGGTTTTTAGTACCTTAAGTTTGTGTTGATTATACCACTTCAGGGAATGGGGATCTGAGGCAGAATTGGGAGAAATATTGAGCTGGTGTTGAGTAAAGGACTCCTCATCTCTCACAGGGGATGGGGGTATAGGAATGCTGCCAGCACTCAAAGTGGGTAAAAGGAGGAAAATGTAGCCGTATTATCCTTTTTCATTGCTGTCCCTGTATAGTTGGAGATACCCACTTTTCTCCTTCTGATCAATAACCTCCTGCAGAGTATAAAATCCACTTACGTTAAATGCAGGATGTGCTGTACGTGATGCAGGAGCCCATGGTTTCACGCGTAAAAGTAGAATTTCATCAACAAGCATTTTCCCCAACATAGGACTGATGACACTGAACAACAATAATCCAGTTTCATTGCTAGCAGTAGAACAATGAGATTGTTCTATTAAGATTATTCAAGCATAATAACTCCTGCTAATAAATTAGAAGAGGAAAAATAAAAGACTCTCATATAGTATGTCTAATGGAACAAATGCCAGTGATATAATGAGTTTCATACAGTCTGTAAACTGTGGGATTTTCCAGGATAAACCTTTCAGTTATACTGTTGAACAGTGGAGCTAACAATTAAAAAGATTAGATTCAGAGCATCATAATGTATTTTTATTAAGAAGAGATGAGTGGAAAACTCCCTTGAGCACTATATTAACCACCTGCCATTCACAGGATGGCAGCTGATAACATACTTGATGGACCTTTGTGTCCCTCTTAGTCAATCTATTCAATATTCCCTGGCTAAGGAAACACTTCAAACAGCATAGTTAAATGCCAGAAATGTTTTGTAGTATTTATAGATTTTGCTAGTTCACACTTGAGAACATTTTCTGTGATTCATCAAGTGTTATCTTGTTTTGTATCATTTATTAAGAGTATATCTTAATGACTAACTTAAGCTGTAGCATTTCATATTCAGTGATCTGATAACACAATCAGAAATAACACCTACTGTGATCTATTTCCTTATTGACTGATTATCATACACAAATACATGTACCTCTGAAAGTATAGATTTTCCTTCAGGAGACTACAGAATTTTAAGAGGAAATGATCTTGGTATTTTCAGAAAAGGGGAAGCTCCAGGATATACCCTGTTTCTCCCCCCGTTTGTATTGGTGTAGGGTAACTATGGATGCTGTATGCTCCCTGGAAAAGCTATTAATGTAGTTGTCAAATAAAACATTTCTAAAGAGAGAACAATTAATGGATTTTGGGGGTTTCATCTTTATTTTTTCCTTATTTCCTGTTGCCTTATCTGTACTTGATTGGGAAAAGTGCCTTGAAAAAATAGAGCTTCATAACCTAGATTGGATTGCTCGTCCTCTAGCAAAGAATGTACTCTGAAGCTCCCCTGTGTATTAAACAAATAAATATAAAAGGTTTAACACCAGCTTGTGTGGTTACCAAGAAGTTAAAGCATTACTTAAAGCAGTAAAAAGGATGTGAAGATTTAGTGCTGCTGTGCAGTGCACTAAATAACACCAAATTAACTCATAAAACATGTCAAGACTTGGTACTTCAGCCACTCTATCTGTGTACAGCTGGCCCTGGAACCAGGTTGCCTGCTGTGCCAGTGATGAGGCTTTGTAGGCACCTTCAGAGAAAATGCTCAGTGCTGCAACATATTTGGGAAGAGACTTAGCTAAGCCAGAGATGGACTAACTTTAAAGCATGTATTTCTTATTTTTTATGACCTTACTATAAATGCAAGTGTCCATTCTCCATGAAAAAGGTTCTTAAATCAGGATTGGGGGAAGGAAAGAGCAGAAAACCACTGGGTTGCTAGTGTCTACTTGAGATTTGCTATATAAATCTAACTTATCAGAAGGTTGTTAGACAGCAAAGTGATGTATAGTCTGGCTAGTCCTACAAAAACTGTTCAAGGTGTTTCGAAATTTTCACTGTAGTGTAATTTTTCTAAAATATTTTTCGAATTTGGACAACATTATAGCAAACTGACAGCTCTTTCTCTGTCCTCCCTGACCTAGTAATGTCTGACGGCTGCAGGAACCACAGCAAACATATTATTGCAAAATTTATGCAGGTATTTTCACAGTATTTTTGAGCTACTTTTAAAGGGAGAATAGGAGTAGGGATGTTGTATTTTTCTCATACTCTTATTACCTGCAATGATCCATCTCCTTTTCCTCCATCGCTCTCCTGCCTTCACTCATGCTGCATGTGCTTTGTTGTGCTGTGGCACAAGCTCTGTTGTGCTGTGGCAGGAGCCTCTGCTGCACAGGTTCCTCCTACCCCTTGTCTCCAGTAGGCTCTTTCCTTTCTCCTAGGACATGGACTAGAACATTTTCTTAGTCTTGTGTATGGTCTGAGAAAAGTTTTTACTTCTGTTCTGCTGAATAGCTTTAGCTATTGGTAGAAGCGTTTGTGCAGGCTCCTCTGCTTTTCTAGCTGCACCTACAAGCATCTTGACTTGTTCTTGGCAATGAGAAGTTTGAAGAATGGCTAATGTATTGGAAATGCCCATGTTAGATGGGAGCCTGGCCTCTGCAAGCAAATGGAAAGTATTCAACATTCATGTTTCACAGTTATTTATGAAATTCTATTCTAGGTGGGGAAAAAAGTGTTTGAATTATTTGGATGTAATTTCAAAATTGTACGTGAGTACACCTGACCTCCATTTTAATGTGCCATCCAAACAGTGTGGCCTGCTCTGCAGAATAAAATGATGGTGAAGGGTGTTTGTGCTTTGGATAAGAGAAGCTGATTCATCAGCATAATGAGAATATTAATTAGATACCTAACTGGAGGTTATTTTGTTCAGTCAACTATGACAACTTGTATGAACTCATTCTCTTGTGTATAAATGTAAATACTCTCCTCTTGTCAAATAATCATAAAATATTATTTGTGATGATAAATTTAATTTAGGGCCCAAGGAAAACTTCACAGAAGTTTTGAGTTCAAGGCTTTCAATGTGTTTGAGCATATTTGTAGTTGAGTAGAGAAGCTGCGAAATATCTTTCACTGTTGAATTTCAAGATGGTTTGTTTCTTGTTGGAGTAGAGAGGAGATGGTCTGGATGACCTCCTGGTAGACCTTTCAGCTCCCACATGGGAGCATTATGCAAATTTGTGCCAGGAGATCATAACTCATGGCGTCTTAAAGAGCAGGGTAGTCAAGCTTTCATGGGAGTCTTGAGTTTTCTCAAGGCTTCATGGCTTCCTTTTTAAAATTCAGGAGCATCACTGTTTTTCTCCATGGGATGTCAGATCTTATTAATGTATCTGAACATCTTATTAAGAAAGTAATTCACTAATATATCTGTGGTATCTTAGCTATCCTCACAGTACCCTTGCAAGGCACTGGAAAAGTTAACCTAATTTTGCAGCTGGGAAAACTGAGGGAAGGAATATAAAAGATGAAAAAAGGATTTTTGGTGGTGTTTATGCATCTGTGCCCAAAGTTGTGATTATGAAAATCCCACTCAGCTGCTGTCTGAATTCCTGAAGTAGCTTGTCCCTCAACCTCAGAAGTACTTGTATGTCTCAAGTTCTGTTTCTCCATGCCCTCAGGAAGGCATTGGTCCATCTGATCTGGACACTGGGACTTGAACTGTGAGGCAGAGATATTCCAGTGTTTGGTGAAGGCCAGTCTTTAGGCACAAAGCAAGGGAGTCTTTCTCTTTTCCTAAGCCAGTGCAGCCAGCAACCACACAGGTCTGAGCATGGTCTTGGTGATGATGCTGAGACAAGTCCTTCCTCTTCCCTGCATTGCCCACCTCCCTGGAGAGGACTAGACTCAAAGGCTGTAGGGTCTCTGGTGCCATTTGGAAACATGGGACAGTTTCTGTTCATTTACATGAGTGTCTTGCTGTCCAACATAAGTCTGGCTCCTGTTTTGGGTATCTAAAGGCTAAATCTGTGTCTTGTCCCTGCTTGTGGCTGGGTGATCTTTTTTTCCCTATTTGGTTCAAGAAAAATGGGGTTCCACTGACAGGAATGATATTGCATTCACATAGCATAGCATTGTAGTGTGAAAAACAAAAATATCAACTGATGTATTAAATTATTTCATAATCACAACATCAAAGAAAATAGGATTGTCAAGCTCTCTTAAAAGTTATCTAGTTTATTTAACTTCAAGTTTTATGGACTTCTTGTAGTTCTCAAGAATTTGATGTCTGAGAAAGATGAGGAAAAGACTTGCATGTAAATTTGGTAATTCTGTATGTCAGCTTTTGGCGAGCTGCAGGTAGATGATGGCACGCACTAGGCAGTTACTGCAGCCTCATTAAAATGTTGAGCTGTAGCAGGAAAAGCACAGTTAGGTAAGTAGTATCTAATTTCACAGATGTACTTCATTATGCCCACTCTGTCATTATGATCTGTGGATTTTCTTTTTCTTCAAAGAAAGTAGTTGATTCATCACTTTGTTAGAAGCTTGTTCTAATTCGCCCTTTTGCTCTAATTACATTAAAACTGCTCCTAACAGATAATTGTGTAGCTGCTTCTTAAACCAACCAACAACTGACCATCCTTACAGTTGGAGTACTTTGCACAATGCATAGTCTCTTTTTGTGCTCTTTCCTCTGTGGACATGAACAGCTGTTAACTCCCTTTGTTGTTTTTTTGTTGGACAGAATTTTATTACACACCATCTGTGATCCTCTTCCATTAACTACAAAAAGAGGTGACAGGGTGGAGAACTAGTGGAGGGTGGAGAAGGTGCATTTCCTTCCTTGCAGACAGACAGACTGCCCACCAGGGATGATAAAAAACTGGATGGGGAGCGTTCAGGCATCTTTGGACCACATTGTCAGTGATGGTCACATAGTTTTAAATCAGGAGTTTGAAGTTCTGGGTCAGGGTATGAAGTGGTGGATTTGGCCTCTGGGTACCAAGTTTAGAATTTGAATTTCTACCAGTATCGTGGGTGTTTTTGTGTGATACTAGGTGCATAAAACTTCAGCTTTCAGAGCCACCTGCAAGTTAAATGATTGCACATGTTTCAAAATACTGAAAAGAAATAAATGGTAGGCTTAGTATTGCCTCTGATGGAGCAGCTGAGAAGTCTGAATCCTTTTTTTATCAGAGAATGAAAACTTGGTGAATTTGCCCAAAATGGATCAGGATGATTTATATAGTGAAACTTTTTTCTCTATCAATTAAAAAAAGTAATGTCTAAGCCTTTGAAATAGATGTTTCAATTGCTTTTGCATACCTTTGTTCTTACAATTAAAACAGTATAAAATTTGTCTGAATATATGGCAGATGAACATGTTATTTGGAAATCTCTTGAATTTAAATTATTATAGGAAGCACACAGATAATTTGAAAATGAAATCAACTCTTAGGCTGTTACCTCTACTATTTATATCGGTTGTACATCTTTTGCATACCAGCTTGATGATTCCTCAATAGCTCAATTCTGAGACATCTTCAGTACTTTGATAAGTTTAATGTATTTGCTGTACTATATTATATTAAGACATTCCTTACTCAGATTAACTCTTTGTTTTCCGATCTAAGCAACTGGTTTATTATTTAGTGTAGAGGAATGTATCCATTTAAAATAAGGCTGTAATTTCTTCATTCCAGAATTTTGTGAGAGCCTTTGGATATGTCATGCACAAGTGATCTACTGAAGGCTTGGATTTCACTTCTTCACACATATATTCTTAAAGGAGAGCAAGGGGTAGCACATTTACTATATCAGGAAAAAGACCCCCAACAAAACCACAGAAGACTTGGGTGCTTGAAGACTTACTACTTTATCCAGCTGCATCAACTGGTCTAGCAAAACATACTGCCTTTTCCTCCAAACTTCCTCTTGTTATATCTTTGACTATTGCAGCTACAAAAGTGTGAAGGCTCCATACACCTTTGTATTCTTTTATTAAGTTACTAATAAGGTTGTAAAGAAACTAATGAAATTATTTTTGTCCCTTTAAAAGAATGTATTCCTGCTTTCTCTTTACTTCCAAAGGAGGTGGTGTATCAAATTATGGGATCAGCATATGCAGTCCTGATGGCTGAGTCATCAGCGGAAAGAGCACAGGGAGAGGAATTGTAGTTTTCCATTACTTGCAGAAGATAAAATATGTTTGTTTTTCCTTCATACTACAGAGGTGTAATTGCTCAATTCCTCTTATAGTTGGCATTTTGAATTAACAGCTTTAGTGACTATTCTCTCCTGAGTCTTCTGAAGCAAGGTGGGCTACCAAGCTGTCAGTTTGATTTTTTTTTTTTTTTTTTTTTTTTTTTTAGGTGATGATAGCTATGAATGTTTAAATGCCTTTCCTATCTGTGTTTTTAGTTCCTGTAGAGCATCCTAATTTCATGTGACAGCAGCCCATTCTGACAGTGTAGATGTCCGCTCACCCGTGGCCGGTCCATTGCCACTGCCTGACCCTGATGCGTGTCCTCATGTGCCACATTTTTGAAAAGGTAGATGGGAGCATAGCTCTTCCCAATTGATTTCCTGACCAGTTGATGTTTAGTGTAGACTTCATTCTAAAGTTTAAAAATATTATATTTGATTATATGTTAATTTACTTTGTAAAGCATTTAGAGGTATTATTTATTATAGCACACAAAAGTTGGAATCAGTAAATTGTAATAGCAAAAAGTGTGCAGAAGTTGGTGAAGATCGAGTGTCAAACAAAATCTTGCACAGATTTATTGAAAAGACGACGAAAACTGATATCCCAAATCTCAAATCTTTGCTGGTTTGGACAGTTATTGAAAAATTAATCCCTGTATTTAAGGAAAAACAAAATTTGAAATTAAATGCACCAAAATACCTTAGTTGCTTACAGTTATGTTGTTGTTTAGATTTTTTTTTTTCCCCTACCTGCTTCTCTATAATGTCATAACAGGACAACTGGCTGTAATTTAAAGTGAAACCAAAAAAATAACAAAGCAACCCAGGTTGCTTGTAAAATTATGAGGGACTAAAGGTGTGCATTTATTGGGCAGCAAAAATCAAACAATAAAAAACCCCTTTGCATGACCACAAGAATTAACTTAAATACTGTGCAGATTTTGAGCCTGTCCTGCAGTTGGTTAAGTTATTGAACAAATTTTAAATTCATTCCATTTTCAGTACTTATTTGAGGTAAGTGATGATGGACTGTGACTCTATAGCTAGCATCATGCAAAATTATTATCACAGTGCACAGCCCTGAGTTGTCTTTGGGTAGGAGCATGGTTGTGGGTACAGATTTGAGGTGGAAGAAGGTGTTGCTGCTCAGAAATGATGTCTAGCGGTTTCTCCCACTCCCATAGGCAATTATATTCTAAATATTAATGTGCTTCTAGTCTTGATCAGTTCAATTCCCCTGGTTTGAAATTGAATGGAAATAAGGATAAATTATTTGAGAGTTGAAGACATTTATCTATGACATTTAATTAGTGTAAAGGGACTTCTCCTGATCCATGAAATTCCCAGTGCAGCATAAATGTATCTAACCCTCATCGAAGATAAGGCTATCCACCAGCTCACATACTCTTTTCTATTACCAGAAGTTTATCCTCAGATCTAGCGAAGGCCATTCATAAATTCATTTTAAAGGTATGTTGTTTGGAGAGGATATTGTATAGTATAATTCCAAGTTCAAAATCAAACTCTGATAGCTGCTCTCTATCTGACATACCAAACTTTCAATCACACTTTATCACAGTTACGGATGTTGGTGAAGGAACAGGTTTTTCTCAGAAACAATATAGATAAGCAAAGGTGGCTGAGAAGGTGCAAAGAGTAATTTAGAGCCTAGTAGACGTTTTCGTTTTCAGTATCCTTTGTAAGAAAAAGCACATAAAACCCCCTATATTTAAAAGTTACTTTGAATAACTCAATAAGATGATTCTGATTCCCTTATTTGTCTGCTCCAAAAGAGAAATAAAGGAATTAATGCTTTGTCAGTCAGTCACGTAAGATCTCGTATCAAAGAGCTGCTGCAAGTGTCGAGCAAAACTGCTATGGGGAAAGCAAAAGTTCCCTTCGTTTTCCATGAAGAAGATGATGCTTGCTCATCTGCACTGGAAAGTGGGTCTCAAATGAAAACCAAAGAAGAATTCTATTAAGCTGGACTGACCCTTGTAATCATATGAGCTGTACTCACTGATCACTAATCTGGACTGACCCTCCTGGTCACAGCTGCTGAATTGGGCAAGTTACCATTTTTTGTTTTCCATTTTCTCCTCGTCTACGGAAGAGATTTGTGGGTGTTGAAATTTGCAAATGGGATAAAGAAATATATTCTCTCTTATTTTCATTTTGTTAGAAAGGCAACTTTGAACCAAATTAAATTTTTAAATAGACTTGAAACAGTTTCTTTGGCTTTTTAAAAATTTATTTTAAATCTTCAATAAGAGTTTGAAATAATTTAGAACAACAAAAAAAGTTTTAGTGCAAAACCACTCAAACAATGATTTAGCTTCTCCAAAACTGTTCAGGCTCCCTGCCCCCCCGCCACCCCCAGTGAGAAACAATGTGATATACCTGACAAACATGACACTTCTAAAAGTCAATATGAATCAGGCCCTTCTGGGAAAAGGGTGAGGACAGAGCCCTGTGAAAATGGTTCGGACAAAAAAATGCCTGTTATTTCTAATCCTTAAACCCAGTCTGCAGCAAGGTTCTGTATAAACTGACTCAGAAAAGATGCATAGACCTTACCTCTGTATTTTCATTTCATTCAGATTAAGGAAGCAGAGAAAAAACAGTTTAAGAAAAGATTAAGAATATCAAGAGAAACAACAAATGTTTGCTTAAAGGTTCTGTGCTTGCAATGATAATATTAGTGTTTTTTCAAGTAGCCGAAATATGTGTCCAGCTCATTTGCTCACCAGAGTACAGTACACAAGCTGATAGTTTTTCCTTCTGTCACACAAACAACTACTACCTCTGGTCCTCTTACTTTTTCCCTTGACTGTTTTATGATATCCTCCTCCTCCCCCTCATTGCACTTGCCTTGTACTTCATGAACTGCATACAACTAATAATATGAGAACATTCCTTAATAGTAGAAGAATTTCTAAAATTCACCTATTTATGGAGATGCTGCAGGTATAGGTAGAACCCCAGTTCCATGCACCACAGGACCTTTTCTTCCCAGCCTCTCCTCTAGTCAATGCCACCAGTGGCTGCATCTACTCATCTCTCGGCACTTTCTCTTGGGTCATCTTTATGAGCATCCGAGGATGTGCTAGGACTAGAGCATGGCCTCTGTTGCTGGCCTCAAAAGCCTTCACCTCCCTTGTACTCAACCTTGTGTTGTTGTTGACAGGGTCATTTTGGGCTACTGATACATTAACTCTGTTGGTAGATGTCTCTTGAACCCTGCGTTTTCTCCATAAATTTCATTTCTTGTGACATACACATACTGGGTAAGCTGAAGCTTTGTCCTGTGGGTCTGTTCATAACCTGTGCCACTAGTCCATATTTTTTAAATTTCTTTTTTCTTTGGATGTTTCCAATTTTACCTGCTTGATTATTGGGAACTAACAATGTTTTCAAGATAGTAATTTTTAAATGATGTATTTTTGTGAAGGATGTTAAACATAAGTCTCAATGAATTCAGCATGCTTCCCATATTTCACACAGCACAAGGAAAGACAGCTGATGATGTTTTCTTTATAAGAAATGGTTCATGCAGTGACACTGCTCGGACACTTACAAACAGGCTGCTGTCTCATCCAGGACGTAGTAGAGACTGCCAATGTTGTTTCCCCTCTTCAGCAGAAAAAATGGTACTCCCAAAATATGGTTTAAGCAAACTCATTGACATTTGTGAAGTTTTTTGTCAGCCCATGATCTGCTTCCTTGCTGAAACATTTCTGTGCCTTCCAGGCATGGTTATTCAGTGATGCAGTCCTTTTTGTAATGACAGGCAACATGGCTTATATACTTCAGCTTTTATTATGTGATTGATCTTTTTGCTTGAAGAAGAAACTTTACTGGGCTTGTACCAGTTCATGCTATATTTAAATTTGGTCTTGTGAGAGACTTTTTTCAGAAATTGTGTTGTACTTGGATTTGAAACAGCCACTCAGAAAATAGTCTATATTACCAAAAAGTGAACCCAAACACTATTTTTTGTTCGTTTATTGGAGTCTGAGGACTGGTTAGCTCCAACTACAATATCTTAGAATTATAGTGTGCTAAGGTTGTCTTCTTATAGATGTAGGAAAAAATATAACTTTTGGAAATGTATGAATTCATTAAGAAAAGAAGCCCTGAAATTTCTTTAATAGACCACAGAAATTCCCATATATGTGTCAGAAAATGAGACAAAAGGCCCTCACCATCCAGGGCTTAACAGTTGTAGCTGTCACAACTCAAGCCACAGACTTCACCAGGAATCTGTATTCAGACCTAGTTTTCAACTAAGAAGGGGGGAAACCCCCCAAAACCTCTACAACCAAATGTACATTGCTCAATACACCAGTATTCCTAGTCCATTAAAATTTCTCTAATGAGAAATTAACATTGAAACAGACCATGGAAGTGAGAAAAATTTGATTTATGCCTCAGGAGGAGTGGGTCAATACTCCCAGACTGAGCGCAAGATTGAAATATGAAACCATCACATTAGCGTCCATCACTGCAGACCCGTGGTCGTTCTTGAGAAAGGGGCCTGCCAATACTCTCCCCATTCCTTGGAATTTATTAATAAGAAAAGGAAAAATTATAAATCACATCTTGGGAAAAATAAAAGCAGAATTGGTTTCATAGCCTGAATCAATGAGCAGCATTACTATGTTACCTGTTTCAAAAATGAGATTGTTTTATGGCTAACGTATTTGCAGAGAATCACATCAAAGCATGTTTCGGAGAAATAGGACTTCTGTATAATTTAAACAGACAGCTTTCTTTGGACTTAAATAGGAATTGAATAATGCCATAGGCACTTTTATATTCATACATGATTTAAGAATTATTAAGATAGATTACCACCCTTACAGATGCTGGTAATAGAAGCACCCAAGTCACGAGAGTAATCTTCTGTTGCACACAAAGCTCTGTAATTGATTTCTAATTATTGATCATGGCAGAATTCCTTTTATACAGTAGCAACAAATGTTAGGGGATAATTTATATTCATGGATAATTATTACCAAAAGCAGGTGCTATAATCTGTTGAAAAACCTTTGTGCTTTGCAAAATGTAGAATATTCTCAAAGTGCTTGAATGTGGTCTTCTCCTGATTGTGCGGAAGTCAGAGCCAGCAACTCTTGCTTTAATATCATTTCAGAAAGATACAAAAAAACTCTAGCAAAAGGCAGCTGACCTTCAGTAGGACTTCAACATGTCCAGGGCAATGGTCTAGACCAGTCATTCACTCTGTGCGTTGCTTTACATGCAGTACCTCCTGAAGCTTTGGTACGGTTGAACCATAATTCTCAAATGACATTGCTTTTCATATTGGATTAATTTTTAGGGGTAGATGTTGTGCATTCACCTGATCTGATGGCTGAAAATCTAATTGCTGATAAGAGTATTTTGGATTTGTATTTTTAAGTGCACTTACAGGAATTTAACCCACAGCTGTGCAGGCTTTTTCATCAGGCTGTACCCTAGGTTGTGTTCTCTTTCTGGGCAACAGCCTCAGGACAACCAGCAGCATGGGCAGGAGCCAGTTCTGTCTTCTCTTTCTTCTGTTGTAAGTGGGAGTTTATAGAGCAGAACAATGAACCTGAAGCTATTTTTTCCAATTTTCTGCTCAATATATGGAAAAAAATTATTGTCTTTCTGTAGAAAAGCTTGTGATTCAAAGAAGTTGCAGAAACATTTAATCCTTTCCGTGAAGGATAAAGTGGGATGGAAGGGGAAGAGGGAAAAGCAATGACCCCCACCTGTGCCGAGGGCAGGGCAGGAACAGAAATGGGCTGATCAAGGTGGGGAGAGAAGGGAAAACAGGGCAAATCTGAGAGCTGCTTTATGTTTAGAAGTGAGCTAAGCAAGAAGAGGGTGGTACAGAGCTGTTAAAGTTGAAGGAGGCTCATGTGGAAATGAAGAGGTGGTGGCGGTGCTGGGGGCATCCCCGTGGGGGCTCTTGCCACCTCCCCACTTTGCTCTTCGGGTTTCTTTTTAAACTGGAATTTTCCTGTAACATACCTTCCAGCTGGGTGTGGGAGGTGTTTAGCTTCATCGCCATCTGCTAAGGAGGTGTTAGAGAACAGAGGGCTTTTTCCATGTTCTATTTCAAGAAAGGAAAAAATGGAATTTGTGTGTGTTTCTGTGTCAGAGTTTGCAGCTTACAGTAATAATAGCAAAACCTCGTATAACAGCTGAATAAGTTTTCATGTACGCTTGTATAGAAATGTGAAATAATTATTATAGTCAATTATTTTCAATGTTATTGTAATAGCATTTTTTTTCCTCCCAGAGCAATACTCTATTACAGCCAAAACAGATAAAGAGTTAACAGTCAATTTTGTGCTACTAAACTAATAATTTATTGTTATTATTATTATTACTTTGAATTGACATAGTTGGGCCGCTACATAAAGAAAATTGGAAGCAATTGGTCAAGTGTACTTGCTTTTCACACACAGCTGAGATAAAGTCTCCAGCACCCTATTGACCACCAAAGATAACTTTGGTCAGGGCAACCCTGTTAATAGAGTTCAATTTATCTGCATTACTCTGATCCTCCTTCTTCTGATGACTGTTGAAATAATGGAATGACAACCATTTTTAGTAGGTGCATCGTTGTGGAAGTGCTTTCACAAATGTAACAAACTACTATGAAGTGGTGGTCCATTTCCTTACGGTGCTCATGGCCGCCCCTGGTCACTCTCCTGCGCTGGAACCAGTGGGATCCCACGCACAAACTTCAACAGAAAAGTGATGGTGGACTGATGAACTATTCCTCTTTTAAAGCATGGGCAAGATCAAGTTTTATACCTATATTTCTGAACATACTTGCAGAAGATTGATATTCCATGGCTAACAGAGCGTGTCAGCTCACCAAATGGCTAAGAGTATAGTCTATGAACAAATAAATTATATACTCTGTTTATTTGTCCCAAACTGATCTCTGAAAAATCAGGTCATTGAGTCTAGTCACAACTTCAATCTAAACCATTTTTGCTTTGTCTCTATGTATGTTTTTGTGTAAATCTGTATTTCTTTAGATAGTGCAATATGGTGAAAATTAGTTCCAACTCAGTAAATCAGTAATACTTGAAGTTATTTTTTGTTTTTACTGAGACTTGATTCGGCAAAACCTTTCTGTAGATGCTGGAGTATTGAGTGAGATCAGCAGATGTTTTGCTCGAGTACAGTTTGATAATAAGGTTAAAGTATTTCACTATTATTTATCTTTGAGGACATACATAATGGAAGAATATGTTTTTCCTGAAAGAACATATAAAATACTACATTACTTTGTTCTCATTTCAAGGCAAATACTCCACTGAAATGCATCACTTTATGATGCTGATCTCCCCTGGCTCAATTCTGCTTGCAACAGGCTCTTGTTTCAAATGCAGCCTGGAGGCTGGGGATCAGCCTGCTGGGAAGCAACAGTGTAACACAAGCTGAGTGGCCTAAATGACACCGTTATTTCAAGCTTCTGCACTTTTGAATGACTGCAATAGCTGAATCACCATGTTTCCTCAGGTTTCCCAGCCTGATATGGTACTGAATTGCAAATACTCATTGATGTGAGTAATTTTGTGTGTGACTTTGATGCATACACGTGTATTTTCTTTACCAACTTAGCAAGAACTTTGCTGTTTAAGTTGTTTAGAACGCTGCAGCTGTTTTAATCCCTTTGGAAAGATGCACAGTCCCATCCTTACCGCTAATGCTGCCCAGGGAAAAGCTGAATCATGTGGATGATGTGCATCAGTCGGGTTTCTGCAGCGTGGTTATAGTCTGAGGGTTTTGTGTGTCAGTAGGTGTCAGCATTCAGTTACTGTGTAATTGAGCAGCCTGATTGAATACTCATGGCAACACGCCCGCAGAATTAATGCCAAGTACTCCACAAACTGTGCTTTAGGATAGGATTATTCAGCCAGAAGTTTCTCGATACACTGAGGGGGGAAAATTACTTCAAGCCCTATTCACTGTCCAAAGCCGTAATTTCATCACTGAAAATAATGCTTTGCTACTTCACGCTTGTTTGATGACACACAGTGCAAATGTCAGCACCTATCTGTGCAGACTCACTTGGTTTTGGACTTGCACTTGCCTCGGTACGGGTGCTGCGTCTGCTGTGCAGGGTGCTGGTTACAGTGCGTGGGGCTCCAGTTAGCAGAAGCTATTGCTCCTCTCCATTGGACAGCTGAAATCACTCTGTCAAGCTTCTGCGATAAATCTTTGCCAATAGTTGCAAAGCACCCGTGGTTGCACCTCCTTTTCTAACCATGTTATAACCTTAGTTTGCTCTCCAGGTTTGTAAATCGAGTTTAGTGCTTGATGGTTGTGTTAGGATTAACTACAATATATGCTGTAAGGGCTGGGGATGCTGCAGCCC